>NC_139624.1:112109712-112372212 GCF_964638095.1 Poromitra crassiceps
CCTATTTGTAATGCTATCTCAAAGTGGTCATCCTTGCGTCCTGAATTGGCCTCGGTCGCTTCTGCATTTCCAGACGGCTTCTTTTGTTGTCTGTGGCAGGAGAGATGTTTCAATCATAACGCCTGCAGATTCATCTGCTAATGACAATCCACCTCCCAAGCCCCGTGGAAACCACCTACAGTAGAGATTTGCCCTCGTTTCACACCCTGACCCTGGCTGTAAAGTTTGTATTCTCACCCTGTGTTGTTCTGTGTGTGCATCTGTGTTGTTCTGTGTGTGTGTGTGTCTGTGTTCTGTGTGTGCGTTTGTTTGTTCTTTTATCCCACAGGGTCACCCAGGTTTGATCGGTCTGATCGGACCCCCCGGTGAGCAAGGAGAGAAGGGAGACCGAGGCTTGCCCGGACCCCAGGGTTCTCCTGGTAGCAAGGGCGACGGCGTAAGTGATTGATGATCCCTCGGGCCGTTCGAACGTTCTCAGCCCGTTTGCCCTTCCGCGGGTCCCATCGCAGTCGACGTTGAAAAAGCCGTACTACTATGGGCACAGAATGCTGCAAAGCACTGCAATGCACAACATACATGTAGATCTCCCCGCTGACTCCATCCATCCACATCTCTAGTGGACAAATATTCCTACACTGTCCAGCCTTCTGACAGATAGGATTGCTCATTCAAATTGGCCAGCCAAAGTCAATTGTAGGTATATCTGATAGATGCGCACTGAGATAACATCATACTCTGCATTTCTGGGAAACTTTCAAATGAAACAATTTTTCACGTAATGGCTAGAGACATGAGGCATGGAGCAATCCTCAGAGCAGACTGTGAGTCCGTCTTGATGAAAGATTCACAGGACAGGGCTTCATCCATTTTTAAATAAACACAGCCGACTGAGCCAATGTGCAATTTTGGTCCCGCCGCCGCGGTCCTCACGCCCGTCCCAGCTTTGTGATTTAAGGCGATGGGATGGATTAAGCATAATGAAACCGTAATGTTCACTTTTGTCAGATCACAAGAGCAAAAAAAGACCATCTTCACTCAGTTTACCATTTCTATTTTTGGGCCTGAAAATAGGGCTCATTTTGTTGGGGCCTATTTTCCATCGAAATTGGGCTGTTAGAGTGTGAATTGCTGGGTTCAATTCTCTTGTGCTGGCCAAAATGAAGTTTTTTTTCCAGACGAACCATGGGCGACATCTTTTTATCGTCTTGTGTTTGATATCTTAATGAATTATTATTATTATTATGCATCCGTTTTTTTGCGCATCATTTGCCTCTTTTTATTCAAAACCTCACAATGACACTTCGGTCTCCAACATCTCTTTAATATCTTTGCTTTCATCTTGTCTTCTCGCAGGGCATCAGCGGATCTTCCGGTCCTCTCGGTCCCCCAGGTCCCCCTGGTCTTCCCGTAAGACTTTCACCCATTGTCTTTATTTTACGCTCACCCATTGTTTCAGTTTGTACAATGCGGGTAGACTGACTGTGCTTCTGTCCCGTCTCGTCCAGGGTCCTCAAGGTCCCAAGGGATCCAAGGGTTCAAGTGTAAGTACAATCCATGACTTGACATTGAGTGTTTTTTCTGTCAGGTGTAGCCTACTGTATGTGTTAAATCCAGTTGGATAACGTGCCTCCATCTGTGTTCCTCCCAGGGTCCCGCCGGTCAGAAAGGAGACACTGGTGTGGTCGGTCTTCCTGGTCCTCCTGTGAGTACTTGACTTTGTCCAGGTCCTTGAAATCCTTGAAAGTTTGTGAATTTGAGAGAGAGATAGAAAAAATCAAGGCCTTTAGTTTTTAAAAAATAGATAGAAACTAAAGTAATTGAAAAGTCCTTGAATTTGATGTTTAAGAAGGTTTGGGGACCCTGAATTGTTCCGGGCGCTCTGTCAAAACTCATCGTCTGATCACAGTCTTCCATCTAAACCCTCTCCTCTGCCCGGCCCCACAGGGCCCACCAGGCGAGGTGATCCAGCCGCTGCCCATCCAGTCGCCCAAGAAGACGAAGCGCTCCAGCGGCATGCAGGCGGACGCGGCCGGCACCATCATGGACTACGGCGAGGGCATGGAGGACATCTTCGGCTCACTCAACAACCTCAAGCAGGACATCGAGCGCATGAAGTACCCCATGGGCACACAGAACAACCCCGCCCGCACCTGCAAAGACCTGCAGCTCTGCCACCCAGAGTTCCCCGACGGTGAGCTGAAGAATGGATGAGGACGAATTGAAACTTAAGAGTAAAATTAGGAATTAGTCTTTTTTAGAGGATTTACAGTATAGCCTGGTGAAAACCATCCTGATCACATGACCTCACATTCTGTTTCGCTCCACGGGTCAGTCTGGACTTCCACCCGCCCCTGGCAATTTCCAGTAATTCAAATGTAACCGGGCCAATCAGGGACCTGCGCTGTAATTGACAACGTAACCGGCCAATCTAGCAAAACAGTAATGGCGTTTCCTGAAGCAATGAGCAGTATGTTAATATTAGTGTGGGGTAAACACAGCCCTAAGTGCAGTTATTGCATAAATAGACTCAACAATTAAACAAGAAAAAACAACGAAAAGCCATTTTCATCGTTCTTCAAAGTGGATTTGGACTGGATTTGGTGATGCTGAATGGCTGAAGGAGTTGTCTGTCAAGGCAAGTACTCCCGCTCACCGAAATCTCTGTGGGCGACTGGAAGTCCAGACTGACACTTGGGGCGAAACAGGATGTGAGGTCAGGTTGTCAGGATGGCTTTTGCCAGGCTAACATACATAACAATAACATTCTATTCAGTATCATATAATCTATCAAAATGAATGGTACATAACTAACATTCTATTCAGTATCATATAATCTATCAAAATGAATGGTACATAACTGTTTTAACATAATTTCACAGAGGATTAAAAAGAAATTCAAATGGAGTTTCAAGCCTTGTTTTGATGGCGGACATCACTAGAACTGTTTGAGCATGGTTCTTGGTTTCCCCGCAGGCGAATACTGGATCGATCCGAACCAAGGCTGCTCTGGAGATTCCTTCAAAGTCTACTGTAACTTCACCGCCGGAGGAGAGACCTGCATCTACCCAGATAAGAAGTCCAATGGAGTGAGTGACTTCTAATTTATTTTCTTTTCATGTTAAAGCAACACATCAACAGGCATTACCACATGTCTTTAAAGCTGTCAAAGGAAACTGTTTTGGTTTGGGGCTAAATGTTGGTTTTATATTCACATCTGTGCATACAACACACACACCGCTGAAAGGGATGGAGAAGAATTTGAGATTTCAAGTGAGATTTCAAAGCACAAAAACAGTTTTAATATGTTCCCAGATGATAAACTTTGATGTTTACTCTTGTGGCAGCCCTTTTTCATGTTCTCTTTGTAATTCAAACTACATGTATACCAGGAGTCTCTCTCTTTATAATGCCCATGACGAAGTTATCTTCTAACATGCTCTGTGTGCTTTTGTCCTCCGCAGGTCAGACTATCTTCATGGCCCAAAGAAGTCCCTGGGTCGTGGTTCAGTGAATTTAAGCGTGGTAAAATAGTAAGTGCTTACTCCCACTTTCATCACCCTCTGCACAAAAGACTCCTTCACTAAATACTAAACTCAAAGGATTTCTCCAACTCATCTGTTTCCCCCAAAATGCTTGCTGGCTCCTCTGAGACTGAGCCACAGTTGAAATTGTGAGGCAGTGAACTAATAAAGAAATCCCAAACTTCAATAAAAAAAAATTAAAAAAGTAAATAAATTCATATTGTAGGTAAAGTTGTAGTCAATATAGTTATTTTAATTAATTAATCAATTGATACATTAATTGATAAATTAATTCAATACATCCCTGTGTTGAAGCTCCATAGCAGGAACATTAATGAAGTACATTAAGAAAACATAATCAAGTTTTCAAGTAAAATACCTCTGAATTTCAGCGTTCATTTAGTCGGAAATGAAAGGTAGTACCAAATGTGTCCCACCTGTCCCACCCATCTGTTCAATCTGTGCATTTCATAGATCACAGTCTGGAGTCCTGGTTCTCTGGTTTCAAGCATTGAAACAGAGCAGATCATTTTAAGTTGCCCTCCCAGGAATGACTGTGTCCATTACAGATGTGGTGAAATACACAGTGCACTGCATGACTGCTTCTGTTCTTACTTTTTGATGACAAGCTGTGTCACTCTAGCTCAGGGGTTCTCAACCTTTTGTAACGTAAGGCCAGTGGTGGGTAGAGTAAACCGAAACGGTACTCAGTAAAGTACAGTTATTTTATAATATATTTACACAAGTAGAAGTAAAAAGTACCCATACAAATAGTTACTTGAGTACTGTAAGAGTAAAAAAGTATCCCATAAAAAACGACTTAAGTAGTGAGTAACTTCATGAGTAACTAGATGCAATTTATTACGGTAACATTACACGTCATCATGTGGTGAAAACGTTATGTTAAGAGATGGGTTTGGATTAACTCCATCATTCTAACTGTAACTTGCTTAATATAGGTCGGCTCATAGACTTGTCCATAGGCTCATAGTAAATTACTAATTAGTAAATTACTGGGATAACCTTTCAGGGACCACAGAGTGGGGTGTGTGTACACTTCTTGCTACTCACTACTCTACCTGTTAATGGCCCAATGTAACTGAGTAAAAATAAAGTTATTTTATTGCAAATGTACTTGAGTAAGAGTAAAAAGTATTCCGTAAAAAAGTACTCTTAAAAGTACAATTTGATGAAAAAACAAAAACAAACTCAAGTACGGTACATCTAACTTAGTGAATGTACTTGAGCACTACCCACCTCTGTGTAAGGCCCACTTCTGATTCTTAAAGAATTTCCGAGGACCACCTTCCCAAATAAATGAAAGATTTTGGGGGGGGGGGGGCTCCTCTGAGTTCCAGCCTCACTCTGTGTCTGCCTCCCCCCAGCTGTCCTACGTTGACGCAGAGGGCAACTCGATAAACATGGTGCAGATGACCTTCCTCAGACTACTGACGGCCTCGGCCAGGCAAAACTTCACCTACAGTTGCCACCAGTCCGTGGCGTGGCACGACAGTGCCACCGACAGCTACGACAGGGCGCTGCGCTTCCTGGGCGCCAACGACGAGGAGATGTCTTATGACAACAACCCATACATCAAGGCCCTCTCAGACGGATGCGCGGTAAGACCGGACCTTAGATACTGTTTGTCCAAAATGAGCATGGAGAGGATGAGTTGACGTCATTCATGCTTCATTCATTTCACACTGTGAGCAGCTTGGTCGATGGGTCGCTCTGTTGAGATCAGTTGAGGGTAGTGTGATACTCAAATTTCACCCAGGTTTCCAACAGTAAAATTGTGTATTTTCCCTGCTCTGGTGTTGCCTCTGTAGTGTTTTGATGAGTTAACATGGATAACTAGCAAGTAAATAGACCGCGCACACAGCGCTGCAGCTGACAACTAGTAACAGCCTTATTGTCATTTCTGTTCCATTACAAAATAGCGATAGTGATGACAGCAATAAAAACCCCAGAGTTGTTGTTTGTATGCTGCCGTTAATGCCTGTAATAATAAACAAAAGAACAAGGTGAACAGACTTTGCTGTGAGGAGCTGTCAGAAAGTTTCACCTGTCTCTCCTAACTATCCAGACATCTCCTGTGCTGCTGACGTATCCTCAGTCTCGCTCCCTTCACGTCTGTGGACGGTAGAGATAGAAACAAACCACGGGGACTTTATTGCTGTCATTACTACAGCCATGTGTAACGCAGGTCACCATCCGAACACAATTGGAACGATACAGGTAACGCTAACAGCGGCTAGCTTCCTATAAACGCTGCTCTTACATAGGCTGTCACTTGAGAGCTGCAGCGCTATGTCAAGAACATGGCGGCGGTGGGCGTGCCTGTACGTGAGTGACGTCAATCAAATAAGGTCTATAGGTAGCATTATGAAAAATAGACGGAAAAAAACTCCATTACCATCGACCCTACGATGGATGCAGCATTCTCCAAGCATTGTTATTCCTTGAAGTCTTTCAGATTAAATTTGTAGAGAACTGGGAAGCTTGGAATGGCTGAAATCTTGTTGCACTTGCCAGGCAGAAATATTGTTCATTAAACAAAATCACATCAGTAGGGAAACAACCACGGAAATCTGATGCCTGTTGACAGTCTAACTTTCCTTAGCCCAGTGATTCTCAACCTTTTGCATATTAACATTTCCACATTGGAGCCACAGACCCCCATTTGATGAGATTCTTATCTTTCCGACAATATTTCTTTTGTTACATATTATTTTGTGCAGAATCCCATGACTCTGTCTGCATTGCAGATATAGAGATAATGATGAAACTATAATCCAAACAGTCATTCTTCTACATTCTCTAAAGCCCCCCACACATGATCCATGGTAAAACAGCTCTGCGCCCGCTGTGCCATTGTTTTCTATGGGGAGAGCGGTGCCTCCCAGCTATGCGGCGGCGCTACACTTGGCGTCGCAGACCGCTCAAATTTGCCTCCTTGCGCTGCGCTCAAAGTTCAAATTGTTTAAACTTTGACCTATTACCGCTGACCTTTCTCCGCTCTACCTCGCAGTGAGAGAAGAGGTCACTTATCATATGAAGGCAGCTTAATTGTGTTAACTGTGTAATGAAATAACGTTAATGCTGAAGTTGAACAATTCATCAATTTGCTGGGGACCCCATGGAACCCCTTCAAGGACCTCTGTTGGTCCCTTGACCACACATTGAGAACCACTGTCTTAGCCGATTATCTTAGCCTTGTTGAAGTTTCCCTGGTCACTCAGCTCAGTAGGAAAATAATTGACCCATCACCTTTGCTTGCAGTGTGAACTTTTACTAAAGTTGAATCTGCCAGTTGGGATTGTGCTGAAATATATTACCGGTACTTAATCCTGTTAATTTACAGCCATACTTTAACAACCATGTTAGACATGGTTTTTATTCTACCGGGATTTACTTGTCTGATGGGTGTCTCTGTCTGTGTGTTTGTGTCGCTGTCTCTGCAGACGAGGAAGGGCTACGGAAAAACTGTGATGGAGATTAACACTCCCAAAATCGATCAGGTTCCAATCGTCGATGTCATGTTGACCGACTTCGGCGACCCCAACCAGAAGTTCGGGTTTGAAGTCGGGCCCGTCTGCTTCCTCGGCTAACTAAAAACACGAACTTTCACGAACTTGACGGGGTCAGCGGAGAAAAGTCAAGTCAAGACGTTTTGAGTACCACCGAACCCCATGTCCAGCCCCCCCTCCCTTTTCTATGCCACATGCAAGTTTTGAATAAGAGATGGTGTAGCAAACATGTCTTGCCATGTACGTATGTGTAAACCCAGGAAAATACTTGTTGCCCTTGTAGGGCTAGAACCACATGACTTAACCACGTTAATGGAGAAAAGGTGAAGGACATTGCAAGGTGTGGCAGAGGAGGGGTGAAGCGGCAGGGGGGAGGGGACCGAGAGGGGGGAGGGGGGGGGGGGGTGGGGGGGTGCTTTTGGTGCGGGACAGGCAAGGGGCGTACACCTCTCCGGGTCCTCCAGGTGCTGTACGAAAACGACTACAATGGTGCTTGTTCAAAAACACAAAAAAGTATAAAGAGGTGCTAAGAGAGAAGGTGTATTTTGATAATAATAATAAAAAAAAAATGTAATTATTTTGTACAATACTGTTATTTCTGAATCCACTTTCAAAACTTGCATGTGTATCCGATTCTGCTTCCGACTCTTCCAGGTTTCCAAATATACAGCATAAGTTAAAAAATCTAATACATTTATAATTCTGGTTGCTTTGTTTTGTTCAGTGAATACTGTGTACTTGTCATGAAGCAAATAAAGTGAGCATTCAAACAATTTCCTATTTCTAAATTAGACTGTATTATGCTCTTTGTATATATTGACAATCTAAAGCTCAAGGTTATTTGCTTTGCCGTGACCGTCATGACCGTCGGTGAAACAACTGGAAGCATCACACCAGCACGTCTACAGCAACATCTCCCACTAATGTTGTGATCCTGTGCTATTATTACGCAATCATGGCATTCATTCTGCTCTTTATTTAATTCTATTTGTCTTTTTTTTCTGTTTGTTTGTTTTTTTGACAGTTTTTTCTTTCTTTTTTTTGGTCGTATACCTCAAACTTTCTCGATAACCATTAAGATGCGAGGATGTTATGCCCTGTATATACCTTGGTTAAGCAATTAAGTTTATATATTTTGGGTGGGGAATTTTTTTAAGGAGAGAAATACATTATCTGTTAGACATCCACTGTTCAAATCCTTCTGTGAATGCAATGAGAAGCCCTTTAGGTGACCTTTTTTTTGTAACTAAAATGAGAAAATGTTTTAATGTGCTTTTTATGGTTCATTTAAATATTAAAACTGGATTCTAAACAACAGTGAACTGAATGGCTCATTGGTTTGTGTAAGTTGACTGGAGTAGATCGACCTACTGTACATGTCAAGTGCTCTAAATTGAGGATATGACTTTGATATACTGGGCTGGTGCAATTCCATCTCTTGAAACCAATAAAGTACCATCTAACAATAATTTCCTTTCATTGTGAGTACATGAATAGAAACCTGAATAACCCTTTGCTTCTTTTACAAAAAGTGCTTTTTCTAAATTATACTGTATTTGGTGGTTACTTCAATTTGCTTCATTTTCTGGGTCCACAATTTCCTAGAAAGGAACTGTTAATTTCTTAATAAGTTTACTGGAAAGAACCATGAAATTATGCAGTAGTTGTACAGAAAATGTAAACAGGGTGGAGGCGACAAGTCAATTTCTAAAATAATTTCCTGGAAACAACTGCAAAACTCCAAACTATTTATTGGAAAAATAATAGACAGAGGTACATTATTCATATCAGTTTATACAGGAATCTTAGTTAATTGTTGAATTATTTAATTTCTAATTTTATCTATAACTACTACATAATTTCATAAGGAATTATCATAATAATTGTAATGGAATGATTCTTTCCAGGAAACCTTAGAAGTTAACAGTTGTATTTTACATTGTCTTACTTTGGCAGTAGGTGCATGGCCACATTCATACAGGAACCTGAACATATGCCATGAACTGTCTAAACAAGGAGAATTTGATTGTTCCCTCTTCAGATGGACCTGAGAAGTTCCAAACTATGTGATAAAGAATTAATCACATTTCGTCTGCTTCTGTGTACAATGTACTTTTTTGTTATTTTTGCATTCAGATAAAGGGAAACAAGGGGACTTTGACACATAAAGGAGGTAAAGGAAATGAGTCTAAGGAACACAATGTGACATTTCTGAATTGTGATATATTGAATTTTGATAGTTGCAATACCAGAAAATGTATATACAGTTTATATATATATATATATATATATACGAAACCATAGGCTCTATTGGCATGCGCAGTGCACAATTGTCCAACTTCGCATCACTGATGACATCACTGTCACTGATGATATCACCATGCCTATGACATCATCAGTGCCTATGAAATCATCAGTGATGTCATAAGATGATTTTGGTTATGTCACTGATGACATCACTGATGATGTCAGACAGACAGCAGACAGACAGATATTGCCCACTTGCTCCCTTTTTAGTGATTATGACATTACTGACGATGTCACAATGCCTATTTATGACATCACTGATGATGTCACAATCATAGATATATATAAAGGCTAGATAGCTTACCCGCGCTGCCGGCCAATGGAGAGCGACGTCGTCGCATGGTGGCCATCTTGCTACAGGGAGCTACTAGGAGTTATGAGCATCTGTTGTTGGGTTAGTATGGCAACATCATATGATCATAACTCCTAGGGAAATGGATGAAACTGCATGAAACTTTGTGCCTGAATCCCTCTCATGGCATAGATGCTTCGGTTTAATTTTGGTGTAATTTGGAGCCCATCAAAAAAATAGTGTTTTTAGTGTTTTTTTTTGGTCTATCTCGGGAACGGAAGGAATATGCTTGTAATAAACCAAACCGTTTGTAAATCCGTCAAGATTTCAGCAAGTTATGAGTATTTTTGTCTGTGCAGGTCACCAGCTACCATAGAACGTACCAGAAAGGCACTGTAGCAAGATGGCGGCCGTTCAACGACGCTGCTGACTCCGCCTTAAGCCATCTAGCCTTTATATATATCTATGGTCACAATGCCTATGACATCATCCGTGCCTATGACATCATCAGTGCCTATGACATCATCAGTGATGTCATAAGATTATTTTGGTCAATAATGTTGTCACTGATGACATTACTGATGTACAATCACTGATTACATCACAGACAGATGTTAGCCACTTAATATAATACACATAATATAATATAATACACATAATATACATACTATATATATATATATGTATATTATATAACATATATATAATATATATATATACATAATACAAATATACATAATACAAATATACATAATACTAATATATATATATGATATATATACATATACATATATATATATATATATATATATATATATATATATATATATATATATATATATAATATACTGTACATATATGTATATTATATAAATACCCCCAGAGGGCCCGTCTCTACTTGAAAATATACCAAATCAAACGTAATTATGTTCGATCCTCCTGCCAAACAAATGTTAACAATGTCCCATGCCGCTTCAAAGCGCCAACCGACCCCCGACCCTTTTCTTTTCCACCCCAAAAGAGCACAAAAAGAACTCCATGTAATATTAATCGACAAATCTGTCCGATAGCAACAAAGAGTTACACCTTTGCATCTTCTCTTTTTTTTTATCTTTCTTTCTTTGCAGTGGGGGCCTTTGTGTAGAGACAAGCAAAGATAATTATCATCAAACAAACAACAAACAAACCAAGAAATATTCTCTAAGGCTTTGGGAAGTGACTGCAGTTCCACACTCATGTTCTATTCAATTTGCTTTTCAAATAATATAGTATTACACACATCCTCAATAGGTATATTCAGATTCAAGATACATGTTACTAATTTAAACTAAGCATTCATTAATTCATTCAGTCAGTCAGTCATGCATGCATGCATGCATGTATGTATGTATGTATGTATGTATGTATGTATGTACAGTATGTATGTATGTATGTATGTATGTATGTATGTATGTATGTATGTATGTCTTTATTGCAGACTCGTGGTCCATACAAGTTCATTAGCAAATAAAATAATACAAAAAAAAAAACAAGTTCAAGTGAAATATCAGGGTCAGACTTAGTAAGGAAATAATTAAAGTAATTATAGCTGCTGCGCAGCAATGGGTCGTGGCCGGGCAAGTCTCAAGGCTTTGAGCTAGAGGTCTTCGGGTATGCCCGATCCCCCGAATACCCGAAGTTCCGACCCGGACCCGGCCGGGTCTGGGTCCATTCAAAAGAAGTGCCAAACCGCTTGACCAAACCCTTAGAAAAGTCATAGCACACCTGTCCTCAATAAGCCGCATGTTTTGAGTTCGGCATGTCTATGTGGCGCAGAAATTGTGGGAGTTATTACGCGCCAAAAAAGTGGCTGCTGCGCAGCAATGGGTCGTGGCTGGGTAAGTCTCAAGGCTTTGAGCTATTATGACATCACAATTGCTCGAGTGACATCAGTGATGGCATCACAATTGCTTGACTGACTGATGACATCACAAATACAACCTAATTGCCATAGGTAATTAAGGTAATTAGGCTATACACGGGGCCAGAATTCAACGTTTTGATGCACTGTGAGCTCAATTTTTGACCGATCGAAAATCTGTTTTGATACTTTTGTGTAGAACAGTCTAACGATGCAGATGCTGAAGTTTGGTGTCGTTTGAAGAAAAAATGTGGGAGGAGTAGGGTTTAATTCGTTTTTGCAGTTTTTGCGGTTTTGCGGTCTTTAGACTTCATAATTGGCCATAGGTTGCATTGTACAAAAGTTTCCCCTCATTTAGGCGCACATTTCGGTGAAAGTTGCAAAGCCGTAGCACGTATGCCTGATTTTTTATGTTTTTTAAGTTTTAAACTTTAGACGGTCGCTGTAGTGCCACCGTTAGGACTATTGGCCCCAAATTTATGTCAAAGACGTTTGGCATGGGTCTGGACATTTGTGCAAAGTTTGGTTAGTTTTCATCCATGGGAAGTCGAACTTCCCGGGAGGAAGAAAAATAAAGGCAAATACAAGAAGTGGCCTGGCCACGGCCCGGCCACTAATAATATGCTACATTATCATATCAGTGCATTGCTTGGGTTCTGTTTTAAGTTTCCGGTTATTTGGAATACACAGAAGAAGCAGCAATGGATGTTATCATGAGCAGTGATTATAGCCACGATGGCTGAACAGACAGAGAGAAGAGTCACTCAAACTGCAGCAACAGAAAAATCCAAGCCCCGCCCAAACCGTTTGATTGACAGGTGATCTCTGAAACACAGTGCAGAAACACAAACAGCGATGAGGGATGGAGATTAAATTATAAAAAAAAAAAATTAAGTTTCCCTTACATTTCCTTGAATAATGAGTTTATTCTGTATGAAGATAAATGGTCCGTCGACTTAGGGTATAAACCAAAACTAAAGAACCTAAGACAGGTACTGTGCAGAACTATGTGAAGTTTGATTTGAACAGACGAAAAAGATCTCTGGGTGCTCAGTTACACTCTGGAACTCTTCCCTTAGCACTGACTGGTAGGTTTAATGCTCCCCTGAAGATGATAGACTCTATGCCAACTATATGAAATTGAAAATGACATTCATTTCTTGTTCTATTGTACTGCTTATGATGACACAAAGGACGTACTCTAGTCAAATGTCCTCTATTTATTTATGTTATGAGAAATTTGAGTTGTGTTTAAAAAAAGGAATCTTCCTCACAGCAAATGTTATTTGTCAGGGATGGGAGCAAAGACAGAACTTCTTGTTTAGAAAGTGATGTATTGATTTGTATTGTCTCAACCGGGGAGTGCATGACACTTGAATGAATGAATGAATGAATCAATCAATCAATCAATCAAAATTATTCTTACAAAATGGCTTTATATATATATATATATATATATATATATATATATATATATATATACACACACACACACACACACACACACACACACACACACACACACACACACACACACACACACACACACACACACACACACACACACACACACACACACACACACAGGCTATATATATAGCCACAGTCACATACTGTAGGAGCATAGAAAGAATTTACACTATTTCACTGTTACATGTACTTTATTCTCTATTTATATAGGGAGTTGAGCATTTCCACAGTTTGCACACTCTGACCATGAGGAGTTCTGCTACATCCACTGTAAACCATGTAATTATGTACATATAAAGGTGGAGACGGTCTCCACCTTTATATGTACATAATTACATGGACATCACTCCCCAGACGCCTTTTTCCCCTTCTTCTAAGAAAAATACACTCAGTTACCTTGACACAGGCGGACATGGGGAGAAAACACATTTACGACTTGTCAAATTGTACCTCGCCTTCCTCGCATGTGGAAGCGTTACACGGCACCCCAGGGACCACGCCATGCCCTTACAGTCGCAGCGGGAGATAAGAGAGCGCTGTTCCCTCCACTTGGACCATATGGAACAGCGGAACTAACCCGCACCTATGAGACCCTCTTTTTAGTCAAATATATCCATCCCAACCTCTGTTCCATGATCTCTCTGAGTGGGCTACATTGGTTTATCGTTCACATCAGCACACATCACTGTCTTTAACCCACATTATGGAACGTTTTTGTCACATTTCAGATGGCAAAAAAGTTTTTGGCCTATTGATTTATTTTCCTTCACGGAAAGCCGGCATCGCCCTCCGTGAATGAGAAGCAAAATCGCTTTAATCGCCGAGTGCAATAAATACTGTAACGTTCCTGGTAACTCATGAGGCAGAGGCTTCTTGCTGGTACAAGGTTCTTTATTCTCAGTTAGTTATATTGCAACTCTCAGCGGTTGTCACGCTCATAGCTAGCAGCATTCTCTCTAGGCAGTGTCTGGAGACTGACCGCGCATGCTCAGTCTCCCCCGGAAGTATCCCCACAGCATAGTGTTCCCCAATATAACACTCCCACACATCAGTTCCTATCTGTAGTTGAGACACTACCATTGCTCCCCACTGTATGTGTAATGCTGATTCGCTACATACTCCCCGCCCAACAATAAGGTCAACGCCCACGTTGATACCACATCACACATCCCCTTGTACCAAAACACACCCAGCATCTTTCTTTCTTTTTTTTAACAGCTTCTTTGTTTTTTAACCACATTTTATGTTTCAATCTCAGGCTTTTCCCACATCTCCTCCCCCACAATATCTCATGTCATGCACATCATTTACTTTCTGTTACAACATTTCCAACCACCATCTCCTCTTTTTTTTTTTTTAATACAACTCAAAGTTGTTAAAGTGTCCTGGAGCCCTTGGCTCTCTCCGTGGCCGTGTTAGTCTCTGTGAATCTGCCTGCGGGGCTGATCCCACCTGCAGTGTCTCTGGGCCTTCAAGTCCCTGAGTGGGGGCCGCCCGGTCATGGCCGGACGCCCCTCTCTGTGGAAACAGAGTCCTTCTTTCAGCCTGTCTAGGTGAAACCGCCGGGCGGCCGAGATCTGGGGGAAAGGTGCACCCCCCCCGGTATGGGGCCAACCTGTCGGTGGAGTACCTTCTTGCCACCAAGTGGCATCTGCACTCGGTACACCACCTCCCCCATTCTCTCCATGACCCTGCATGGGCCTGTCCAGTGACAGTCCAGTTTAGGGCTACGCCCTTTTTTTCTCCGGGGTGTGTACACCCAGACCAACTCCCCCCCCTGGAAATGGTTTCCCTTTGCCCTCACATCATAGTTCCTTTTTTGTTTCATGCCTGCTTTCTCTAGCTGGTCCCGAGCGAAGTTGTGAGCGGACTCTAATCGATCTTGTAGCCTCCTGGCGTACTCTCGCCCCGGGGGCGCGTCCAGTGCATCTGGTGGCTTGCCGAACGCCATTTCTGCTGGTATCCGCAGTTCTCGACCTAACATGAGCAGAGCGGGTGTGCAGGAGGTGGACTCTTGTGTGGCAGATCTGTAGGCCATGAGGATGAGAGGCAGGTGCGTGTCCCAGTCTTTCTGGTGCTCCTCCGTGAGGATGGCCAACTGCTTTTTCAGCGTCCTATTGAATCTTTCCACTAGGCCATCGCTCTGGGGGTGCAATGCTGTGGTCCGTGTCTTTTTAATGTTCAGTTTCTCGCACATGGTGGCGAACACTCGTGACTCAAAGTTTCTTCCTTGGTCACTGTGTAGGGTCTCTGGTGCTCCGAACCTACTGAACATGCCTGTGACTAGTGCGTCGACCACCGTCCCCGCCTCCTGGTCGGGCAGTGCGTATGCCTCTGGCCATTTTGTAAAATAGTCCATGGCTGCCAGGACGTATCGATTTCCACTGTCTGAGCGTGGGAACGGCCCCATCACGTCTACTGCCACCCTCTCCATGGGGGCTCCTGCTGCTAGCTGTTGGAGCGGGGCGCGAGACTGGTCTAATGGCCCTTTGTACGCCGCGCAGAGGTCGCAGCGTCGACAGAAGTCCTGTACGTCTCTCCTCATCCTCCCCCAATAAAAGCCTTGTCTGATGCGACGGAGGGTTTTGCTTACCCCAAAGTGTCCCGCCCCTACCATCCCATGGCAGCTCCTGCACACCTCCTCTCTCAGCGTCGTCGGCACCACTTTCCGCCACTTGTTTTCTCCTGTCGCTGGCTCCTTCCAGGACTTCATCAGCACTCCGCTGCTTAATCTCAGGGTGTCGAACCCTGCCCACAGCCCTTTGGTTGTGTCGGTGGCCCCTGCCACCTCTTCCCAGGGCGGCTTCTGGCCCTCTTCTACCCATTGCAGTACTGGCGACAGCTCCCTGTCGTTTTCTTGGTGGCCCCTCCAATCTGCTGCCTCTGCCATCCGCAGCGTCTTGCACACTGGTCCATCCCCCGTGTGGTTAGGGCAGATCCTAGCTTCCTCTTGGAGCTCTCTCTCTCTTCCTTCTCTCTTTTCGCAGTACGCACACCCTCTCTCTGCGCAGGGTCGTCGTGACAGGGCGTCTGCGTTGACGTGGCGCGCCCCTGCCCTGTGTTCTATGGTGAAGTTGTAGTCTGCCATTTTCTCTAACCAGCGGCACACTTGCCCCTCCGGCTCTCGGAAGGACCACAGCCACTGCAGCGCTGAGTGGTCGGTCCGTATGGTGAACCGCGGCTGTCCCAGGAGGTAATATCTAAAGTGTCGTAGTGCTTCTACGACGGCGAGGAGCTCCCGGCGGGTGACGCAGTAGTTACGTTCTGCTTTATCGAAAGTCTTGCTGTAGTACGCCACCACCCGCTCCCCGTCCGGCCCCGCCTGGGACAGCACGGCCCCCATACCCCCGTTGCTGGCATCAGTGTCTAGTAGGAACGGCAGTGCGGGGTCTGGTGCTCTAAGCACCGGAGACTCGGTCAGGGCTTTCTTGAGGGCTTTAAAGGCTAGGTGGCATTCTGTCGTCCAGTGGAAGTCTGCGTTCTTCTCTTTTAGCCTGAACAGTGGTTCCGCTATTTTAGAAAACCCGTTTACGAATTTCCTGTAGTATGCGGCTAGCCCTACGAAGCTCTCGAGTTCGCCTTTGTTTCTGGGGGTGGGCCACTCCATGACCGCCTGAGTCTTCTCTTCCAGGGTGCGAATGCCCCCCGTGCCGATGCCATGCCCTAAGAACTCCACCCTCCTCTTCAGGAAGTGGCACTTGTCTGGGTGTAACTTTAGACCCGCCTCTGCTATCTTCTGCAGGACTTTTCATAACGCCCCCACTGCTGCCTCGAACGTGCCCCCGTGTGTCAAGATGTCATCTAAATACACGACGCATTCGGATCGGGGGATGTCTCCCAGCAGTTTCTCCATTAACCTCTCGAACGTTGCTGGTGCATTGCACAGCCCGAAACTGAGTACTCGAAACTGCCACAGCCCCTTCTCGGTGCGGAAGGCGGTCTTTTGTTTGGCATCGTCGCGGAGGGGCACCTGCCAGTACCCGCTACGGAGGTCTAGGGATGAGAACCAGGATGACTCTCCCGCGGCGTCTAACAGTTCCTCGATGATGGGCATCGGGTATGCGTCTTTTTTTGTCACTTTGTTCAGCCCCCTATAGTCTACACAAAATCGCATTTTGGGGCTATTCTTCTTTCTCACCAGCACTACCCCTGACGCCCACGGGCTGTCTGATGGCTCAATGATCCCCGCCCGCAGCATGTTCTCTACAGCTTCATTCGCTATCTCTCTCCTCGCTGCGGGGACCCGACGGGGATATGACCTGACGGGTCGCGCCCCCTCAGTGTATATTTCGTGTTCCACCAGGTGGGTACAGCCTAGCTCATCATCCGACATTGCGAAAATGTCCTTATATTCTTTGAGTACTTGCCACAGTTCATCGCTCTGTTGGGGTTCTAAACCTTCACTCTGGCGTTGGTGCAATCCCCTCAGCATCTCTAACCTCTCTGTCTCCCCCTCAATGTGCTTTTTCCTAGGTCTACTGTGCATTTGTTCAGCGTTAAGTAGTCTTCCCCCAGGATGCAGGGCCCCGCCATTTCTACCACCCACACCGGAAAGTCCACTGTCTGTCCCCCCACTGTTATCATTACGTGTCCCCTCCCCCTCATTGGCATCAACTCACCGGATACTGTTCTTAGCAGCTGTGCTGTTGGCTGCTCCAGGCGCGTCCCCTCGGGCATCATGTTGACGTTCACCAGCGTTGCCGTACACCCCGTGTCCACCAGGGCGGCGCAGTATCTCCCCTGTAGGTAGACTGGAACATGGCAGCCGTTCATCGCGCGCGGCCCGCTTTGCATGTTGACAGCTCCGGCGATGTCGTCTACTTCGGGGCCCGGTGGAGCCCCACCTCCCCGTTGCTGTGGGTGGGCTCCTTCCTGCGACGACGTGGCTACGGGGACTGTGGCATCGTAGACCCGTCTCGCCCCATCTGGACGGGCCCTGTGCCGTTTCCCTGGTTCCACGCTCTCCGGCGGCAGTCTGCTTCCCGATGCCCGGGGCGTCCACATCCCCAGCAGATCATGCTCCCTCTGGCCCAGCTGTTGTTCCGCTGGGTGGGCTGCCGAGCGGGGTTGGGCTGCAGGGTCGCTCTGCGGAGCAGTTGTTCTGTTAGCTGTTGTACTGACTCGGACAGTTCTTTCACCATGTTGCCTTGCTCTGTCAACGCCGTCTTCCACGCTGGCTCTTCTTGTATCGGGCTTTCTGCTGCCATTCTCGCCACGGGGGCAGCTCTCCCCTCTTCGCTGTTCATGGCCCAGCCCTCTACTGTCTCTCTTTCAAACGCCAGCTCCAGCGCCACTTCTAGTGTCTTTGGCCGTTGCAACATTACTTGCTCTCTTAGTCCTCGCGGCGCGATAGCCTGGATGAAGTAATTTCGGGCTAGCTCGTCTAGTGCTTCTGGCGGCAACCGGCTGTATACACGCCGGCTGAGGATCTCAATGTCTGTAGCCAGCGCCCGCAGCGACTCCCCTGGTCGCCTGCGCCTGTTACACAGTTCCGCGACCATGATGCCTTCCTCTTTGCACTGTCCAAACCGCCTCCTCAGGGCCGCCATCACAACGTCTAAGTCTTTTGTATCTGCCATTGCCGCCACACATGTTATAGCTTCGCCCTCGAGTGACATCACCAAGTGACTGGCTCTCTCTTCCCTCGACCAGCCATTCATGTCCGCTGCTACGTTAAACATTGTGCAATATGGCTCCCACTCGCCTTTACCGTTGAATTTTGGCGGGGTGATTTCCTTTCTTCCTCGCCGCCCGCTGTCCTTTGTCGCCTCGACCCGTGTCCCGTCTTTGTCCTCGGCCCGCAGGCTAGCTCCGCTGGGCTGTGGCACAGCCTCCATGGCTACAGCGGCAATGTCAACCCGCTCGATCTTCACCCTCACCGACCCCGGTTCTTCCGCTCCTTCTCCCGCCTTGCTAGCTTGCCTGCTAGCTCCCTTGAGCCGCGGGATAGCTTCCGTGGCTACGGTGATAGCGCTGTCTAGTTCGGATTTTATCCTCACCAACCCCAGGCTTTCTGCTGCTTTCCCCGCTTGGATCTCTGTGGTAGCGGCCGCGTCTACCCAGACATCTTCCTCTTCGGACGCCTGGTAGTCTGCCCCGGCTCTTGCTTTTCCCGCCTCTCGTTTGAGTCTTTTGCGCTCTTTCTTCAGGAACTTGTTAACCATCTCGCCGAATCTGGAGGCAATATTCACCGTTTAAACTTCTGACGCCAGTGTAACGTTCCTGGTAACTCATGAGGCAGAGGCTTCTTGCTGGTACAAGGTTCTTTATTCTCAGTTAGTTATATTACAACTCTCAGCGGTTGTCACGCTCATAGCTAGCAGCATTCTCTCTAGGCAGTGTCTGGAGACTGACCGCGCATGCTCAGTCTCCCCCGGAAGTATCCCCACAGCATAGTGTTCCCCAATATAACACTCCCACACATCAGTTCCTATCTGTAGTTGAGACACTACCATTGCTCCCCACTGTATGTGTAATGCTGATTCGCTACAATACACTAGGTTTTGTGACGCCGATGCAGACTGACATATTCTCTATGAAGCAGTAATAAATAGAGGAAATTTGGAACTCCTATAATAGCACCCCTTTAAAATGTTTAACCACTGTGAAGTAGGCTACTTCTTTAAATGTCAGTGGTAATGTCGGATATTGTTCTATCTTTGCAATATAATAAGAAAATATCCCACCATAGATGCTCCGACAACGTCTCCATAATATGTCCCTCCCATATTTCAAATGGACCGTACATGCTTCAAAGATTGATTCCCCCTCACTTTGCTGCAGAACATGGAGGGAGTGTCTACATGACAGATGGGTTACCGCCAGATGTACACTTTATTTTTACTATTCCTCTGACTCCCCAAACCCAGGGCGCTGCATTACGCATGCAGGGCGAGGCTTGGTCAGCACAAACAGTGACTCAGGGGCAATTGTTTCATTTTAAGGTTTGATTATGGCTCTCTGACAGGGAAGTAATGAGCGGCGACTTGAGCCACTTTCAGACATGAACTCCGGGTCAGGTCAGGGTTGTTTCCCCTGAGCCATGGAGAGGAATATAGTTGTTGTTTTGTTTTTGCCTCATAACCATTTCTAGCTCTCATTTAACCCTCTGCCATTAAGCAATTTCCCCTCTATTTTTGGTCCGTCTGGTCTCCTTGTGTAATAATGTTTGTATCACATCAACCCTCCCTGTAATGCACAATCAAGTGATATACTCCCCCCCCCCCCCAGGACAACCTGGCCTTATCAGAATAGTATGCTGCAATGTTGTCACATGAACGTATAAATTGTTATATGACCATAAAGACAAAAGATAAAACAAAGTGAAAATTGAATCTCACATAAATGTATTCTAATCACACAGAGAACAATAATAATGAAGGTTTTTGGCAATTGAGAATTGTTCTCCCAAGTCTTAGTGATCATGGGCGTGGGGGGTGGGGGGGTGGGGGGGATATACATTATAATTTGCACACATCAAAAACTATTGACATTTTTAGCAAAGAAGTAATGATAATTTTTTTCACCCAATAAGTTATTATAATAGTCTCCAAAAGGACAGTGTAGTTCAAGGCTGGATTACAAAGCTTCTGAAAGGGCTGACCTCTTACTAACCCTCCTATTAGCCATAGCTTTCAGAGGAAAATAACACTAAGTGAATCAGCCATAGCATTCCAGAGATATTCAATGTAGTATTCACACTATATTTTTGATGAATGATATCGCCGACTCCGGAGGCCAGGGTTCTCTCAGAAAGGTGTAAAATAGGCTAAGCAACTAATGTAATTTCAGTTCAATCATGAGAGGCCAGTTGGTAGGATTTGACAAACTTTATTTAGCAATCGGCATCCATGGCAAATACTTTGGCGCATGACTCCATTGGCCAGTGGCGCTCCTCTTGAGGCAAGAGGAGGGCACCTGCATAGGCTAGGAGATCCCCCCCCCCCGTGGGGGATCAGGAGTCAAGACTCGTTGGTGGCGGACTGGGGAGGTGGGTGGGGCAAAACAACGCTTCGGAGGACGGCTTCAAGGGAGATGGACTGCCGTGAAGCTAGCTGCTGCTATGATCGGCCAGAGAGAGAGAGAGGTGGCGTAGAACCCTTGCTATATATATGAGGATTAACTGATGTCATATTTGACGTCATAGCAGACGTCATACTAGGACTTTGACTGACCACGTTATGCTAGAACTTGACTGACGTCAGGGGATGATCTGATTATGCATGAGTGGCCTTCTGCTTGAAATATGGTCTGGAGACCTCACTTCAATCATGAGAGGCCAGTTGGTAGGATTTGACAAACTTTATTTAGCAATCGGCATGCATGGCAAATACTTTGGCGCATGACTCCATTGGCCAGTGGCGCTCCTCTTGAGGCAAGAGGAGGGCACCTGCATAGGCTAGGAGATCCCCCAAAAGGAAGATCTGATTACCGGAGGTTAATTGAGATCTGCAGGCGCCGGTAGTTGATGGTACTTTTCTGGCCTTCGACCTTTTAGCGACTTACAGCTATTTCCGGCTGGCGCTCCCAACTCGGTCGGGCCTTCGATCTTGATACATTAATGTTTAACTTGGCGCTTCCCGGCTTGGCCTACTTGGCTGCCTTGGCACCTCGCGATAGCGCTTCCCAGCTTGGCCTACGTGGCCGCCTTGGCGCCTCGCGATTGTACTTTTCCGGCCTTCGACCTTTTTTGCGACTTACAGCTATTTGCGGCTGGCGCTCCCAACTCGGTCGGGCACCTCGCGATAGCGCTTCCCAGCTTGGCCTACCTGGCCGCCTTGGCGCCTCGCGATTGTACTTTTCCGACCTTCGACCTTTTTAGCGACTTACAGCTATTTGCGGCTGGCGCTCCCAACTCGGTCGGGCTTACCTGACTTAAGGTGCTTCCCGGCTTGGCCTTCCTGGCCGCCATGGCGCCTTACCTGACTTAAGGCGCTTTCCGGCTTGGCCTTCCTGGCCGCCATGGCGCCTTACCTGACTTAAGGCGCTTCCCGGCTTGGCCTTCCTGGCCGCCATGGCGCCCTACCTGACTTAAGGCGCTTCCCGGCTTGGCCTTCCTGGCCGCCATGGCGCCTCACCTTTATTTTACCTGACTTGGCCTTCCCAGCTTGGCCTACTTGGCCGCCTTGGCGCCTCACCATTTTAACTTGGCCTTCTTGGCCCCCTGACTTGGCCTTCTGACTGGCCCTGACTTTCTCTGGCTTTCTCTGGCTCTCTCTCTTTCCCCCAAAAAATTAACCGGGAGATTTACTGCGCCTTACTGGGCGCTGTGCTTTTCGGGGAGCCACCACCAACGAGACATTATTTGGCACGGAAGTCCGGGACACTGTTCGTTGCCATGCTTGCCGATGAAGGGAGGAGGGTCCTTTGGGCCGCCGGTATGGCCACCCGCTCCGGGCGGATGTAGCTGGAGAATGCTGATGAAGACCGGCGGCCCGTTTGCTGGAGGGAGGCGGAGGACACTCCTTGCACGGCGGCTGAGGTGGCCGCTCCGATCCTGAAGGAGTGGCTGGAGAAGTTCTTCGTCGGGAGGTTGCACTTCTGGAGCGTCCGCTTGAGGTGCAGGACGAACCAGGATCTTGTCATGTGGTGACGAGGTGCGATGGGGAACAGGGGAGCCGGGGGCCGGTCTGGGGCCTGAGCGGTCTTTCCCCTGATTTTGGGCTTAGCTGCAATGCTGTATGGGTCAGCAGTCATCACGTGATGAGATTGATGAGCTGAAAATAAACAATATGACACGTGGACAGGATCGCTAGCTGGAGAGGCAGACAGAATTCACCCGATGCAAAATTCTTATGATAATAGCTTCAACGCTCTCAGCCCTTTCAGGGACGATTATTTCGGAATTACGAGCCAGTAATTCATGGGAATGCAAGCATTATTAGTAGCTATTTGAATGAAAAGATACGGTGCCGGCCGGTGATGATGTCCTCAGATGGCGACCATCTTTTCCCCCCATGGGGAAGTCTGGGCAGATTCACGGTGATTGACGGGACCCGGCCTGGAGAAGCACTGATGCTGAAGTGCCATGGCATCTCGGGCACTCTGGACGGACCGGAAGATCCATGGGGCAAACGGTTCCTTCTGGCGGCAACCCTATAGAGCTGAAATGTAATGCTTAATGCATGGGATATAAAGAACTGGTTAATAAACAAGTAAAAGAAAAACAGTGGTTTCACCGCCTTGCGAGTGCACCATAGACTGCTAGTTGCAACCATGGACCCATCATAAGATGGACTGGGCATCACACTGGTTCAGTGAAGCCACTGCATGTTAGATTGCCGCTCTGGCGGTTGAATCCAGTATTGGGTCACGAGGCCCGCCTCCTCATGTTAGTGGATGGGAAAATCAAAACCGAAATAGTCACAGTATACGTCGGATCATTTATTATTATTATTTTTTTTCAAAGGTGGTTTGTATCATTTTTAGATAGTCATTATCATGCTAATGCCTGTGCAAGTGGTCATTTTTCTGATATATATATATTTTTTTAAGTAGTTATTTGACATATAAAAAGGGGATAAAAATGGATGATTGGCAGCTGTGGCAGCCAGTCTCGAGCCGTCATTGGCTGGACAGGCTCTTCACATTATAGATCTATCGTCATAGGCAAGACACGCGGCTTCATTGTTATGTAATGCTGCCTGGAGGTCGGGTGGCTCTGCTGGGTGTGTGGGGCCGGGAGATGGGCTCTTAGCCTGGGTAGTGCAGGCCTGGAGGTCGGGGTGGCTCATGGGATGAGGCCTAGTAGTACACACGCACCGTTAGCTCATCGCTAGTGGATTAGCATCACGTACGAACAGACGTTTTATTTTTTTAGGCTATTAAAGCAACGAACGTTTTTTATATGCATATCTGGGGGAAATGCTTTGACTGTGGGGATGTTCGTTCTTCACAAGCTCCTCTCTTAGTAACGATATACCAGGCGATGGACCGGGCAGCCTGGCTCGCGCACTCACTGGGCTAACGTTAGGTTGGGCTGAGGGTGAGTGAGGCCTGCCTCCACTTCCGGCCCGCGCTGAGAGCGCTGAGAGCACTCCGCAGTCAGCAGCAGCCCGGAGATCTGAAGTCTCCGACAACCAAAATCAGATTTTCGTACAGGCGTCATTTTGATAAACTGATCTCGTAGTGGGACTCTCCCTGGTTACTTTCGGCGAGACAAAAATATTACAACTTAAAGTGTAATATTTACGGAGCTAGACTGTATGGAACTGCTCACTTTGGAACTGTGTGTGTGCGGCGTGCGTGCGTGTGTGTCGAAGTTTGAGCAAGTGTTTGGCAACAAAGTGTTTATATAATTTTTTCTTTGGCCGTCTCTGTCTAGGATACGATCTTTGTTACATCTAAAGCAAACCAGAGAGTAATGAAGATGGCCGACAAGCACACACGCTGTAAGGCAGGTACTGCGTGTGTGCCAGCCAAACTACCAACTAACCTCTTCAGCGTTTTTAAACGGATGGTATTTCCACACTATGGTTGGATACCAACTATTGTTTTTATATTATGTCTACTTTTAACTTCAACACGACAACGTTTACCCACCGAATGCGACGGGAAAGCCTGTTCCCCAGCTCATGGGAGCCAGCACCTGCTGTACTCCGCTTTCCTGAACAACGGACGAGCAAGAGTTCCATCCACGACACGAGAGAAAATCAACCCAGGCAGTAAGACGTTAAGACTTTTACATCTGGCGCTTATCGTATTACTGGCAGGCGACGTGGAGATTAATCCCGGTCCACAGTGTTTGGATGCTATCAATGAGGCTATCCAAGCCTCCCAGCTGCCACCAATTAGCCGCCCTCCCCCACAAACCTGGCTAACGCTACCGCAGCTACTGCTACCTCGCAGCACTTCGGCTGCGCCGTGCGGGGGGTCGGCTGAGCGGGTACGAGAGGCCAGTGGTGGTCTACTACTGCCAACTACCATCAGCAAGGCCCGTGAAGGTCCGTTAGCGGGCCTATTAGCGCAGCGGCAGGAGGCCAGTGACTACCCGTCACCCCCGATCCCAAACAGCACAACGACGAGACGGCTGTCTCCGACGTCTACAACACGGGAGCGGGCTGGGCCCCCGCGGCCCATAGCTGTCCATCCGACAGCCTCGACTGATCATCCAACAATCTTAACACGGTCGCGGGCTGGGCCCCCGCGATCGGCGGCTGAACACCTGGCCAGAGCCTTTATCGAGCTATCATCTGGCGATAGCTTAGCAGCGCCAGCCACATCCGACGCGCCAGACCATCCAACAGCTACAACACGGACGTGGGCTGGGCCCCCGCGGCCGGCGGCAGACCATCTGGCTGGGGCCTTCATTGAGCTATCATCTGGCGATAGCTTAGCAACGCCAGCCACATTCGACGCGGCAGACCATCCGACAGCTACAACACGGACGCGGGCTGGGCCCCCGCGGCCGGCGGCAGACCATCTGGCTGGAGCCTGCATCGAGCTATCATCTGGTGATGGCTTAGCAGCGCCTGGTCACCCGGCCGCCACAACACGGTTGCGGGCTGGGCCCCCGCGGCCTCTGACCATCAACAGCACTTCGGCTGCGCCAACTACCATCAGCGGCCTCCTACCTTCGTCTTCCACCACCAGCTCGGCTGCGGCGCTACCCCTGGCTACCAGCGGCGCAGCGGAGACGATCCATCAAACGGGCCTAGGGCCTGCATCTCAGAGGTCCATAGCAGCGGCCCATCGAACTGGGCTGCCTTTTTCCTCTAAGCTAGCTAAGTATAGAAACCCTGTAATCAAAAGACATCGATCCTTAAAAATATTTCGGACACTAAATCAAGCAAGGACAATTTGGGACCCTGTATGTAAAAAGGGGGGGTTGTTCGGGGGGCATCTAAATGCCCGTAGCATGCTACCTAAACGGGAGCAATTAGAACACCTGCTATGTAACTCTAACATTGATTTTCTGGGGATATCTGAAACTTGGCTAACTAGCTCCTCACCAGAAGCTGCTATCTCACTACCGGGATATACTAGTTTTAGAAGGGATAGGGGGGGTCAGGGGAGGGGTGGGGGGGTAATTTTGTATGTTAGGGAACATCTGAAATGCAACCAGATTATATGGCCCAATGATTTTAGTCTAGAATGTGTTGGTGTAAATATCTCTCTGTCCGATGAAATGTCGCTGGTGATTGTCTGCATCTATCGCAAGCCTTCGGCTAAAATTGATTTTTATGATCATCTCAAGACGCTCCTTAAATCATGTGACCACAAAAAAGAAATTATTTTGATTGGAGATTGGAATATAAATTGGGACGCGAAAAAAGATAGAAAAAGCCTGAAATCAATTATGGATTATTTTAATTTTACTCAGTTAATTGACCAACCGACTAGAATTACTCATCGATCTCAATCAAAAATTGACTTAATTTTCTCGAACAAACCTAGAAATGTTACTAAAATACACAACCTGTTAACAGGAATCTCGGACCATAATGCGATTTTCTTCTCCAGAAAACTTAATAAATCTCGCTTCCAAAACCCATTCTCTAGTACTTCTAGTACTTCTGATAACCGTACAAACACTTTGATTGTCCCTAAAAACGAAGAACAAAATCTGGCAAGAGCTCTAAAAGATATTGAGTGGGATAATCTCACCACGTGTGATGATGCAGACATCAGCAGCGATATGTTTCATTTTAGGTTGAAGGATGTAATCCTCGGTTTCTCCAGACGAGGGAGCCATAGGAGGAGGAACTCAACCTCCCTCCCCTGGCTCAACTCGTCGTGTTTGAAACTGATGAAAGTCAGAGACCTACTGCTTAAAAAGTCAATTACAACTGGGCTAGGCACTGACCGACAATTGTTTGTTTCAGCTAGAAATAAGGTGATTGCTGAATTAAGGAAGGCTAAAGCCAACTTTTTTGTTACTGTTATGGAAAGTGCAAGGGGGAACAGCAAAAAGATCTGGCAAAATATTAGCAAACTGACAGGTAAACAAATGAAACAGGACACTAAAGCTATGGAATTAAATGTCGACAACCGGCTGGTGAGCAACCCTGTCACCTTGGCTGAAAAACTCAACACCTTCTTCATAAAATCTATTGATGACATCTCGAAACAGTTTGGCGTATCCACATGCTCTGTAAATATGGTGAATAACCCTACAGTCAATGGAGTACCAATTTTTACCATCCAGGAAATTTCTGTACCTGAGGTCATTGATATAATTAGTGCTTTGAACAGCTCTAAGGCTAAAGATGTTTATGGTCTTAACACCAGCTTCTTGAAATTAAATAAAGAGACATTAGCGCCACCTATTATGCATCTAGTTAATTTATCCATTAAGTACTCAACCGTCCCAAAGGCATGGAAACTGGCCTCAGTTACCCCAATCTACAAAGCTGGTGATAAATCTGACATGAACAACTTCAGACCCATCAGTATTTTACCGATAATCTCTAAAATCATTGAAAAATGGGTCGCTAAACAACTTATAGAATTTCTTGAGACGAGCCAGACCCCCTTGCACCCCATGCAGTTTGGTTTTCGTCCACACCACTCAACTGACTCTGCTTTGGTCCTGCTCTTGGAGAAAATAAAAGGCTCCTTGGACAGGGATGGTTGTGTGGGAGCTGTGTTCCTCGATCTTAAGAGGGCATTCGACACCGTCAACCACAGTGTGCTCCTCTCTAAATTGTCCAGCTTCAATTTTTCTGCTGAGGCCATTAAATGGGTCGAATCATATTTGTCTCACCGGGAGCAGTGCACTGTGGTTGGCGGTGTCAGCTCCCCTTACCTGAGCTGTCCAGTAGGGGTCCCCCAAGGGTCAATTTTGGGCCCAATTTTCTTTTCCCTGTACATTAATGATCTTCCAGATTACTGTTTTAATGTAGATGTCCAGCTTTATGCTGACGACACAGTTATTTTCACAAGGGCTAAAAACCCAGTGGAGGCGGCACGTGTCCTATCTTCAGCTCTCTCTCATATTCAGGCATGGCTAACTAAATCTTGTCTCGTGCTGAATGCAAAAAAAACTGTTTGTATGTTCTTTTCTAAAAAAAACATTGCACCTTCGCGCTCCAATGTTTTCCTGGGGTCAGAGGAATTATCAGTAGTTAACGAGTTTAAATACTTAGGCGTGATGCTGGACTCCAATTTAACGTTCAGCAATCACATTAAAATGATCTCCAAAATTTTTTAATTCCACCTGTATAATTTCAGACAAATAAGGAGCTGTCTGTCCACAGACGCTGCGTTTTTATTTTTACACTCAATGATCCTTTCGCATCTGAATTATTGTATAACTAGCTGGTCGCTGACAGGAGTAACCATCCTCAAACCAGCCGAACTACTTTATAAAAAAGCCCTGAAAATACTAGATAAAAAACCCTTTTCTCATCACCACTGCCATGTCATACGTAAATATGGCATGCTAAGTTTTGAGAACTTTAGAAATTTCACCTCTGCCTGTCTAATATACAAAGTTCTACATGGACTGGCGCCGCCTCCTCTTGCTGACTTTATCAAATATCGTGCGACCGCCAACTCGACCCGTGTCACCCGGGCCATTACGAACAAGGTCTGTGAGGTCCCCTTTAGAAAAACTTCCTTTAGTCAGAAGACCCTATCCTTCATGGGAAGCACTCTCTGGAATAATCTACCTCCCTCGATTAGAGAATGCCCGAGTCTCGCCACCTTCAAAGGCCAGTTGAAAATATGGCTCAGATCAAACCAACAATGTGATCACAATTAACATACTTAACAGATCATTTGCCATGTTTTGCAGCATGCTCTGTGTGTTTTATTTATTTTATTTATTTTAGGTTTCACTAACCTTTTATACTATTAATTTTTTTTGGTACTATTAATTGTGTGTTTTAATCATTTTTGGTTTTACTAACTTTCTGTACTTTTAATCTTTGTTGTATTATTAATTTTTCTTTCGCTTTCATGATTACATCAACCTGCCATGGGACTACAGGTGGAAACTAGCCCTTGGGCTACAACCTGGCATATTTACTGTACGGCTGTACTGTTCATTAATGTGTAAAGTCCCATTCTTTAAATAAATGAATCTGAATCTGAATCTGAATCTGTATATAAGTACGCAACGCACTGTGCGCATTCTAGAAACAGCAGCTCAGAGGGGCGTGGAGCTCTCAGAGGTTCTCAATCAAGGGCGCTACTGCGCAGACTCTGGTTCACTGATCTGGCCGGATTTTGGCTTCAAAAACATACGGGGAGGAGATAGGGACACTCCCTCCATTCATATTATAACTCAATGGCTGCAACTCGCAGTGATATGTTATGGTTGGCCAACATATAACAATGGGATTCGCTGCCTCTTGTTACGTGACTAGCGTGACACTGTATTAATTATTTTAGCTTTGGTATTATTTATGGTTAAGAGAAACGCCAAGGCATTTCACTTTGAAATTCGTTAAGAACAGGAAGTGGTGTATTAAGACTGGGTAGCTTGACCCGGAAAAAGACGTCAGCATCCCCTGGGCCGTCTGACTTCGGTCTGAAAGTTATAACACTCATTCGAACTGATGCTCGGACATGCTCCATGGGCCAAGGGTGTTTTGAATAACCCGTTGCGTGATTTTTTTTTTTTTTTTTTTTTTTACCGGCATATCACGTGATCTCAATAACGCGCTGTCAAGAAGAATTGTGAATGAAATATACGATGTGCGGTGATGACGCCATCGTCATCAGGCAGCGACATGACATCTTTCAACTCACACAAAATCTCCCGTTTATTTATGGTTAAAGACTTAACTGCCCGGTGATAGCAGAGGGATCCGCGCCTGCTGTACAATTGACCATGGGCGAGGTGGAGGGGACTGCCTGGTGCTGCCTGCTTGCCTGGAGAAGCCTGGGGACGCGATAATCGCGGTGCGGAAGCCTGAATGCTTGGACGCCTGGACACCCGTCCGATGAAGAATAGTGGGGCTGCATGCATGCTGCTTGCTGAACGAAAATGTTAGTCACTGATTGTCAGTCTGAAAGTCTGTTGTTGACTTGGGGCGGACTCCTGGCTGGAGGGAAATGGCCGCTTTGCTTGAGCCGATTTGCTCCGTGAATGGAGATAGCAAGGAAAAGATTGACGACGTGCAAGACAACGTAGAACATGGCGTCTCACGGCGGCCCCTCGCAGTGGAGCGCCCCGCGTTGGCAGCCTGCGGCCCGGCCGTCTCGGAAGGCCAATGCGCTCCGTGCCGATCCGGAACAGGGTATCGTTGTTTGAGCTGTCGTCGCTGCCTATGGACTTCTGGCTCGGGGTCCGACATACCAGGAGTGGGGAGCGTTGAGAGATCCGCGGGGATTGTCCACGGGTAGAGAGGACTTGGGGGTGCTGATTCGGTCTGCAGATATGGTGCAAAACAACGCTTCGGAGGACGGCTTCAAGGGAGATGGACTGCCGTGAAGCTAGCTGCTGCTATGATCGGCCAGAGAGAGAGAGAGGTGGTGTAGAACCCTTGCTATATATATGAGGATTAACTGACGTCATATTTGACGTCATAGCAGACGTCATACTAGGACTTTGACTGACCACGTTATGCTAGAACTTGACTGACGTCAGGGGATGATCGGATTATGCATGAGTGGCCTTCTGCTTGAAATATGGTCTGGAGACCTCACTACTTCAAAGACGGTTGATATTGATCATGTGTGTTTTAGAGCCAAGACAACCAGAACTGAGACATATTCACTCTGCTACTCCTGTGGTAAAAATCCTGTCAAATCAGCTCTATTGTTTATTGAGCATTATGATGAATCAAATTAAGTTAAAGTTGTATTACTGTGAAAAGGTATTGTTTTGAGTTACCTTCTATCATTTAAAATGTACATCATTTGTTGTATTTGTTTAAAGTTGATTATTTATTTGTCTAAATCAGGGGTGGGCAACTGGCGGCCCGCAGGTGGCCCCCGACCTCACTCAGTGTGGCCCCTGGGTAAAAAAAAAAAAAGGCTGATGTTTTTGGTTAGGTTAGTCCACCCAAATCTGTTTTTTATTTTATTTTACTGTACATCCCAGAACATGGCACTAATGGCGTTATCATTGTCCATCCACATACTGTTCAACGTTAGCATTTGAGCTAACGCTATTGTAACAAACTATATCCAGGATGCACATTGCACATGCAACATTACTAATATGACATATTTGGGTGATGTACCCCATCAAATTGCTGTAGCGGGCTGTTTTAAAGCTAGAGCAAAGTTTCTGGTGTCATCTGAATGGAAGAATTACAACATTTTTAATATGAAAAATATAAATGTTGTAGCTATAATTGGGAGTGATGGGGTTATAGTAAATTACTGGTGGAAGTGCACGGTCACAATCTGGCCCTCTGGTAGCGAGGATTTTTTTGTGTGACCCTCTTTATATCATCAAAGTTGCCCATCCCTGGTCTAAATCCATTGCCTTCCAATTCGTAAGGTCACTCTGACGTCACGCGAGCAAGGGGGGCAGCACGGGACTGGGAAATAGTGGTAACTCGCCATTCAAAACAATGAGCGCAGATGTGAATTTTGTAAATAAACAAGACACGTACGTGGTCTGAGCTTCGGTTTTTAGCCCGAATATTAGAAAAGACCAGTGGGGTCTTTTCTATATATTTATTTATAACAGCTCTAAAGTCATGTTATAGCAGTCGGGCGCACTTAGTGACAAGCAAGACAACAGTAAACGGACAGGTTTTTGGATTGAGTTTGCCATCAGTGGGCATAACCCATAAGAGAGCGAACCCCGTACCTCCAGCAAAAACAAATAAAAAACAAGTAACTCCAGAGTGACCTTACGAATGGGAGAATGGAGTACACACAATTGCAACATGTCCAATATAGATAAAACTTGTTCAAATCTGAATCTGTTTTATGTGAACAATACATGCTTATAACAGAGGAAAACAATGTCATACCTTTCTGAGTTTTTTTTTTAACAGGTTTTGATCTTTTTGGACCCTTTGTGGCAGGCTACTTTGGTGTAACTTTTACTTACAAATACTACAGTATTTGGGGTAATTTGTGGTGTACTCTCCCAGAAAAAATGTCCTCGACCTGCGTCGATGTTATCAGATCTAATCAATGTTGGTTCAAGATGTGACTTTAATATTACCATTTGCAGAACTGAATCCGAAGCAACAGCACCGTGACGTATTGTGGAGTGAGGTGATCTGGGCTTCATGCTGTTATTGTAACAGATTGTATACCAGAGACAATTTATTGAAAAGTCAGTGGGTGGTGTCTGTGGTTGGCCACGGTGTCTGTGGCGGCAGTGTCTGTCACAATTGTGATGTCATCAGTGATGATGCCATCAGTGATGATATCATCAATGATGATTGAGCAATTGTGATGTCATCAGTGATGGTGGGAGTATAAATAGGGGAGAAGAGGACAAGTACTAGTGCCCCCCCCCCCCGGGGTTTTACATAATGTAGGGAAACAGTGGATGGATAAATCCAGAAGGAGGCAGTAATGCAACATAAAGGATGCCAACTGCCATAAAACACCACAGAAGAAGGAGAAGGTCTGTCTGGGGAGAGAGGAGACGGAGTCCGAGCCGTCGAGCAGCAAGGGAGGTCGGTGTGCTGGCATGAGGGCCGAGAGGTCCGGGAACACGGAAGTCGAATAGGAGAGCGAGGCGGCCGGAGGGAGGAACATTGAGAAGGGGCGGACCCCTGAGTCTGGAATTTGTGGAATATTCTGTGAGAGACAGCAATGTGCGGCAATGCATCCAGTCTGCTGGAAAGCCATTCGAAGAAGAAGAAGTGGCGCATCATCTCCACCCGAGGAATCGAGCGTGCGTCTTTGTGTAAAATAACAAATATTATTGTTATTGTATCAGACTGTATACCAGAGACAATTTATTGAAAAGTCTGTGTATAATAACAAATATTACTATGTTATTGTAACAGACTGTATACCAGAGACAATTTATTAAAAAGTCTCTGTATAATAACAAATATTATGTTACAGTGGAATCCACTTATAGTGATCACATAGTGATCAACCACTTATATTGACCAAAAAGCTTGGTCCCGAATCATTTCTATACACATGCTGTAGAAATAATTAACTTATAGTGATCAATACTTGGCCTTGTCCCACCTGAGAACAATGGATTTTTTTTTAAACTACAGTAATCTTTACTTTTTTTTTTACTTGTTATTGTAACAGACTGTATATCAGAGACAATTTATTGAAAAGTCTCTGTCTATAATAACAAATATCCGCGTCATTACAGCAATTCGGAAGTGGCAGCAGCTTCACTGCAATTAAGTATCTGACACATTTGAGGGTTATACTCTGAAAGTCCACCTCTGACATGTTAAGTCCTGGTGGCCGAGTGGTTCACAATCAGAAGTTCCGTGGTTTGAACCCAGTTCGGGATTTTATCGATTTCTGACTGACCAGACGTTGAATCATCCTTATGGCTCTGCTCCAGGCCCTACTTTGATTAGACCTCTGATAGACGTCGAAATGTTTGCTGGGCTCTAGGGTTGACTAGTGTTTGTTATGATATTTATTATGGTATATTGTAGGGGTGTCACGATACACTCAGTTCACGATACGATACGTATCACGATACTGGGTTCACGATAACGATAGGCTACGATACGATACGATTTTAACAATATTTTTTTAAACTTGAATAATGACAATATATAACTGGAAAAGTAGTATTTTATTTGAAATGCACAAATACAAAACATGCTGTTGTGGGAAATTGTTATTACAATAACAACTAGAAAAAACATGAGATTGGAGATAAGGCTTATCTTGAAATAGAATGAGTTACACCGTCACTTAGATTTACTTTGAACTAAAAGGTTTCTCAGCAGTATAAATTCTCATTATGCATCTTCAGTTTTTCTTCAAACTCAAACAACAAGACTTTTCTTAATCTATTTTTTATGCATCTTCAGTTTTTCCTGTCAAGTAAACAGTTTTGCCAGAAACTCAATTGAATGGTTTCTCTCCTGTATAACTTCTCATGTGTCTCTTCAGAGACTTGTTCAACTGAACTACTTTCCACACATTGAACTTCAACAAACAAAGACGTTTCTTAGTCTATTTAAAAAAAATTATATATATATATATATATATTTTTTTGCGATATGAGATTTCATCTCAACGATACATATCGTGACGTTTTACTATCGCGAAATTTCGTCGGACGATATATTGTGACACCCCTAGTATATTGTGGTACTCTTTATTGTACTGTGTGATACGTAGTGGTATGTTTTCGGGGTAGCTTGGGATCCTTTTGGATCTTTTATGGTAGGCTATTGATAGTCCTTAATGACTTTTAGGACACACTGCTCCCTATGGAAGGTGATTGAAAGGACAAAGTACCAGCAGGTTAAAAAGAAAGTCATGGGAACACTCGTCTGTTCAATAATGGTCCCTGGATGGGTAGTCATTGGTGGTATCGTCCTTTCCTCTGCAGTATATCAAGTGGTAATGCTAATATGCCATGGCCTGCAAGAGTCATAGTGTAATTAAGAGTGAGTGACAGTGACTGGACTCTATTTTAAAACACTCAACCTCCTTGGAGAACACCTTGGACCGATATTAATGATTCAGGGGAAAAGTGACATTCCTCTGGCAGACCTGAACTAAGACCTACACTGTATAAGATCTCGTTCTGTGTTTGTTTTTCGAAATCCTGCAGCCTTCAAGGGCCTTCAAGGGTACATTTAAAATGGGAGATAAGAAAACGCTGCGAGTGATCAGAGAGGCAAACCAAGTGATTGTGAACAAGCCCTAAGGCGGGTGCCAAGGTTTCCCTCCTCAGAGAACCTGAGAGACTGTCAACAGCAGCTCCACTGGGACCCATAACAAAGTGCTTCAAAGACATGCTCTCATTTGAATATGTTTAATCGAGCTCTGTTCTGTTCTCCCATCCGATGCGTGAGGTACCACGGCCCGTCAGCCCGCGCATCGCAATGAATCCTAGACAGGACAACGGGCTCCCCGACCTCCCTACTAATACATTCCAGCACATCTCCAGAGATAGAGAGCGAGTTGCTGCAGTCTTTTAAATAGCAGGTGAAGGGACAAGCGTGAAAATTGTGTTTACCAGCCGAGGAAAGGGGAGGCAAAACTCTCAGCATGGGAAAGAGTGCAGAATAGATCTTGGCAGCAGCCATTAAACGATGGAACGGGTTGACTTTTCTAAAGCTTGAGAGGTTTCGAGCAGGTTTCAGACAAATCAGAGGGAAGGAATCCAAGGAAAAGGAAAGGTCAGCTCTATTGCACGTGAAGGCGAGAGGCTGCTGCTTCATATTTAATCACCAAATGAGGACTGGAATAAGGATGAAGTCAAAGACTAACCCAGTCATTGGAATAAAACATTGACATTTCACGTGTCTGTAAACCAGGGATACATCAATCTCAACATCAATTTCAAACAAACGTCTGCATTTTACTTTTCTGCAACCCACGGTTAGTACAATCTATTTGGGGGAAAAACAGAGATTAATTTGAAAACTTCACTGCCTTTCCAACGTCAAACGCAAATAAAACAACTTTAGCAACTAATAAATAAATAAATAAATAAATATACAGTATATATATATATATATATATATATATATATATATATATATATATATATATATATATATATATATATATATATATATACACAGTACACACACACACACACACACACACACACACACACACACAATCTAGCGCTACACTACCCGGACGCCCTTGCTACAGTATGTTTACCGTAGATGGTTGTGCAATTAGCCTACCACTGTTTGTGCCTGTGTAGTTGTATTATCACAAGTGAGCTGCCATTTGGCGAAAGGTTAATGCATCAGTGAGGGTTATGGAATGCATAATAATTAAGACTTTTTCTGTGTGTGTGTGTGTGAGTGTGTGTGTGTGTGTGTGTGTGTGTGTGTGTGTGTGTGTGTGTGTGTGTGTGTGTGTGTGTGTGTGTGTGTGTGTGTGTGTGTGTGTGTGTGTGTGTGTGTGCGTGCGTGCGTGCGCTCAAAATACCCTACACATGTTCCCTTTAACTCAGGGGTGTCAAACTCATTTTAGTTCACGGGGCACATGTGGCCCAATATGGTACATTTAGTTTAGTGTAAAGTACAGCTACATTTTGAAAACATTCACAGTAAAAATCATGTTTCTTTTAGTGTAAAGTACAGGTACATTTTGAAAATATTCACAGTGGAAAATTATGTTTCTTTTAGTGTATAGTAGCCTACAGGTACATTTTGAAATCATTCAGTGTTTTTGTGAAAACTACATTCACAATGAATGGACCATCCATTTACAAAACAGATGATAAACAGTCTGGGATGTTATAAAACAAGTCTAAAAATGGCGGGCGGTGGCTTGGTCTTGGTCGATGCTCTATGTTTTCGGAGTGCAGATTAGCACTAAAACAGCACTGAATGCTTGAGCTGCAGTCAGAGATTAATGCTATTATTGCAAATTTGACCATGAACTGGCCAGGCTGACATTTTAATGACATGTTTCAGGGGTAATTTTAGCTCTGTGTGGCTGGGTCATACACAGAGCCATATTGCCTTTTCTCCTCAGGGCTTTTGAGAGAATGAACTGACCCTCACCTGACACACATACAGACACATTTGAAGCCTTGTGCTAATGAAGAAATGGCAGCCTATCCTCCAGAACCTGGAAGCCCTTCTACAAGACTCTCGCATCAGTGTAACCAGTGGTGGAAATGACCTGGTTTTACTGTGGGAACTGTACTTAGGCAGGGTGGGGCTGCGGTCGAGACCTGTTAAAAAAAAACTCTTGCCAGGGCGAGGATAGCTGCATCCCTTCGGAAACTGGCCGGTAGTGATGCGCGGGTCACCCAGAACCCGCCGGGTCCGGGCTGGGCCGCCCCGCAGGTGGGCTGGGTTGGCAAATTATGAAAATATCGCGGGTGCGGGCGGGGCAGGCTCAGAACATGACAAAGCAACATTATTAAATAATTTAGAGCAGTGAAACATGCAGAGTAATTAACCTTAAAGACGTTAACTCTCTCTCACATGTAGGTACACACAATCAGACAGACTCCTGCTGCACTCTCTATATATAGCCTACATGGAGTAAAGAAACGCTTCAATGAGGTAGCCTATGTAGTCTCAAAACAAACATTTTGGAAGGATTATTCGCTGTAATTATTATTTGAAGTGTCCATATAAGGCCACCGCAGATTTTCTGTTGTGGACTCGACTGTGATCTATTTGTCAACTTTACTGCAACGTGAGTAGGCTGTGAACAATTGAGTGCGCATGAGGTAATTACTGTAACATAAATCAGACAGCGAGTCTAGCCATATCTGCAAGCCGTGTGCGCACCTGCTGCACTAACGTTTAGTAGCCTACTACTGCAACATGGCCAATTGAGAGCGCATGAGGTAATTAAAATAAATGAGGAAGAAAGAACTGTTTCTGTAGCCTGCCTAGTGCCTACCTCTACCTGCTACCTCCATTTGAAACACTGCGGTCACGCCATCCGCATTTTGGGGAAGCGTAGTCGGTCGCGCTATCTGAAGACCATGGATTAATTGAAGAAAGACCGACATGAAAGCAGCACCGCAACTCATCCAGAGCAGTAGGCTACAACTGTTGTCGCGCACGGCAGCATGCGAGTGTCTGTGTGTGTGTGTGAGAGAGAGAGGGGGGAGAGAGACAGTTATTAGCTACTTTGCACACCTTGGAAGCTCCGCTGTGCTCCTCCTGAGTCCGGAGACATATTACATTAAATTGGCCGTTGCGGGCTGCTGGGTTGGGCTGGGTTCGGAATTTTCAGATATTTTAACGGGCGGGGCGGGGCGGGGCGGGCTGGCTCCAATGACGGGTTGGGTTGGGGCGGGCCTTAAAAAACCCTGACCCGCGCATTACTACTGGCCGGAGCGATTCCAGCTAGGACTGGCAGGTGGGACATGGGGGTGGGTTTCAGGCGACCAGTCACTATCCGGAGGGCGCTGTTAATGGCAGTGTCTACCTTGTTCACGTGTGGACTTCTGCTCCAGGCAGGGGCACAGTATTCGGCTACGGGTAGGACCAGGGCTTGTGTGGATATGCGTAGGGTCTGGGGGGAAGCTCCCCAAGTGGAACCCGCCAGATGGCAGATGAGTGAGACCCTTGCTGTAACCTTGGCCTTCACTTCATCCAGGTGTTGCTTGTAGGACAGTGTTCGGTTCAAGCGTACGCCGAGGTACTTGGGGGCTTGTTGGAACTCCAGGCGGTTGCCAACATACACACACGTCCAGTTCCCTTCTTGCCTCCCGATTGTTGAGGTGGTAAGCTGCTGACACTGTCTTGCCCACGCTGAGCTGAAGGTGCCACTTCTGGAGGTAGTCTGCCAGGATGCCCATGTCTCGGTTGAGACCATCTTCCATCGCCTTCCAGGTTGGCCGTTGAAGTATGATGGCCAAGTCGTCCGCATAGCCGTACTTGCTAGATGTTGTATCCGGCAGGTCGTGAATGTAGATGTTAAACAACATTGGTGAGAGGACGGAGCTGCCCCCTCTCCACTGCTCTGCTCTCCACTGCATTGCAAGCATTTGTTTTAAGGGTGTGCCATTCCCCCTCTCGTTCTCGCCTTTCCCTCTCAATGTTTACTCTGGGAACTCCTTTCCTAGGTGTTCTGCCCCCATTTCCACCACTGAGTGTAACCCCGTAAGCAGGTATGGACCTGGTCTGGCAACTAATAAAAAAAACAGTAGTATTGTGCTGTGACACTTATCATGTGCCACTCTCACTGGGGGGTCTTATAGAGGGGGCCACTCCCCCGGCGTGCAGTGATACGTTTCACCAGCCAATAAATTGGCCATAGTGAGATATGTATTCGGCCAGGGATTAAATGTCAGCGAAACACTACATATTATAGAAATGCGCCCTTCGGGCATTTCTAACTTTGCCCCTGTGTGTGGAATGTGTTGGACTTTTATTGTAAAAGGGCTGTGTGAAGTATGTGTTGGGCTTTTATTGTGAAGGGCTGTGTGAAGTGTGTGTTGGGCTTTTATTGTGAAGGGCTATGTGAAGTGTGTTGGGCTTTTGTGTTATTGTGACAGGCTGTTTTTCACTGATCATCAAAATTGCTCGAGTGACATCCCGGCCAACGGGGTTGGTGGGAGGTTATGTTTTCACCACTGTCTGTCTGTCTGTCTGTCTGTCTGTCTGTCTGTCTGTCTGTCTGTCTGCTTGTTTGTCTGTCTGTCAGCAGGATATCTGAAAAAGTTATGAACAGATTTGCACGAAACTTGGCAGAAAAGGTCATGGGCGCCGACTTGATTAACTTTCCACGCCCACTGGCCAAAAGGGGCGTGGCAATGGCCGTGGCCAATCACAAAAAGACGCTTAACTTCCACACGGATTTACGTAACACCACGAAACTTTGTAGATATAAGTAGGCACTTTATTTGTTCATGTTTATTTATTTATTGTGATGTACACATGATTTTTCCACATCATGTTTCTTGTTTCTGTGCTGCACGTCGCTCTGTGTCTGGAACAAGCGGATTTCTTCCAGCAGGGCATCATGGAAGCACTCTGAAATACTAGTGCGCAAGCCTGCACTGGTTTAAGACTAGTTCTGAGTTGGTCTTGGCGCAGTTGTTTCCCATCCACCATAAGATAAGCTCAATGGCAGCGTTTTTGCTTGCCACACCTCCTTTTAAGACCAACACACCCACGGGCATAAAGGTGGGGGCGCAGGGCTTAAAATTGGCAAGTGCAGGGGTTGCAAGGTAGCAATGGCCTTTACGCAGGTGAACGATAGGGGCCCGGAAGTGTGGGCCACATCATTGTAGATTCTTCTGTCCAATGAGATTGGTTCCCTCCTGGACAGAGGGGCTATCACTGCAGTAGAGCAGTGCAGAGCTGCTACATCACGTCAGTGAGGGGAGCAGAGCAATGAGGTGAATGTCACTCTCCAGTCCAATGCAGCAGCATCATAGGCAGGCGGCGTCCTGTCCAAAAGTCCACCCTACCTCTATCTTCTGCTTGCAAGGGAGTGCGCCTCCCAGGACTTATAATGTAGCCCCAGCCGGGAAGGAGTATAGACGGTTTTCACCAGAGCGCAACCCCACAGCACTTCCTTTTTCTCAGCATTCGGCAAACTGCAGAAATATTCACTCGACATCGTTACTTTTGTTTTCGCTGCTCAGCTGTATAGACGGTTTTCACGGAATGGTCAGTCCTGCACTTGAATGTTTTTTTTTCTTTTATGTCCATAGCAAACACTGCAACAGGAAGTGAGCGGGGGTTCAATTTAGAATGTTTTTGTTGTCAAGTTAAAACTGTCTATAGCATCATCATGGGTTTAGGACATCACTGATGCTCACAATGTCCATAACCTCATTAACATAGGTCTAAGACATCATCAGTGCTTCATGACATCAATGATTCACTCGAGCAATTGTGATGTCATCAGGTAGTAGAATTTATTATTAAATTCTAATTACTCATAGAAGCGGGGTTATATTCATAACCTTAAGTTCTGGCAAGTACCTCAAGGTTGGTTCTGGCAGCCAGAATCAGTGAGTCATCAACGTGATTCCAGTACGAATATGGGCCGTAGGAACACTGCAAGTGTGGGCCACATCTGAGCCAGATTTCCATTCCATTGTCACTGCAGTAGAGCAGTGCAGAGCTGCTATATCACCACGTCAGTGAGGGGAGCAAATGAGGTGAATGTCACTCTAGAAATCCAAAGCAGCATCGTAGGCAGGCGGTGTCCTGTCCAAAAGTCCACTCTACCTCTAAGTAAGCTTCCTGACAACTGTTTCCAGGGAAGCTCTGTCTTTTTCAGGGACCACCTTCGCCCACAGTTTTTGGAAGCTGCTATGGAGGGCAAGTTTCTGAAGGATGTTTCGTCCGTAGTGCCTCACTTCCCCTGCAGAGTCCAGAGACATTTTGCTGACTGCAACCAGGAAACGTTCAGTGAAGTTTTTCCTGCCTGTTAAGACTCGAGCAGCTCCAAGGACATCAGCCAGCTGGTGTAGGTGTTGAGCTGCACTCCCCCTCACTGCAGCACTACGGTGGCTCAGCCCTCCAGTCAACAGAGCGTTGATGACTCTGCCAGGGCTACAATTGTGCACCAAGGCATCTAGTGTGAGGTTGGCCTGTTCCTGGATGAAGGCGTTGGAGTGGCCCGCTTTGATCACCACAATCCGGCCTGCCTCCTCTGCCTCAAGGTCCATGGCTCTCTGGAGGTGAACGAACAGGTCTCCGAGGGTCTCCATGGCAACACGGGACACTGGGACACGCATGTTCTTCACCTCCTCTCTGACCGCCTGGCACACTTCAGGAAGTCTGGCCTCCAGTGTTGCTGAGTGCTGCTGTGCCAAAGCTCGAACAGATGTCAAGCCTTCAATTTTCTTCTCCCAGTTGACTGAGCTGAGCAGTGTGAAACTCTCCTCAAGAATTCGTTCAGGGTTGGCGCGGGACTGCAGTCTGACCTGGACCTGCTGGAACTGATCTTCGACCTGGACCCTTGGCTCAGTGGCGGCTGCCTGTTTGTCTGCTCCAGAAGCCTTCAGGGACATCCTGGGACGGGCCAGTTTGCTCCTGGATGTGGGAGGAGTGGGAGCGTGAGCCAGCTCAGAGTGGGACACAGGCAGATAGCCCAGCTCAGCGGGAGTCCAAACACGGTCCAAACTGTGAAGAGAGTCAGTGGACTTGGCAGTGGTGGGCTTCCCGTCTCTGCCTATGAGCTCAGCCATCTTCCAGTCCTCCTGCTTCAGTGTGCTGGTGGCCTCATCTTGTTTGCTCAGAAGACACGACCAGAAGTCGCCCTGATCGCCCGATTCCATGTCACCTGCCATCTTCTTCCCGTCATCTTCTTCCGGCAAGGACATCTTCTAGTTGCAAGGGAGTATGCCTTCCAGGACTTATATAGCTCCAACCGGGAAGGAGTTATGACATCACTGATGATGTCACAATGTCTATGACATCATTAGCATGTAAGGTCTATGACATCATTAGTGCTTTATGACATTACTGGTTATGTCACTGTCCACCACAGTACACAGTTCACAGTGACCATTTTACAATCCTACTATCCAACTACTACTGTCTGTCCCTCCATCTGTCTCTCTTTCCGAATCCATTTGTCTTTGCAATGGGTTGGCTGATTGATCTGAAATAGCACATTGGAATTAACATTGGAATAGGGAGGAAGTGATGAAGCTGGTTTTTCAATATCAAGTTTAAGCTGTTTAGGGACTTCCGGTTGACTGATGAAGGAATGGGTTGCACGCTGGGAGAGCTCTGTCTAAATCCTTCTACATAGTAGATTCATCCGTGCTTTATCAACCTGTGCAAACCTGTGTGAAAGGCTAATAAACATGACGGGGAAGAATAGAAACAGAAACAAAAACAAAAACCAATCTCCATACGAGCAAATGTCCGAAGACTGCTCAGACTACGGGACACACGCTAGCCAAAATGAAGAAGAACAACTTGCTGCTTGCTAGCTTTAGCAGCGACCATGCCAGGCATGGAGAAACTACTCAAGTCAATGGAGGACCGCATTATAGAGAAACTTTCTGACCAACTCTCCGCTGACCGAGCAACTATTGACCGTTACGATCAGACGATTCAACACATGGAAACGTCCCTCAATGACATGGAAACCAGACTGGCAAACCGTGAAACCATGGCCCTGTCCAAGGGAGGGTTGGATGAGATGGGATAGTTTTAATAATTGTAATCATTTATACAATGCAGCTGTTCCATGCTAATGCACGCTTTCATTTCCAATATAGGCTGCAAATGATGTACAATGTTGGATTTAAAGGAAAATCAATCAAAACACAAAATTAAGCTGTTTATGAGCATTTTTCACGCATTTACTACTACTATACTACTATAATAGGCCGGTGTTCCGGCACGGTGACCCACAATTGCTCAGAACGCCGCCTTATAGTTATTAGATTAGTAAAACATATTATAGTAGTAACAGCTCAGCGGGAGTAAGTAGTACTACACATTTTATAGTAGTAATAATATATACGATAAAAAAATCCTTCACTATTAACAAATATTAACAAATGCTACTTGTTCCATTATAAAGGTCTTAACTGATTTTTTTTTTATTGTTTTCAGTTTGCAAATGATAGTGACAATGACAATTAATATATTATTTTGCAAACATGTATATACCCATTCCCAGCTCCCCCCCCCCTCACCCCATTCCCCCATCCCCTCACAAACCAAACGACTTATCGACTATCGTCATACGGCTGCAATCTTTTGCGCTGCCGTTTGCACGCGTCTTATTGCTATCTTCCCAGCGTCTTAATCTATCGTCTGCCTCCACCGTCCAGTTTTGCGCTGGGGTCTAAGCGCAAACGCAGGTGTAGGCGTGGCCCAGGCGTGTCCGTGGGCCTCTAGCCTATCATCTCCCTCCGGCAAGTGTCATTTTGCGCTCTGGTGAAGATACCGTCGGTATGTTCCGAGCGCAAAGAGAGGTTTGGGCGTTGACCGTGCCAAAATAGGCATTCCAGCGTAATGTGGCCTTGGGTGCTCTCAATTTTAACGCCACCAAAGCTGGTCTTAGCGCAAAAACCATCACTACGCCAGGCGTACGCCTGAGTACAGACAGTATTCTCCGGGCAGCAGAGGTGTAGTGCTATCTTGAGAAGTGAGGGAACGCACCTATTTGCGGAACACCCCCCTCCCCCAGCACACGCACAGGTCCCCCCGCACGCACACACACTACACTGACACACACACATAATTTATTGTGTCCTCTAGACACTGCAGAAGTAGCCCATGACAGAGTCAGTTATCACAAACAGCTAAGCTAAACAAGTCTCAAGCATCACGCAAGTTGCACAAGGCTGCATAATTGATCATTTGGCACGGCGGCTGGCATTTTTAGCAAGTAACTTACCATTTTGTGGCGAATTCTGGCGTTGCAAATTGCAATCTGGTGATTAACGCTAACTTTTGATTAGCGTTAATTGAAAATAAATCTCGGTAATGTAACGTGCACTCCATAGTAAAATGTACACCGCTTGCGCATGTGCAGAAACTGAGAAACCGGACCGGTGTGCTTCCGTGTGTAGCTGATTTGGCCCAGGGGGCGTGTGCCTGCCTGGTGCCAAAACAGCTTTTAACATTGTTTCTAAATGATTGTAAACGTACCTTTTTCGCAACTGGTCCAAAAAATGAAAGGATGTTTGGCTGCCTTTTCATCTTTACTTGTTATCTCGTCAGGTACTGGGAGAAAAAAAACATTTTGATGCTTAAAATGCCACTACTAGCTAGTTAAGGTGGACCGGTGGAGTGTTTCCCTCTTCCTTCAAGCCAGAGTTGATACCATGTGAATCATTCAGCCCACCTTAAATTTAAGGTGGAACGTTTCCTTCTTCCTTCAAGCCACGACTCACGAGTTGATGCCATGTGAATCATTCAGCCCACCTTAAATATAGACGAATGACAACTTTGTCCAGATTCACTCGTTTTAATGGCTCCACATACACACACACGTTGACACACACAAAACACTGCTTGGAGAAGTATGGGAACGCCGTTCCCACGCGTTCTGCCGGGACTACACCACTGCCGGGCAGTGCAGGAAATCCTTGCTTGGATACATTTACGCGGTTACATGCTGCCACTCCGACGTGCTGCCACTCCGACGTTCTGCCACTCCGAAATATCGGCACTCAGAAAGGGATCATGTCCTCCCCCAGACCCTAACCCAAAACCTAACCTCTCCCACCCCCACGCCTAAACCTAAGGTCGGCATTGCGGCTTCTAAGGTGAACGACCGCCAGTCCGAATAATGGAAGTTAACGTTCGGAGTGGCAGGGCTTCGGAAAGGCAGACAGTTACCCATTTACGCACGGCATGGACGCCTGCATACACTCTTCTCTCTGATTTTCAACTATAGCCTACACTGCAGAAAAAACACACCTTGATTTAAAAATGAGAATTCGTTTGTCATGGTTTTATTAGGCTCCATAATTCCTGACCATACAGGTTTGTGGTGTGAGGTAACAGTAGATTGCTTTTGAGAAAGTTGTGACAGTGTTGTGCCTGCCTCTCCCCACCCTGTGAGGCCCATGGCCGGCCCAAAACACCCAGGGCACCGACCCTTTTCTGTCTCTCTCTCTCTGTGTTTCTCTGCTTGCTCTCAGTAAGAAAGAAGGCGGTGATGCTGTGGCTTTTAAGGGGAGTGATCTCACCTTGTGAATCCTGTTATTATGGGCATAAACACGCCTATGGAGGTTTGCGCCGAGATGACGTGAAGCCCAGCGGCCCGACACGCCCACAATCAGGGCTTTGCGTGGCGCTATTCCAGTGCAAAACGGGCGTTAACACAAAATTACCGCCGTTGCGACGATAGGGCCCCAGACTTAAAGGGGGACTAACCCCCCAGATATGTACTGTATCAGAACAGTGATTTGAAAATACCTATGGAAAAAACCAAGAAATGACATATGTTCTTGTCTATACTATACTCTTTGGCTGTGTTCAGCTCAAGATTTTTTTTCGGAAATCGACGCCATGACAGTTTGCCCACCGCCTCGAAAATATCTTTATATTATAGCTGCAATATCTTTATAAATATCAACAACTAGCCAACGCTGGTAGCCTGTATGGAAACAGCGTTGCTCAAAATGGTTGAAAGTTATATCAATTTGGTAATTCAGTGGCGAACTAGAAATTTAATTATTTTTCTGCATGTGTGTGTATGTGGCGTCTGTATCTATCGCTAAGAGCAAAGTGAGGCGAGGCTCGTTACCGCAGCACACCGCACAATAGGACAAACCCCCGCTCTGGGGTAACACAATGCGAGATTTCTCCACGTCATTCCCTCGTCCAATTCCCTGAAGTCCCTTTTTAATTTTAGTTTGGGGGCTTTTCGTGATTCTTGTTAAAAGTTGTGCAAAAGTTTTCCTCTCAGCAGAGCTCAGCAGAGCTGCAAGGCTGCGTTCTCCCACTCCCTCTTCCCTGGAAAAGTCACCAGGCACGCTGCTGACTTTGTGTTCTTTGCGCTGCTGGTGTGTGTGAGATTCTGGCATCGTCTGACGTAAATAGATCAATCAAATGTTTTCCAGTTATTCCTAGGCTGCAAACTTGTTTTAACATGCCAATCGGAGTGTTTTCTGACGAGAATAAAGTAACGTTAACGCTACGTTATGTCACCCCATGCGAAAGCCCCTGCCTCGGCCATGAGAGGGTCAGAGCACTGATGCTGCTGCTGCGCGCCCCCTTGGGGCTCGTGCATGTGCATGAGAGCAGACTCTCTCCCGCTTGACTGGCCGGGGAGAAAGTGCTTCCAAGTCGGACTGATAATATAAACAACATAATTTGACCTTATCCAGGTAAAGTAAAGGTAAAGGTAAAGTCCCACTGATTGTCACACAATGTGTGAAATTTGTTCTCCGCATTTGACCCATCCCCTGGGGGAGCGGTGAGCAGCAGCGTGCGCCGTGCTCGGGAATCACATGGTGATTTAACCCCCCAATTCCAACCCTTTGATGCTGAGTGCCAAGCAGGGAGGCAAATGGGTCCCATTTTTATAGTCTTTGGTATGACTCGGCCGGGGATCGAACTCACGACCTCCCAGTCTCAGGGCGGACACTCAGACCACAAGGCCACTGAGCTGGTCGACTCTCTCCCGCCTGACTGGCCGCGAGAGAGTGCTTCCAACTCGGACTGATAATATAAACATCATCACTTGAGCTTATCCAGGTAAGATATTAATAAAGTAATGACACATTCAGCGGGAAACTAACTATAATTAAGACATGTGCCAACTTCGACGACGTTTGGTTCAGTATTTTAAGAGCAAACTGAAAAGTTGCTGTTTTGGAGATTTATAGTTTTCCTCTCAGCGCAGTTGCAGGCTGCGTTCTCCCTCTCCCTCCTCCCAGACCCTGGCTGGCGAAACAGGCTCCTGCATGGGACCAGGAGGATTCAGTCTATCCAAACTCAATACCGATCTAATCTCTCAGTATGAGATGCAGGGAAATATATTATAGTAGCCGATGTGTTTAGAGCAGCGTTGTCACGTTGTCACGTCGTAGTATAGCGTTATATTTTACATGTGCGCTAAACTGCGATGAGATTTGTTTGCGGAAATGTCAGACTGAACTTCTCATCCCATGCAAAAGCCCCCGCCTCGGCCATGAGGCAGAGCACTGCTGCTGCTGCGCGCACCCCCGCTTGGGGCTCGTGCATGAGGATACAGTACGACTCTCTCCCGCCTGACTGGCCGCGAGAGAGTGCTTCCAACTCGGACTGATAATATAAACATCATCACTTGAGCTTATCCAGGTAAGATATTAATAAAGTAATGACACATTCAGCGGGAAACTAACTATAATTAAGACATGTGCCAACTTCGACGACGTTTGGTTCAGTATTTTAAGAGCAAACTGAAAAGTTGCTGTTTTGGAGATTTATAAAAGGTTGGGAATGATTACAGCAACACAATGCCATGTCCTTCCTTTTATGATTATAGTGGCGTTTATTGATAGTATTGTGTTACATAGGAGTTGGTAGGAAAATAACAGGCGATTGTAATAAATTAACAGGTGATTAACAGGTCAAGTGACATCATGGGAATAGGCTTGGAGTTGTGAGGAGCCGAAAGGGTACAGGGGGAGTAGGGGAGTAACTATCTTGAAATCCCATAGTCTTTGGTTCATCGTGACGTCACGACGTGTCAAATATCCCATTCATTTGAGGGCAAAAAAACCACCCTTAGAGGGCGCTTATGCCAGGTATGCTGCTGAAAAATGATACAAATGGTAAAATGGCAACAGTTTGGTGTCAAATGTGGAAATTTTGACCAGAATTCTTCACACATCACCCCCAAAGTCATATATATTGGTTAAAAGCTGAAAAAAGTGTTTTGGGGGTTAGTTACACTTTAAAGGAAAATGTATACACACTAGGCATCTCGCGCGTTCGATTCCTAGGCTCGCCTGCTGCGTGGGCTTGCTACCCGCCTTGCAGCTCACCGAGCTGGCCCTGCAGCTCGCATACGCAGCTCAGCTGCTGCATGGCTTTGCCTGCCCTATCGGAGTGGCATGCACATCACTCACTGATGACATCACAACAATGTCATAATGTCTATGACATGATGTCACATTTGCCCGAGTGTAACCAAAAACCACAATTGCTCTTATGACATCACTGATGATGTCACAATGCCTATGACATCATCAGTGATGTCACAATGCACAATTGCTCAAGTGACATCACTGATGACATAATTTCAAGTTGTGACATCACTTCCGGGACAAAAATCGCAGAGCACTTGCTCCGTTTTAGTTATGATGATGATGATGATGATATGCATACACACACATACCTACATACATACCCACTATACATACCCACATGCCTGCATAATCTCCATATATACAACTACGGTATGTTTGTATGTACAGTATGTATGCTGTGATGCAGTTGATTGCACTATTGTTGTGTATGTTGCTTAGGATAAAAGCATCTGCTAATTCATGCAATGTAATTGCTCAAGTGGCATCACTGATGACATCACTGATTATATCACTCACTAGCCGCTTTCACACACAGATCACGCAATATTGCCGTTCAGAAGATCAGACAAATTAAAATGATGCTGGTCACCAAGTCCGGTGAAAATATATTTATATATTATATTAGTCTATAATATAATTATATTATTATTATTATTATATTATATTATACATATTTGCATGTGCAGGTTATAGTGTAGGCTACTGTATGAGGAACGAAAACAACGAAAACACCGCCATGTAGCCTACATGCCGCAGCTCTCAACAGCTGCTCGTTAAGACATCAAAGAGAAAAGATGACAGCTCACCCAAAAACCCGGACAATGCAGAAACTGGTAATCATTTAGTGTTCTCCAAGACGAGGTAGGCGACCAAGAATTCTTCATATTCCACCTGCATTATTACGAGAGGACGTACTGCCGATACTTAATCCTCTTCGTGCTCGATAGCACATAAGGGGCTCTATCTTCCGACAGGCGCTATCCCCTAATAGCGATTGCGCACCTGTTTGCACGTGCCTTAAGGCATGGAAGATAGCACTCCGCTTGCGCCGTCCGCCAGGTGTTCTGCCGAGTTTTGCTCCCCCGCCCAGCATAAAGGAAAAGCATCCCCACGTCACGGGAGCATACTTGTAATGATTTATACAGAAATGTAAGTGATATAATATAATGATATAATAGATGTGACCTCCATGATTTCTAAGTTAAAACAGCCCCGAAATATGTTGGGGATGCAATTCTCGCCCGGGATGCGGAAAGGTTCACAGCACGTGTCGCAAGCGCAAATTAGAGCCGTGCCAAAATCATCTGCGCCCCAAAATGCCTGCGCAAACGGGATTTGGGCGGTCTTATTGACAGATCGTCTGTGGTGCCAACGACCCTCCGGGTGGTTATGAAGGTAAATAGCCTATGTCCATTGTCCAACAAGTTTTCTCAATTCATTTCCCTCTTTGCAATGTGAGAAAAGTTTCTCAGTGAGTTATAGTTCATTGCCTCACTGAATTATCTGCTAATACCCAATTTTAGCAGCATAATTTGATGTCCTGGCATGACAAGGCTGTGCGTAATGACATATCCAAAAGAGATTTTACTTGCACTGCACTGGCGCTGCCCAGAGATTATGATGCGCAACCCAGCGCAGAGAGGTATTTGTGCGTAAGAGGTCCTTTTCAAAGCTCTTAGCGCAAAGTAATTGCGCGCTGCTGACGATAGCATAATGCCATCTATCACCACATTTTAGCGCTGAAACGCCTGCTTTGGCTTGTGGCAGCCAATGCCCAGTACAATTATCACAGGCATGTGATAATTGCAATTTGCATTGCGCACGGCGTTAAACGAGCGCAAACGCTAAATTAGCGCTTTTGGGAAGATATAGCCCAAGGTCTTTACCAACGAACGCCAATGCTGCCTGTCTGCTGCCCAATGCTGCACTTGGCCCCAGGTCCATCCCAGTTGTTTCATTTCCTTCTCCATGTCTCTTTGGGTCGGCCTCATTTTCTTTTTCCTCGTGGTGTCCATCTCATGGCTACCCTTGGGATAGCACTTGGGTCCATTCTGAAAACATGTCAGATCCATATCCACCTTCTGTTTTTGATCACATTTGACAGTGGGGTCATGCCCGTTCTCCTGTAAAGATCTTCATTTGAGATTGTCTTAGGCCAAAATATCCTCAGTATCCTCATAAGGCTTCTCATCTGGAAAACATCTAGCTTGTGACAGATGGTCTTTGTCACTTTCCATGATTCTGCACCATACAGGAGAACCCAAAGGCTCTTAAATATCCTCAACTTTCTCTTTGTGCTTATCTTGGATGCCTTCCTATGTTTCTTAGTGCTGCAAAAGCTCCCCTTGCCTTTGAGATCCTGCCCTGGACATCTTCCCCTGAATCTCCGTCTGTTGTTATATATCTTACTGCCTAGGTAGATGAATTCCTGAACCTCCTCCACGTTCTTGCCATTGATGGTGAGCGGCTGGTTGGATTTTGGGTTTACCTTCACGCACAACAGGCGAGACAGACTGCAGATATGCTTTGGTTATCTTACTTCTGATAGTAGGCTGTTCGCTCCTATGCTTTCAGGTGGAGGCAGAGTGTAGGGTGATTTGGCGCTATGACTACCTCCACTGGCGGAACGAAAGGCGTAACACAATTATCCACGACTCCGCTTTCATCACTTTCACATCGGATTACATTCCGTAACATTTACCGCTTTCAAGGCCGGTGTGAAAGCGGCTACAGATGACATCACAATTGCTCGAGTGACATCGCTGATGACATCATCATCAAGTGTTTGAGTGACATCACTGGTGACATCACCAATTCTATACAATAACATCATCAGTGATTTGACAGACACTGATGATGTCACAATGACATCATCTGTGAATCATCATCATTGAATGATGTCATAAATCCTTCCCTGCAGAGGCTATAAGTAGGACTGAGCCGGTGTTTGAAAGTAGCTGAAACGGTTTTCTTTGTGAGCTTGTAACTTTTGATCGTGAAGCCCAGTGAAGATTCAGTGATGCCCTTTAATAAGAAGAAGCGAAGGTTCCCTGCTCCAGATGACCAAGAGCAGAGGAAGTCTAATATCACTCGACCTCAGATCCGCAGAGAAGAGAAGCCGTTCTCCAGTAAGAAGTGCCTGGAATGGTTCCACAAGTACGCCGGCAAAGACGAGATGGTCGGCCCAGAGGGCATGGAGAGGTTCTGTGAAGACATCGGCGTGGAACCAGAAAACATTATCATGTTAGTTTTAGCCTGGCGTCTAGAAGCTATAAATATGGGATTTTTCACAAAAGAGGAGTGGCTCAGGGGAATGACCTTGTTACAGTGTGACAGCACAGAGAGGGTACAGACTAAACTGGATTGCCTTCGTGCTGATCTCAACGACTCTGCACTCTTTAAAAACATCTACAGATACGCCTTTGACTTTGCCAGGGATAAGAACCAGAGGAGTTTGGACATGGACACGACTAAATCCATGCTGGCCTTGCTGCTGGGAAGAACATGGCCCCTCTTCCCGGTCTTCCACCAGTTCCTGGAGCAAACAAAGTACAAGGGGATGAATAAGGACCAGTGGTATAATGTGTTGGAGTTCAGCAGTACCATCAACGCAGATCTTAGCAACTATGACGAAAACGGTGCTTGGCCAGTGCTGCTAGATGAGTTTGTGGAGTGGCAGAAAGCTTGCCAGCCTTGTAGCAAAACCACGTCACGCCAAACCAACCAAACTTGGAATAGAGAGAGGGAATAAAAGAAAAACATTCTCTGCATGCAGCCTGCCAACACTGCCAGGATGCTAAAGCGATCTCGGAAAATCATGGCCGACCCCTCCCACCCAGGTCATAAGGCTCTCTCCCCCTTGGCAGAAGACTGATGATGTCTGGCAGTACCATAACCTCTCGTCACAGGGACAGTTTCTACCCAACTGCCATCCGCCTCTTCAACGAGACCCGAAATCCCAATTTCCCAATCATGTCAATTCTATGAATAAATACATAATTCCTGCTTTTTGTGTTTTTAGGGGTATTTTTTCCTCTTCCGTTACACAAATATCGTGATGTATCGGAGATTAAATTTCATGCAATGTATCGATTATCACAGAATAGCTGTATCGTGATACCATCATATTGAGAGCCAAGTATCGCAATAGTATCGCATCGTGAGTTACTCTCCGATTCCCACCCCTACTGAGGGCCCCTTAACACAACCGGCTCAATAATGGGCAGAGTTTCCCCCCATGGACATTATCCCATGGACACTATCCTATGCCCCCCTTCCCCGCCATCATATCGTCGCTGTCCGATGACAACCACACATTTCCAAAACGGCAACTTTTCAGGAGATGGGAAAAAAAAAAAAAAAAAGGCGGACTTATGCCTCCGCCATTAGTTCATTCTGGGGTCCAAATCGCCATTTGAGGCAAATTGGAAGAGATTCCGTCAAGGCGCTCCTGTGATGTTGCGTTACAGAGCTTGGAAATTGGGTGTGTGAGAGGTCACAGTGACCTTGAACTTTGACCACCAAAATGTAATCAGTTCATCCTGGAGTCCAAGTCGGTGTTTGAGACAAGTTTGATTAAATTCCGTCAAGGCATTCCTGAGATATCGCGTTAACAAGCTTGAAAATGGCGTTCGAGAGCTCACCTTGACCTTTGACCACCAAAGTCTAATCAGATCATCCTTGAGTCTAAGGCGATGTTTGAGGCAAATTTGATGAAAGTCCGCCAAGGCATTTGTGAGATATCGCGTTAACAAGCTGGAAAATGGCGTTTGAGAGGTCACAGTGACCATGACCTTTGACCTTTGACCAGCAAAATTTAATCAGTTCATCATTGAGTCCAAGTCGATGTTTGAGACAAGTTTGATTAAATTCCGTCAAGGCATTCCTGAGATATCACGTTAACAAGCTTGAAAATGGCGTTCGAGAGGTGACAGTGACCTTGACCTTTGACTTTTGACCACCAAAATGTAATCAGTTCATCCTTGAGTCTAAGTAGATGTTTGAGGCAAATTTGATGAAATTCCGTCAAGGTATTCATGAGATATCGCGTTAACAAGCTGGAAAATGGCGTTTGAGAGGTCACAGTGACCTTGACCTTTGACCACCAAAATGTAATCAGTTCATCCTTGAGTCCAAGTCGATGTTTGAGACAAGTTTGATTAAATTCCGTCAAGGCATTCCTGAGATATCGCGTTAACAAGCTTGAAAATGGCATTCGAGAGGTCACAGTGACCTTGACCTTTGACCTTTGACCACCAAAATCTAATCAGTTCATCCTTGAGTCCAAGTCGATGTTTGAGACAAGTTTGATTAAATTCCGTCAAGGCATTCCTGAGATATCGCGTTAACAAGCTTGAAAATGGCGTTCGAGAGGTCACAGTGACCTTGAACTTTGACCTTTGACCACCAAAATCTAATCAAATCATCCTTGAGTCTAAGTCGATGTTTGAGGCAAATTTGATGAAATTCCGTCCAGGCGTTCCTCAGATATCGCGTTAACAAACATCGTACGGACGGACGTACGGACGGACGGACGGCCGTATGGCCGTACGGACGGACAACCCGGATCCATAATGCCTCCGGCCTGGCTATCGCCGGCGGAGGCATAAAAACGTACTCTTAAAAGACTGAACACCACGTTGTCAAAGTTGACACGTCTTCATTATAGACAGTTTCTCGCTGAATGTGTCATTACATTATTAATATATTTCCTGAATAAACTCAAATTATATTCCAGGATTATCACTCCGAGTCTGAGCCACTTTCTGCCAGTGCCGAGTAGCCGCGCGTGGCCGCCTCCCTTAGTCTTCTTGAGGTGGGGGGGAGCATGGAGGTGCAGCTGTCCCATAGGATAATAGGAAGATAATAAGAATGGACATATTCCATTTATAGTAAAAAGTAAAAATCATAAACGATATGTTATTTTAAAGGACAAGGGGCCCTATCTTCACACACGCACTATTTGCTATCACAGTTATGTGAGCGCAAATGGGTATGGTGTTGACACGCCTCCAATTTGCACCAGCGCCTGCGCTAAACACCGCACTGATGACATCATCACCAATGACATCACATTTGCTCGGTGTCATCATCAGTGACCTGGCCACTTTCTTTGTGGGGACATAGAACTGTATATAAAATAAAAGTAGGGCATGCACATCCACTCCTCAGCAGCAAAGAGTAGAGTCCACACTATGTACAGATTTGCTCCTTGTAGATTTATATTACATTTCGGTCATGACGACCTTGAGCAAATCTCTACGCAGTGTGTGGACTCTACTCTTTTTACATAGAACTGTATCACATCATCGGCGACATGGCTATTTTCTTTCGGTGACCTGGCCACTTTCTTTCTTTCTTTTGTGGGGACAGATGGGCAGACATACATACATAGTGGAGGCTCTTAGATAGAGGCAGAGGAGGTTGCTCCTCTATTTTTAAGGGTGCAGCCGCTTCTATAAGTAACATGTGTGCTTGTCATGGCATGTATATATGTATGTATGTATGTATGTATGTATGTACAGTATGTATGTATGTAGGTACGTACGTACGTATGTACGTACGTACGTACATACAGTATGTACTGTATGTATGTACATACAGTATGTATGTATGTAATGTATGTAGAGCGAGCAGAGCGATGAATGAATGAATTAATTAATTAATTTGGCAAATTAAAAAATACAATACACCAACAAGCATACAGCATAAAATAATTTGTCAGGATATCACAATAAAGTCGCCAAACTTATTTCCATTGTGGTCTTGAGGTCTCAGCTGGGAGACATGCTATGAATATCCTAGGGTAACCATTGATTTTCATACAGTGAGGTCTAGATTTAAAAAAGTGTCTCACTACAATGAAATAGCTACTCTGGGGACTAAGATAACACATAAATAGCCTAGAATTGGGCTCATTGGATGCACAAGAGTCCCAGCTCTCCAGTCATCCCCAATTTATAACATTCCAAGACTTTTTAGGGACCCCATATGCAGAAATGATCAAATACACCATTTTTGCAATAGGCGGAAATTACACTTTTCTAGGCCTACTGATGCAAAAAAACTGCATGGTTCTTGCCCAAGACTGCATGACATGCATAAATGTGGCATGTCCATACAGGAAAAACTTGTGGGTACCCATGTAATCAATTTTCGTTCAGATATACTGTATTGGGGTCACAGGTCAAGGGACCATTTGGAAAATGGTCATGGCAGTTTTTCCCTTGCCAAGATTTTGCCTAACTTTGAAGTATTAGTTATTTAGCCCCCTCGCCGACAAGCTTGGTCCAATTGGAAACCTTAGGTTGTCTAGCTTCAATTGCTACCCCTACCTTTGCCCTAGCCCAAAATCTGAGCGCGACAGTCTCCGAAAGACAGGCTCGCCGGCGTTCCTGCCAGCACTCCTGCCAGCACTCCTGCGGGTCTCTGTAATAAAACATTGAAAAAAAAACACATTTTGGAAATGTTTTCCCTTTGGGATAATCAAAATCTTTATTCCTATGGATGCCAAAAATCCAGATTAGAAAAAAAAAGATAAGGGGAGTGTGCATGGACCCCTAATTTGTGTCCTACTAATAGGGACGATAGCAAATGTGAGGATAGATAGATAGATAGATTTATTTGATGATCCGTTAAAAAAAAAAATGCCATACATTAAATGTACATGCAATTCCAAAAAAAAAGGCATCAAGGATAACACAAAAAGTAGATAAAAACTTAATTCCGTTGTGGTCCTTGGTCTTAGACATACAGTACATTAAATATACAGACATTGCACCACACATACTGTAGTTTCATAATAAAATCTGGCTATCTAGTACTAAAACATTACAGCATAACAAAAGAAGACTAATTAATACAACACGCCATTTCTGCCTAGTCCCTTATTCAGGAACCCTATCTAGCAGCCACCTCTTAAGTTTAACTTTAAAGGTGCTTTGACTTGAGGCCTCCTTAACTCATTCATGGCCAGTTTAGGACTGCCAATATTTAGCACAGGCCAAAGATTTTCATAATTGTTGGTCATCTTTCAAGACCCACAGTAAATTATCTATTAGCACCAGAGTGATTTGCAATACCTCAAAATGAAGATGTACGTCTCTGAGCGCGCCGAGCGTTTCAATGGCGTTTCTCCTGTCTGCACAAGGAAGCGTTACCCGTTTTCTGCTTTTCCTCTTGCTCAATTTCAAAACAACAGCTGCGGTATGTGTTTGTTCACGTGTTGTCTTAGATGCTAGGGACCTGATACTATGTCAGAGGCTGGGGAAGTGTTTGAACTACGCCCTGCAGTAATAAAAACAAAAACACGTCAAACACGTCATTGGCCCTCTGGGCTATTCCTGATAACACGTCAAAGACGTCTTTGGCCCTGAATGAGTTAATATCCAGTGGGAGCAGATCATTCACTGGGCCCCTGGAAAGCAAAGGAACATTGGCCAATTTTCCGTTTGCACCTAACTGACTGTAGGTTTGCTCGGCTAGCTCTGGTGCTATGGCTGTGTGCTTCTCCTACTCTGGTGAGGATTTAGTGCAGCCACGCCTGGTTTAGCATACGGCACACACACAGCTGCACTGAGTCAGGAAAAACCAGCGCAAAAGTGCCTGCTATCGCGGCTGGAGCACAAAATGGCAGTCTGCGCTCGTCCATGCAAACCGGGGCGCAAGCGCAAAAAGCCGACATCGCTTGACGACGATAGGGCCCTAGCTAGCTGTGTGTGCGTGAAGGATATGATTCAGCTGTGGTTCAACAAGGGCATTCTGACATTTCCCTGAGTGCTCTCAGTCATGCTAAATGTTAGACTACCTGTCAACTTCTCCACAGGAGATTTCATTGTAGTCAAACAGAGGAAAAGAGAATGGCAGCTCCATTGATAGATAGGAGGCCTGAAGAAACCACAAGCAAGTACAAGAAAAAGTTAGGCAAGATAAAAGTGTTACCCTTCAAATGCACCTTCAGGTAAATGCTATCTCCCCATAAATCATGCAGCAGCACTGTTGACAGATTCAGTAACAAAAAGTGATGGAATAATTCATTATCTATGTATCAATCAATCGATCGATCGATCAATCAATCAATCAATCATTTTTTTTTATTTTGATTAATATAGCAAACAGGAAACAGGTCCTTATTTCTGGGCAATCGAATGGGAGGACTTGCAGTTAACTTGTATCCTACAATGAATTGCATTTGTATGCAGAAATTCATTATAATAGCTCCAAATAGGTAGGAGGCATGTTTGTTTGGCTAAATCAGCATAGTCATGCAAGTACCAGCTGCAAAGGCAAGATGCTTCATTCATGCCAGTCAGGTCAGAACCAGGCCAATCAGGTCAGAACCAAGCAAGTCAGGTCAGAACTGGGCCAGTCAGGTCAGGAACGAGCCAGTCAGGTCAGAACTGGGCCAGTCAGGTCAGAACTGTACCAGTCAGGTCAGGAATGGGCCAGTGAAGGTCAGAACACGGGCCAGTCAGGTCAGAACCGTGCCAGTCAGGTCAGAACCGGGCCAGTCAGGTCAGGAACGAGCCAGTCAGGTCAGAACTGGGCCAGTCAGGTCAGAACTGTGCCAGTCAGGTCAGGAATGGGCCAGTGAAGGTCAGAACCGGGTCAGTCAGGTCAGAACCATGCCAGTCAGGTCAGAACCGGGCCAGTAGATATCAAGTGTGACCAATGCAAATGCAAGAAAAGAGAATCACTGGAAACACGACTCCAAACATGCAGGAGTGATTTACAGCACAAAGGAGGAACCTAAAACAAAACAGGAAGAGGACTGCCTAAGCAGGGCTGGGAATGCACTGTACGACTTTAGTAATGTTGTTTGATTGCATCTCCTACTGTACGAGTAAATCATCTGCGATGTAAAGCCAAAGCTCATGGGTAGTCCTCACACTATTATGATCCAACCGTCAAGCCGACCTGAGTGTTCATACTGTGCATGTCAAATAGAAAATAAAACGGCTTGTCAGGCCCCTGTGGGGCGTTCTGGCTATTTACAATTGTCAATAAAGTTTTGTTTGAATTTAAGCAAGTGTAGGTACATGAGCTGGTCGGCTTACAGATTCGGCTCTCCCTACCGAAAGTGCTTGGCTCGGGGTCCACAACGGGGTCTAACCCTTGGGTCTAACCCTAACCCAAATCCTAACCCTAACCCTGATTCATATTTTAATGTCTAACACATTAATCCCACCACGTACAGCCAATCAAATGCCTGCCCGAGCTGAAATTTGACCCGAGTAGAAATTGCACCGACACCGGCAGCAAGGCTCATATCTCTTCCTGCATTCACTTGCTCCTGGGAAGCTAGTACTTACCACTTGTGCAGTGGTAATTATGACATGACAGCATTCAAGTGCAACAAACATTCACGCCAGAAGTAAGGTTTTCTGGTAGCTGGTGTTTTCTTACCAAAAGCAAGTAGGGGGTCATTATGGTAGCTACATCGGATATAATGTGCAACTACAAAAATAAAAATAAATGATAGCTACTATGAACAGAATAATGATACCGTATTTCTTCTAATAAATGCCTGGGCATTTATTTTGCTAAGTCAACCCAGACCCCTGGCGGTTAAAGGAGACCCGGTGGCAGTTAGAGGGAGGCGTTTATTTTGTTTTGCACAGAAAGCCAGGCGATTATTATTTTTTGTACAGAATTCCTGTTCAGCAAAAACACAACGTATCAAATTGCTTATTTTAACCAGTGAGATAGTACTTCGTACACCACAAGAGGGTAGGTACAGGCAGTTTTGAACATGCCTAGTATTGTACAACGGACTGGAAGTTCGGAACAAACAAAAACAACTGAGATGGCCTACGTCATCATCATCATCCAACTCGCGTTACGTTATGGTATCAGTTCATTGCTCTCCTCTTCTCCCTCTACCAAACAGCCATACCTCATTTCAAACAAGTAACATTAGCCTGTCACTCACATTCAGTTGTTTGTGTTTCATTGGAAAGAAGCAGTTACTGTAGCAACGTTATGGTACTGGTAGTAACAGGCATCAGCTAATGTTAGCTACCAAGCTAACCAAGCAGCACCATCCGCCAAACAAGCAGACTTACCAAATATCTATGGGTATAATCCATACTGCATTTATGATCGCTGTTCCGCTGACAGAAATGCACTTTTAGGTGCAATACCCACATTGGTAACACTTTACAATAACGTACACAAATACTATAGTAGTTAGTAGTAAACTAACCATTAACTAATAGCCAGTTAATGAGTAGCTAATGAAAAATTTGGCATTAGTCAATCACTAGTTAATCATAGTTAATGAGTAGGTAGTCATTAGTTAATGATTAGTATCTAATTTCCTGAGTAGAGTAGTTAATCATTACCTAATGATTACTAAATGTCAGCTCGTGAATAGAGTAGTTAATCATTACTTAATGATTCCAAAATGTCAGTGCGTGAATGTATTAGTTAATCATTAGTTAATCATTAGTTAATCTTTTTGTGTACCCTATTGTAAAGTGGTGCATCATACTCAGTAGTTTATGAATACTGAATCATTACCTGTCCATTAGTTACTCTTTTCGCACCCTAATATAAAGTGAAAGATTTCCTTATCAAATAAACACTCCCTCCAGGTGAGATTCAAACCCGGAACCCCAAGATTGTTAAATTGTAAGTCTGGTTCTCTACCATCTGAGCTAACCAGCCTGTTGCTTGTTAGAGCCATACTATCGAATGTAGAGCCTGAGACCAAGTATTATAGTTTAAAGGTATATTCCACCCAAATACTACTTTCTGTCCAAGTACTTACAAGTACTTAGACATAAGTAGTATTTGGCTGAAACATACCTAAGTACTTGGACATGAAGTAGTATTTGGATGGAATATACCTTTAAAACTATAAGTATTTGGAGAGAAGGTAGTATTTGGGTGGAATATATCTTAAAAACTATAAGTACTTGAACAGAAAGTAGTATGTGGATAGGACATAATACTTAGTCTCTGACTCTACAGACCTATACAATCTTGGGGTTCAGGGTTCAAATCTCACCTGGAGGGAGTGTGTATTTGATAAGGATATATTTCACTTTATATTAGGGTGCGAAAAGAGTAACTAATGGACAGGTAATGATTCAGTATTCATAAACTACTGAGAATGATGCACCACTTTACAATAGGGTACACAAAAAGATTAACTAATGATTAACTAATGATTAACTAATACATTCACGCACTGATATTTTGGAATCATTAAGTAATGATTAACTACTCTATTCACGAGCTGACATTTAGTAATCATTAGGTAATGATTAACTACTCTACTCAGGAAATTAGATACTAATCATTAACTAATGACTACCTACTCATTAACTATGATTAACTAGTGATTGACTAATGCCAAATTTTTCATTAGCTACTCATTAACTGGCTATTAGTTAATGGTTAGTTTACTAGTAACTACTATAGTATTTGTGTACGTTATTGTAAAGTGTTACCCCAACGGTACGTAACTTGTCCACCGCTCAATTATCCAGACAGCGTCTCCAGTAAATATAACACCTACCCGCCATACAATCCGTAGTGTTACGATCACCCCAGTCGCCCTTCGTGTGTAGATATGATAATATTCACTTATATTGGTTATGGCTGGTTTGTCTGTTGATGAAGGTGTAGCGTACAGTTGTAACGAGAGGTGGCGCCCTTTAGTCTCTTTTTGGGCTGCCAGAGAGTGTCTTTAAGATGGCCGCCGCACATGCGTGCTGGCTCTCTCAGTAGTTCCCACAGAAGATCTTAGCGGACAAGACCACTTGTTGCCAGCTAATGTCAGGGTATAGTTCTTGGTGCACTGTTTTAGGCATTAATCTTTTGTAACAGAGCTAGCTTTTAAGCTTTTTCGACAAAGGCAAACGTCGCATTGACGAGGAAGAAGATGACTCGTCGCCCTCCCCCTCAACAAGTGCGGCTTGTAGTGCACCCGTTCCCGCACCTGTATTGGTGGTGGACATTGGAGAGACAGACGATGATGAAGATGATGCAGCCGAAACAATGACGTTAACAGCGGGGGACGCAGCCAAAAACACACCGGTGGTTTGTGCAGCAGCAGAGCCAGAGGACACTAACACTACAGATCTCTCTGCAGTAGACGAACCTGCATGTCAACCAAACTTGCGTTCTTTCCCGACTAGAACACTCTTTGGAAAAAGTAGGTGTTTTTCAGCTAAACAGATACAGTTGGCTAGAGTACAGCATTAAAGTTGATGCTGTATTTTGCCAGCCTTGCCGCCATTTCAGCACAGTCCTATCTTAATATTCCTCTAAATCTGGCTTGAAAAGGCCCCCAAAAAATGTGGTTCGCCCCCTCGCACACCCTGTGTTTCTGTGGCACTCCCAATGTGCCAAGTCTGGCTACGCCAGTGCCCGGCAGATATTAGAAGAAATACGGTAGGCTATATATCACTTTTTACAGTCAATTGGCAATCTGGGAACCCAGAGTCTATTTTTATTTGAAAAATAGACTCTGGGACAGCCCTACCGTTTTTCCCAGCTTCCTGTACAACGCGCCTCTCCTACCACCGTCATTTCCTTTTCCGCGTCCGTGCTCCAGTGTTTACAGTCTAAATAGCAACTTGCACCGCGACTTTCCAGTAATTTCCCACTGTTGTTGCAAGACGAGTTGACTTCTTCTATGCAGTGTGTTTATACGTTAACGTTATTAGTAAATAGCCGAAATGGACGCGGAAAAGGAAGTGACGGTGGCTTTTCCGTCACTTCCGCTTTCCTTTTCCGTGTCCATTTCGACTATTCACTAATAATGTTAAAACTGCATAGAATACGTCAACTCCTCTTACAACTGTGAAACACTACTGGAACGTCGCGGTGCAAGTTGCTATTTAGACTGTAAACAGTGGAGCACAGATGCGGAAAAGGAAGTGACAGTGGCAGGAGAGGCGCGCTGTACAGGAAGCTGGGGAAAACAGTAGGGCTGTCTAAGGGGTTCCCAGATTGGTCAATTGGTGACACGGACTCCATACTTTCCGACATTGTTGTAGTCCCGAAACTCACGCAAAGTTACAACTGGGAAAGTCGGGTATCATCGAAATTTCCCAAATTCCCACTCGTAAATATGACATTTGAGGGCCGTTCATGTGCTCGCTACTTGTAAATACGATATATATATATATAGTAGCACATGAACACAGCATCTGTCCCTCTCTCTCACACACATGCAAGTCAGCAGCACAAACTAACAAGCTATAACAAAGCTAGATAAATCAACGTTTGTCTCGTTCATGTCGGTGGTGGTAGGAGGAAACATCAAAGAGGCACGTATGCTGTTGCCACAGTTTGACCAACCTGTCAGTCATATCTATGGTCAGGTGCACTCACTGTGCAATGAGAAAAGGCATTGTGCTTGGGGAAACAGCCTTACTTTGTACAGTGTATGCAGGGCCGGATTAATAGTACCACGGGCCCCGGGGCTATTCATTTTCTAAGGCCCCCCGCCTGCTGCAAGGAAGGGACTGTAGGCATCCCCCGGAAGGGCACCGCCGCAAAAAAAGATAGACGTTTTTTGGACGTTTGGATGTTTTTTAGCCATATTTAAAGGAATATCTCATTTTAAATTAACATTCAAAGCCATGTGTAAGATGTCACAATAAGCACTTTTATTAAAACAAAATAAAGTGCAAAGACTGGGTAAAACAGGCAGCTGTATAATACATGTAAATTAAAACTTAAATAGCCAATATTAAATCAAATTTGTACAGGTTTTCCTCTTCTGCTTAACTAAATACACAGCTGTGCAATAACAATACAAATATAAACAGAACAAAATGAACAACTGACCAAATACCAACTATCAATATTGTGACAATATTGTAGGGATGAATAGTGCTTTCACAAAATAGAAACACTGACATTTTTATAAATAATAATCATCAGTAATGTGGAAATAATAACTAAGTGGGTAAAAGCAAATAATAGAACAGCTAGAACAGTCTGACTTTACTGTAATGCAGCCTTTAAAACCAGGAATACTAGACAACGGTTACATGCCACCATTCCGATGTGCTACCACTCCAACGTTCCGCCACTCAGAAATATCGGCACTCAGAAATATTGCCACTCAGAAATCCCGCCACTCCGATTTTCATAAGGTCCGCCACTCCGAACTTGATTTGACTTCCAGTTCATGTTCAGGCAGCTGAACCGCGTTCAGACAGGCACCTCTCTCAGATGCTGCTAAATGGGTTGCCTCGAATCCTCGAAATGATTGTGGAGCACAACAAAATTAAAATAAAGACCTGTTGTTCAAAGATTTTGTTGGTGCTCCCTCTAACTCCACAATGTGCAAGATAGTAATAGGCTATGTGTCTCTATAGGTGGGTGCACAACGCACACACCCTGCTTAGAGAGCAGCACACACACATGCTGACGCCCGCGGGAACATAGCCTAATTCTGTTGTCCCTCCATGCGCCCTGCAGCTGTGTAAAATGTCATACGAAATAATTATAAATTCCAATAGGATAAGCTTGCCTGATTAACTGAAAACAATTAAACAATAACGAAAAAAATAATATCCTAACGAAAATAGAAGTCTAATCAAGTAAATAGCCTTCAGAAAGCATCAGTAAAAGCCCAGTTCTAATAGGCTACTGCTGCGCTGCTGAGACGCACAGTGTGCGACTGAAATGTCTGCACTTTTGTGCCATATTCCACAATATCCAAACTTCGGAATGGCGGATCCTTTAGAAAAAAGAGGAAGGGCCGACATTTTGAATAATGAAGGCAGGAATTTTCGTAATGGTGGGACCTATGAAAAAAAGGTGAAGGACCGCCAGTCCGAATAATGGAAGTTAACGTTCGGAGTGGCAGGGTTTCGGAAAGGCAGACAGTTACCCTAGACAACACTTATCCACTTATCACCATATCCAACATCTAAGACCATTTCTAGTCTCATATCACCATTATGCATCCAGTCCTACTTCAGCATTCAGTATGCCAGTATGTCTCGCTGACCAGCCTCCTGTCCCTTCCGTCCGAGGAGTCTGGCGCCGCAGGTCTCCATAACTGGGATAAACCCTCCCCTGCTCTACAGCTGCTTTCCCATTGGAGCGACTGTTTCGGTGGCAGCCGGATGTCCGCTCCCGGCTTATTACAAACTCTGTCATTGGCTCCGACCATGTCAATCAGAGCGGCTTCCGCTCCCTCCTCCCTGTGTGTCGCTGTAAATAGTGCACTGCCGCCTCAGTGAAAACAACAATGCTAACTAGCTAGCAAGCTAACTGCAGAAACCTACACGCTAGCTCGTTGCTACACGCTGAAAACGGCAAGTTGGATTGTTTGAAACTATTTTCCAAGGGCACTGCCGCTAAGTGCCGCCCATCGCAATCCCACTATGGAGACCGTCTGGTGCTGCAGGTAGAGGAGGCTGCAAGGGAGAGGAGGCTGGCCAGCGAGACTATGCCAGGGGTCCCCAATTACTTTTCACCAAGGGCCACATTTGGCTGAGGGCCTAGGGCTGACGGCGGTGCAAAATAATTTGGGGCATTTGAAACCAGATTTAGAGGAATAACTCATTTTAAATTAACAGTTGTGATGTCATTATTCAGTCTTAACTCATTGAGTGCCATGGACGAGTATGTTCGTCATTTCGTTTAGTAACGTAGAGTGCCAAGGACGAGTATGTTCGTCAATTGCGTTTTTTGACGGTGGGATGTGGATCAAAGCATCAGGCATCTCCTGTACAAATATGGGAGCTATTGAAGGTGTATAACCTATTTTACGGACTCATTAGGTGGCGACAGTGCTCTCCAGATTACAGAAAGGTCCGGAAAACTGCAGCAAAAAGCCGTGATCAAAGAGAAGCCGATGCATGCTGCAGCCAGAGCCATATAGATTGCTCTGTCTGCAGCTGACGTCGGGCTGCGAACATCAGTCAATCCGCGCACACAACTGAGCTCTTCTGCCTCTGTCTGTCTGTCTGCATATAGTTTCTCCACACGATTACCCGCCAGAAAGGCAGCACCCGACGCCGAAGGGCCAAACCTATCCCTGCAGTCCCGTTTGGCATTTCCTTGTCGCGCTGGGAGCCGCCCGGGAGCCGCCCGGCGCAAAAACGGAGGCTCCGAAAATAGACTGGGTGCGTGTGGGGAGGAGTTTGCAGCTGAGGCGGGGAGAGGGGGGTGGGGCACGCAGGCTCCACAGAACTACACCACGTCACTACATCAGAAAATATTAGCTAGCGTCAGTGAATGTGCTTGAAATGCTGCATTTCACAAAAGGCTGAATATCTCAGCTTATAATTTGAAACCTGTCTTTTTGCTCAAAACAGCCTATCTTCTCCGGCTCATAACTAAAGAATGGAAAATGGGATCAATAAACTTTTTTTTGCAGATGATAGAAGAGAGTCTCCTCGTTCTTTGTGCGTGTTCGGTGTTTACATAGTAATATCACACAATATTCTGTGGGCCTCGAGAAATCACTGAAAACGCTCTGAAACTCTGGCACTGGGAGCTTCCGTTCTCCAAAAGTGGCTGGCACTCAATGAGTTAACCACCAATATTTGATCCAGTGCACCTGAACGCAACATGCAAAATACCTGCTGAATAAGTCTCCAAATGTTCATGTCATTCTGGCCAATACTCCACTTCTGTTATAGCATTTCAGTCTTGAATATGGAATATCTTTAAATAATCTTTATGACTATAAGGCTAAAAGTAATCTCATGTGTAAGAAATGACTGTTCTACATTGAGGAAGTTTGAAGTAAAATTGTAAATAATTAACTTGTTTGGTTTGGGATTTATTTAGCTTCAAGAGTGCATTTTTGTTCTTGTGTGACCCTTAACACATGCTTTGAGAATCCCGGGCCACTGATATATGCTTAAATACATATGCTTAAATTAACCCACCCAGTGAGAAAAGGAAAAAAATCCAGACGGCGGGCCCCGGGGCTTAGGCCCGGTAAGCCCGTGCATTAAACCGGGCCTGAGTGTATGCTTGGCTTTACTCTGCTTATACACAGACAAGTCCAGATGTTGTCCAGTCCCACAGTGCCTAGCTAGGTGTGTAGCATCAACTGATGCTGTAGTTAAAGTTACTAAACTCCTGGAAGAATAAGGATGAACCTACATTCCACACTTAAACTGCTTAGCACACCCTCGATTTCCAATGACTCCCAAAACGACATGAGCAAAACGGTGTGTACAGGTGAGGTGAATTTGAAAACGTTAAAATGTCGGTTATGTTTAGGCAACTAAGACAACTTGGTTAAAGGGTAATTTTCCCCATTTTCAACCAGCTTTGTATCATTACAAAATCAGCATGAAATAAATGATCCAAATGATGTCATTTGGAGAAGTTTTGCCAGAAAATTAAAGGGGGAGCTCTCGCTCACAATTTTTCCCCCCGCAATAATTTTAACATTAATACAGTTTTTTTGTACTATCAAGAGAATCTGATGATGCTGAATACCTTCAAGACACTTTAGCATGTCATGCTGACACTTGCCTCAAACCCCCCACCCCCAACACGTACGCACGCATGTACGCGCACACACACACACACACACACACACACACACACACACACACACACACACACACACACACACACACACACACACACACACAATATGCATTCCCTCACCCTCACTGATGCATTAACCTTTCGCCAAATGGCAGCTCAATTGTGATAATACAAGTAGCCACACCTAATTTCAGCATGTGTGCAGAGGATTTGGTGTCTGATCACATGCTGTTTGTGTAATGAATCCACATGTCTCAGTTCTGTCGTATTACATACTATAGGGACGTAATGATACACCCAACTCACGATTCGAAAGATTAACGATACTGAGTTCACAATAAGATTTGCTCACGTTTCTTTTTTTTTTTTTTACAAAAATGAGATTGCGAGACATTATGACTGAAAAAGATTGCTTTAATCATTTCTTAGACAAAAACCACAAAATACAGTATTTTTTTCTTATCCTTTATCAAATTAAATAATCCCCTTTTATCTGTGAGGTAGGGTATAACTGCAAAACACAAAGGGCCCTATTCTCCCACAGGCCATCGGCGCTATTACGGGCCTTAACCGCAAAAAAACGTGCCTTGCGCCTGTTTCGGGAAAATAGCAATAGGCTTTAGGCTGCCAAATGCGCTTTAGGCCGAATGGGCGTGGCGGAGTCCCTGAATGCGCCGAAGTGGGCGTGTCGGCGCTAAATACCGGCGTATTGCTATCTTCCAGCCATCTTCCGACCTGGCCTACTTTTAGCGCTTTGCGCTTTTGAAAAGCAGGCCTAAAGCAGGATTCTGTGCACCGGGGACAGGAAAGTGAATGGAGAATACAATATATAGAAAAAAATACTTTAGAATACAATAGAATATAAGATTGCAACCCTTCTCAGGCTTTGGGTGAAGCTGTAATGCAGTTTCATAAATTTAGTTTAGGCTATCATAATAATCCCCATTTATGTGTAATATAGCTCTACGTTTTATTACCCCCCCCCCCCCCCCCGAAATTAGCTAGGCTACTAATATTACTAATATTCCTAATTAATATGTATTATTATTTCATTCAGATAATTGACATTATAGGCATGTACCGTAAAATACCAATTAGAAGCCGACTTCCAAATTGCCGCGGGTCCCATATATAAGCGGGGTCTGGATACATATTTTGTACATAAAAGCAGGTCCCAATTTGACGCCCGGTTAGTTTTTTCAATGTTTTCTTTTTACCTTTGCGACATCCTGTTGAATGCATCTCCCAAACACAATGAAGAAGAAAAATCGGATGAAGAATACGAACAACGAGGAAACGGGAACAACGAGGAAAAAAAACACATGCACGAAACTTGCTGATCAAAATTCGTTTTCCCTCAACATCTGATGATTCTGAAAATTGTGTAGGCATTTCCTGAAGATTTTTATACACTAAAACCGACATCTCTGGTGTAATAATTATTTTGAGAAATGTGCCTATGGTATATTTCCCTGCCAGCGGGCATAGAAGTCCGCTTCTAATTGGTATTTATTTCACCGCTCTTTCACATGTGCGCTACTGAAGAGGGTGCTCCGTGAGTGATGAACAGCGGAGGAGGCAGCGCATGCAACAAATAATCTGCTCACATGATGATCATGTTCTCTCACCTTCAGCGGAGAAAGTTTAGTGGTAAATACCGGTAGGTCACAGTTCAGCTCAAATTTTATTTGATTTCATGTACAGGCCAGAACTGGCATGCAATGTGCTCTGCTGCGCTGAGAGGGAGGCGCGGCTCTCCCCATAGACAAGCAATCGTGTGGGGTGCTGACTGTAGCCAACTCATTAAAATAAATGGTTTAAATAAACAATTTCATACTATTTACAATCTTTGCTGAGCAATATTTTTGTACAAAAATAATTAAAGCAGGTCCCAAACTGCCGCAGGTCCCATATTGACGCGGGGTCTGGCTACATATTTTGTCAATTAACGCCGGGCTAATAATTGGTATTTTACGGTATTTACATGCTTGCAGTATTTTAACTGCAGTTAGATTGGTTTGAGAAGCATAATAATATGGAATAATAGCCTATATATGGAGATAGACAGACCGGATGAAGGGAGGGGGGGGCGGCGGAGCCCTTGGCTTTGTCTGGTTTTACCGGATTTGTCCAGGAATTGGAGCTTAAAAGGCAAGCGTGTGTCTCTTCCCTGCAATTCTCCAATGAGCGGACAATGCATAATTTTACGCTTAAAAGGCGTGGTTATAATGGTTGAGGCTGAGTTTAGCGCCGATACCAAGATATCAAGTGCGCCTTTCCACGCCCACTGCTTTGCGCTGCGGCTGGCGCTCGGCCTAGAAACTGCGCCGCTGCAACGATAGAGCCCAAAGTTTGCAATGAATGCATATTTCCTTTTCTTTGGAAAAGAAAATCTGAAAAAAGCATCGCGATTCATTTTTCATCTCACCGATTTGAAGCTTCACACATTTCTTTAACTGTCTCGCGATACATTGTTACATCCATATTACAGATATGTATTTGGTAATGAACAAAAACCGACTGACTCAAGGATGCCAATGACAGATAGACCGTGGGGTGGGCCGAGACAGCGTATCTGCTTTAGCTTTAAAACCCGGCTCTATAAAGTTGCGAAGATTATTTTCTTCTTAATCAGATTTTGTTTGTTGCCACTCAAATGTTTTATGAGCACTTCCAAAACCACAATTTAAGTTAAATTTGCAGGCAAATGCTGTGACCTACATACCGGTAGAACCAATGGACCTTATTCACAGCGCGGCCATCTTGAGGTGACGTCACCCGCTGGTTGGGAACGCAACGAGACTCTCATCCAAACCCCTGTCTGAACATGGAGCAGTAGACCAAAAGTTTGAGTTCTGTCACACCAATTTTCGTTTTGATCACATCGATAAATGGGCAGATGAATGTGTACAGGATTCAAAACAAGGGCTACAGCACCTGGATCGAGTCTTATATCCCAACCCGTTCTCACTCCGTTGCATGCATATTCACGATATTCAAGGAAGCGCAGCCGATGGTCTAAAATTGTAACCTGATGTACACCCTCGTACCACTGAGCACCGAACCGATACATCTGGCACTGTGGAGCAGTTGAACCCGAAATTATACAGCCCAAGAAGGCTCCCTCACTGCATAGAACACAGAGCTTAAATATTAGTGATCAGTTCACTGAATGTTTCAGTTCCTAAATAGGCAAATTTAAAGTATCCCACTGCAGTACGGTCGGGTATAAAGGGGTGTTAATCTAAAATCATCTTCCCACTGTCATAACGTACAGCTGATGTGTTGTGTAGAGTCTGTAGACTACTAGCCTGTACTGTCACAGCATGCAGCCAGTCACACTTTTAGTATTGTGAAATAGTTTCTATAGTTTTGTCATTCTATCTATGTTCTTTGTTGTTTTGACTTGTCTGTCTAAGGACCACAATGGAAACAAGTCTTTGACTTTATTGTGTTTTTTTTAATACTTGATTGCGTTTCTGAGATGCCTCTGTTCATGTGTTCTTTTTTTACCAATCATCAAATAAAATCAATCAATCCGTGAGGATTAGCCTGGTGCACATTACTAAAATATAATGTTGAGGGTAAGCCACCTTTTTGAAATGAGGCTGATAGTTTACTCACTTATTTTCAGATTATTTGTATCAATCAATGATCAATGGTAAACAAGGTGGGTAAACTATTCAAGGTGAGTAGTTTACCCACCTCGTTTACCATTACACCATATGCTAGCTGCAGTTTGTGTTGGTATCTCTAATACTGTAGTTAACAATCACTTAGCTAGTGTTTTAGTCCAAGTAGGATGACAGACCAAGGGAGGCATACAGACTGATAGATACTATCAGTGATACTAGATCACGTTAGCATTGCTCATAATCTACTGCTAGTACTGCATTGACTTAAGCTCACCAAAGTTGCTAATAAAATAAACAGACTTTGGAAGGGGTAACGTTAGCGGTAAGAGCAATTTGACCAAATAATTTACCATAAATTAGCCTTTTATTTAGACTCAGATGACGTTGAAAATACGAGATCTCAGCGAACGCTGATGTGCATTTGGCCCGCTTGGCACCAGAAGCTGCCGAACTTTCACGACTGACATCACGTCTTAACACTGATTTGCTGGCTAAGTTAATATTATATAAATAAATGCAAATCATAGTAAAGTGCCAGTGAAAACCATTCCAAAAGGTTGACAGCGAGCGATGATGTATTGTTTGGATTTGACAGGAAACCAGGAACTACAAGAGCTACTGTATGTGAACCATGTGATACTTTTCCAAACCCGCTATTGGATGATAACTACAAATACATCATGCATGTCAGACCCTAAACATAGCTGTCCGCTCTCTTTGCCGGGAGAAGAAGTAAGTTGACAGAGTTATCGATCACAAAATATGACCAGAAAGTACGAGCACAACAGTTTTCTTTTAATTTGTTGAAACCTGTCTCAGTTGTTAATAAAGGACTGGGTTCTCCCTCGGTAGGAATCGTTTAAATACACAAAATCTCCCGTTGGCCCACCATCTAAGAGAGGGAGAACAAATACTACTGTCCATGAATGAATGCAGTGGTGAATGATGCAGGATCAATGCATAATGTGTTAACAGCATTACAAATGACAAACAGCAGAGCCTGCAGTTCACAGACACAATCTAAAAGAATATATACAATAGGAAATTCCACTCCTGTTCTCAGAGATGGGCAGTATTTGAAATACTTGTATTTGAAATACGTATTTCAACTACTTTTTTGTATTTTGTAATTTGTATTTGGCTGGGCAGAGAAAAATGAGATGTAATTTGTATCAAGATACTTTCAGATCTTGTATTTTGTGTATTTCAAATACATAAAATACATTTTTCTTTTTATTCTCAAATTGACATATGTAAACATTGACACAGGTTTAAACTAAAGATGGAGAAATTAGTTGTACTAAAAACAACTAAGTGAACTAAACTGAAACCTGATATGAATAAACAGAGAAATTACTTGTACTAAAAAACAACTAACTGGACTGAACTGAAACCTGATTTGAATAGGAGAAATTAGTTGTACTAAAAACAACTAAGTGAACTAAACTGAACTGAAACCTGATATGAAAAGATGGAGAAATAAGGGGCCCTATTCTCCCACAAGCCTTCGGCGCTAAAACGGGCCTTAAACGCAAAAAAACGTGCCTTGCGCCTGTTTTGGGACGATATCAATATGGCTTTACGCTGCCAAATGCGCTTTAGGCCGAATGGGCGTGGCGCAGTCCCAGAATGGGCCAAAGTGGGCGTGTCGGCACTAAATACCGGCGTACTGCTATCTTCCGACCTGGCGTACATTTAGCGCTTTGCGCTTTTGAAAACCAGGCCTATTCAGAGTGCGCCAGTTGCGCGGAGCGCTCCCCTCTGGCTCTCTCCTCTGTCCTCTGTCACCCTTCTCTGTGTCACTCTCTCCCTCTCTCCTCAGTCTGCCAGGCACAATACCGACTGTCTCTGACTCCCTCGCTCAGAGTCCCATAGAAAAAATAAGCTGTAAATTCACTGCAATGTGAATGTCCCAACATGCAGTGTGCTTCTCCATTTCGCTACTAAATAGCAACCAAATGAGCCGAAAACCTATATTAAGGGAGGATCTAAATAATGTGTAATGGTAAGACAACCTCCAATTGTAGAACATTTCAATATTGGACCAAATAAAACATCGAAATGAAAACACCACCCTATGTGAAACATATATGTCCTACTGGGGCTATAAATATCCCTTGTCGATTTAACGTGATTTAGATAAGTGACAGCGGAACGCGCTTCGGAAGCTTCTACTGTCATCTGCTATACTGTGATGTCCGCTCCAATAACTTGGCCCTACTCCACATTTAGTTTTACAATAAAAACACATTTATGCAATGACTTTACATAATGTAGGCTACATTTATGTGCATCATCCTTCCTGCAGCAGGCGAGAGAAAATTATATCTTTCTGGACAAACTTTCACCAATCTAATAGGCTATATTTTTCTAGCTGATGCATTTAGAACATTATTTTCACTTTGATCTTGCTATAGTGTAGCGTATTTACATGCTTGCAGTATTGAAACTGCAGTTAGATTGGTTTGAGAAGCATAATAATATGGAATAATAGCCTATAATGCAGACAGACAGACTGGATGAAGGGAGGGGGGGGGGGCAGAGCGTTTGGCTTTCGTCTGGTTTTGCGGGACCACTGGAATTGGAGCTAAAAAGGCAAGCGTGCGATTCGTTTATTGCAGTTATCCAATGAGCATGACGGTGCATAATTTTACGCTTAAAAGGCGTGGTTGTAATGCTTTAGGCTGCGTGTAGCGCCAGCACGACGATATCAAGTGCGCTGGTCCACACCCACTGATTTGCGCTGCGCCAGGCGCTCGGCCTAGAAACAGCGCCGATGCAACGATAGGGACCAAGGTGTATTGAAAAACAACTAACTGAACTGAAACCTGATATGAATAGATGGAGAAATAAGTTGAAAAAACAACTAACTGAACTAAACTGAAACCTGATATGATTCAGAATAGATAGAGAAATAAGTTGTACTGAAAAACAACTAACTGAACTAAACTGAAAGCTGATATGATTCAGAATAGATTGAGAAAGAAGTTGTATTGAAAAACGAACTAACTGAACTAAACTGAAACCTGATGTGAATAGCTGAAGAAATAAGTTGTACTGGGAAAAAAACAACTAACTGAACTATACTAAACCCTGATATGAATAGATTGAGAAATAAGTTGTACTGAAAAAAGAACCTAACTGAACTAAACTGAAACCTGATTTGAATAGGAGAAATTAGTTGTACTGAAAAACAACTAACTGTCATAAACCTGATTTGAATAGATGGAGAAATTAGTTAAACTGAAAAACTATAACTGAACACCAAAGTACCCTAATGAAAATCAAAAATGTCTTTCTGTTGCTACAAGGATGTCTGAGCTTCACTGTGCATAATGATGGCTGTGCAGATTTTGACACTAGAATGGTGTTACCACTGCTGATACTGGAAAGTTGTATTCAGTGAGTGATTGTTCTTTCGTAATTATGTTCTAGATAGCCAGGTTGTTTTGGATTTTGTTTATGAAGCAGAAGGAGGGGAAGTTATTTTAAGGATGTAAGGATTTGAACAAGAGTCCAATTTCATGGAAGGCCTTTTTTGTTTGAGATGCAGTTTCTCATCGTTCCTCTCACCGATTCACAATTTCACAACCTTAGACAGGGGGCCCTATTCTCCCACAAGCCTTCGGCGCTAAAACGGGCCTTAAACGAAAAAAAACGTGCCTTGCGCCTGTTTTGGGACGATATCAATATGGCTTTACGCTGCCAAATGCGCTTTAGGCCGAATGGGCGTGGCGCAGTCCCAGAATGGGCCAAAGTGGGCGTGTCGGCGCTAAATACCGGCGTACTGCTATCTTCCGACCTGCCATTAATTTAGCGCCTTGCGCCTTTGAAAAGCAGGCCTATTCAGTGGGCCAGTTGCGCGGAGCGCTCCCCTCTGGCTCTCTCCCTCCCCTCTGGCTCTCTCCTCTGTCGCCCTTCTCTGTGTCACTCTCTCCCTCTCTCCTCACAGTCTGACAGGCACAATACCGACTGTCTCTGACTCCCTCGCTCAGAGTCCCATAGAAAAAATAAGCTGTAACTTCACTGCAATGTGAATGTCCCAACATGCATTGTGTTTCTCCATTTCGCTACTAAATAGCAACCAAATGAGCCGAAAACCTATATTAAGGGAGGATCTAAATAATGTGTAATGGTAAGACAACCTCCAATTGTAGAACATTTCAATATTGGACCAAATAAAACATCGAAATGAAAACACCACCCTATTTGAAACATATATGTCCTACTGGGGCTATAAATATCCCTTGTCGATTTAACGTGATTTACCGGTAGATAAGGGACAGCGGAACGCGCTTCGGAAGCTTCTACTGTCATCTGCTATACTGTGATGTCCGCTCCAATAACTTGGCCCTACTCCACATTTAGTTTTACAATAAAAACACATTTATGCAATGACTTTACATAATGTAGGCTATATTTATGTGCATCATCCTTCCTGCAGCAGGCGAGAGAAAATGATATCTTTCTGGACAAACTTTCACCAATCTAATAGGCTATATTTTTCTAGCTGATGCGTTTAGAACATTATTTTCACTTTGATCTTGCTATAGTGTAGCGTTTTTACATGCTTGCAGTATTTCAACTGCAGTTATATTGGTTTGAGAAGCATCATAATATGGAATAATAGCCGATATATGGAGACAGACGGGATGAAGGGAGGTGGGGGGGGGGGGGGGGATCAGAGGCTTGGGTTTCGTCTGGTTTTGCTGGACCACTGGAATGGAGCTTAAAAGGCAAGCATGCGATTCGTTTATTGCACTTATCCAATGAACTGACGGTGCATAATTTTACGCTTAAAAGGCGTGGTTGTAATGGTTGAGGCTGCGTCTAGCGCCAAGACCAAGATATCAAGTGCGCTGGTCCACGCCCACTGATTTGCGCTGCGCCAGGCGCTCGGCCTAGAAACAGCGCCGATGCAACGATAGGGACCAGGATGTGCATCAGGGCATTCAATTCCTGAAATGTAACCTTTTCTAGTTGTATAAATATGTTTGCACGTTAAATAAATACTGTGACGACAAGTTACTGACATGGTGGTGAATGTGAAGTTGTTTAAAGGGGACCTACTATGCCTTTTACCTATTTCAGTTATTTATATATTGTGTTATGATGTCAGATATCTATGGCTAAACATAGTCAAAGTTCCAAAACTTGAGGTTAACATGCAGAAATGCTGCCTTTAAGTCAAAAGCCCTCACAGAAGGTGATTAACAGCTGAGCTGAAGGAGAAATTAGTTATACTGAAAAACAACTAAAACTAAAATTGAAGAACTGCAGTGTGTTAGGGAGTACACATACTGTGACAGAGGACTAAAGAGAGGATTTACTGTCTAAGGAAACCAGAAAATTTCACTTTTGAATAGCTGAAATCAGAGAATTAGGACATTTTCCTTAAAGAAATGTCTCTAAATGATTAATAGATCATCAAAATAGGCAATTCATTTAATATTTGGCAATTCATCTATGAATTGACTAATCGTTGCAGCTCTTTATAAGTTTTTATAAAATGTATTTTCATGTATTTTCAAAATACAAAATACGTATTTGTATCTCAAATACATTTTCAGACAGGTATTTTGTATTTGTATTGTGATACATTTTTTGAGCAAGTATTTGTAATTTGTATCAAAATACTTTATGATGTATTTTCGCCCATCTCTGCCTGTTCTGATGATGTAAAGATCACACTCTTTAGGGCTTACTGTACCCCTATCTATACTGCCCCCTTGTGGGCAAAGTTTAAGAAGGCAAGCATGCATAAACTTCAGGTTGCCTATAATGATTGCATGCGCATCTTGCTGAAAAAGCCCAGGTGGAGCAGTGCTAGTGACCTGTTCTGTAAGGCGGGGGTGGCCACTTTCCAGGCGCTCCTGAGAAATCTGAGGTACAGGTTCATCTGTAGATTGAACGTGTCTCAGAATGTTATTAAGTTGCTCACTGATCCTGGGCTAAGCACTGTGAGATACCAGTCACATATGTGGAAACTCTGGTATGACTCTCTTTTATAATGTACTTTTGTTCTTTTATTGTGCCCTTATGTGCTTTTTGTAATTGTGTATGTGTCATCTATGGACCAAGCGTCTGCCAATAAAGGTTTGATTGAATAGAACAGGCGCACTCAATTAAAATTCATAGAGGTCCAGTTAGAGAAAATGTCCTCAAGCAAAGGTCCGGAACATTGTAACATAGCTTGCGTTATGATTCATTGAACTTAGGCTACTTCAATGATAACAGTAGCTTAATTGTACAATGTCTGTATGTAGTCATTACGACTGACTGTTAAATCAAAATAAACAACAATGTTTATTTACAGTTTTCCTATTTAACTGGATTAATTATAAATAACTAGCCAAATGTGCATCTTAAAAGTGCTTTAATTTGTGGGAAAAAATCCCCTTTTCTTCCCTTTACTCCCTTTACTTACCTTTTCTATTGAGAGAAGTGAGCTCCCTATCTATCTATCTATCTGTCTGTATGTATGTATCTGTCTGTCTGTCTGTCTGTCTGTCTGTCTGTCTGTCTGTCTGTCTGTCTGTCTGTCTGTCTGTTTATCGATCGTTTGCAATGCAAACGTCACATGCCGTTGGGCAGTGAATGTGTGAGTGAGCCCTCAGTTTGGATTTGAGTGTGTTTGCTCATGTGGGGCTTTCATAGACAGGTCAGGATCGCATCGCACTTCACATGAGACATACTGCCTGGTTTTGAACTGCCCGTGAGAACAATGAATGAACATCTAAGAGTCTGCCTGCTCCGGATTAAAACTAAATCTTTGTTTTTGCGGCACGCCATGTGAAATTACTTCTATCTCTCCATTCTCTCACATTTCTCCGAGTCTCGCGCCTCTACTCCATCCGTGTGTCACTGACACGCTCTCGCCTGCAGCACGGGAACAGGCAGAATCGAATCGGATGTTTGATTGGCTGAGTAGCATCACGTGTGATGCTTTACAGCGCATGCATTGGTCTGTGAGCTTCCTGGCAGATAAACCAGTACTGTAAAGGCTAGAAAAGCATGTGCCAGTTAAAATAGAAAAGCTCCGTGAAATGTAACAATTCTCAATGATTTGTAGGTTATAGGGCTCGGTCCGGATAGGACGGCGTCTGGGTCCGAATGCGGACCGGAGTCCGGACTTTGAGGATCGCTGCAATAGAAGACTCACGCAATAACACTGTCAATCAATTCCTCATGCCAACAACGCACAGAAAAATGGGGTCCATTGTCTCTGTATGATGTCTAGTTCAAAAGTTGCCAATTTCAGTTTTTGTTGGAAATCAAAGATGGCCGCAAATATGGCCGCCAAGCAGACCCTTGGGACAATATTTCGAGTTGGGAACACAATTTGTAGACACCTTGAGGATTACAAAAAAGTAAGTTCGAAAAATATATCAATGGGGTGCATGGGGACCCATCTTCCTACCCGACTATACAGACTTTCAAAAGTCTTGGAGAATGAATACAGTTGTGATTTGTTAACAGTGGGCTTGCTGTCGACAAAAGCATAAGGAGAGAAGAGAAAGAACCGAGGGTCAAGAGGCAGGGGAAGAGAACGGGGAAAGATCTGGCAGAACAAAAATCCAAGACAGAAAGAGGAAGATATTAAAACTGGACGATGAAACAGTTTATTTTGGAGGACACAGGACATCGCCGGTATCTTCCTCCCACCCAGAGCAATGTATCACTCTAGTAGACCAGAGATTATCTCTCTGGTCGAGTAGACTATCTACTCCTGCAGAGTAGACCAGGAGATTATCAAGACCAGAGGCCTGTACCACGAAGCAAGATTAGTGACTTAGCGAGGTAACTTCAGGTTTAACCCTAGGTTTGCCGTACCACAACGCTATTTAACTTCTTACAGAGATAGATCACCATAGCAACTTATGCTCTACGGCTAACCTGCTTTGTAGCAGGTCAGCCTGCAGGTCAGGTTTAGAGGATAAGATCAAAACCCATGAAAGACCCACCTGCTTACCAACAGCTCTCTGGAAACAGCGAGTCGCCATTCATATGGTCCCCATATGAAAAATACATTGCATTCAAATTAAAAAGAAAAAAGAAAGAAAAAAACATATGGCTCCTGTTGAATTAATCGAGGACTGAAGCCTTGCACTTGTTGCAGGCTACATTTAAATTAAGCCCTACTTACCACTTTGGAATATGTTTTTATATATTCATTTTTGTGCTCTCAAGTAGGCTAGATACGTTTGACCCTGCCAATTGATTGCAGCTGAATGGTGAGTAGAGAAATATCACTAAACCGGCGTAAAAAGGTTACATAAACGTCTCCAAAGCGCACGGTGCCGTGTGCGCAACAGAGCTGAGGCTGTTGGGTTGGACGGTCATACATGCCAGAATAGCCTACTACATCTAAGCAATTTAATATGGGATCGCCTGCTCAGAGATTATTCATATCAGGCTACTCCTGCATTTTGCAGCTGCAACTGTGTTGCTTTTGGCCTGATGATGTGATTGAACTTCAGCCTTTTAATTGTATTATCATTATTTTTTATTGATAGCCTATTAGCCTATAGGAATTATTCCATCAGTGCGACCAAACACATCATGAGATCATTATTATTCATTGAGGCTAAATGGTCTAAATACGCCTATGGATTTTGGAAATTTAGACTGAGATAGATTACACATTACTTCCACTCGCAAAAAAGACATGCCGGTTTTATTGAGTTTATTGAGAGGGTGAATTGAGCTGCTGTAGGATAATACGTGGAGGCAGAAACCGCTCTTCAAAGAAATTACTGATGTGAATAAAAGTGGTAACTTTAGACAGTCATTCGGGAACAGACTAATAATATCCAATGCGGATTTTGATTCTGACATACATACGGTAGTAAATCTTCACGATTTGCGCTTTGAAATAGCTGGAGCAGTCCACATTGCATTGTGATTGGCTAGTTGTTAAAAACCACGCCTCTTTTGCGGGCACGAGCTCCTGTGCATGGGCATTTTCATGTGCACGCGCTCTCAACTTGATTAGAAAAACCTGGATCCACTTAACGAGTGGAGAACTACATTCGTAGTCTCGAGTTAGCATATGGCAATGATCTGGTTTAGCCAAACCAGATCAAGGGACAGATCCTGGATCTGCTTACCCAACATTTGTGGTACAGCCCTCAGGGCTGCTTCTCGTGGCATTTCCAGAGGAAGAATCGTCACACCCTGCGCTGGCATCTCATCTTCCCCCACTGCTGCTCCACTGATGTATAGTTTCATGAATATCTCAGGCGGGGGGATGTGAAGGTATGGTGGCAGATGCATGAGGCATCCACCCGTCGACCTTGTAAATAAAAACCTCTCAGCTTTAGCTCCGAATGAGAGTCGTAAAAAAAGAACCGGACAGCTTGGATTGCCTCTCTCTCTCTTTCTCTCTCCTCCGGGTTGGTTTTTGCTACTGTTGTTAAGCCTGTTTCATAACTGCAACAGCTACAACTTTTTCAGAATGACCTTCAAGACCAATACATTGGATAAAAACATCAAATGGATGAATGTCTATGGCTGAGATGTGGAGAATTTTCACATCCGGCAAGCATTCTTATTCTAGATCTCATAATCAGTGCAGCAACATGCATCATCTGCTCCCATACATCTACAATGAAATAGGTAACTGGTGGTTTACCTCAGGGATCTGTGTTATCTGTGTTTTGTTTTGCATTAGTAACAGGAGAGCAGTGTGCGTGTGTGTGTGTGTGTGTGTGTGTGTGTGTGTGTGTGTGTGTGTGTGTGTGTGTACACTGTGTGTGTGTGTGTGTGTGTGTGTGTGTGTGTGTGTGTGTGTGTGTGTGTGTGTAGGCATGTGTGTGTGTGTGTGTGTACTGTGTGTGTATGTGTGTACTGTGTGTTGAGTCATGTTGGAGAGGTGTAGTCATTATTTTCTTCTCCATTGCATTCTCACTCTCCTCATGTCCCTAGCCAACTATGAAGGTCCTCGATAATAAAGTACCGCAGGGGTGACGTATGTTTTCGGCTTACCCAGAATTCCCTGCACTTCCTGGTTTGTAGGTGTAAAAGGCAATGGGATTTTTGTCTGGCGATTTCGGTTAAATGCATGAAATAAGGTCTGTGGTTAACTCATTGAGTGCCAATGACGACTATAGTCGTCAATTTGAATAGTAATGTTGAGTGCCAATGACGACTAAAGTCGTCAATTGCGTTTTTTGACGGTGGGACGTGGATCAAAGCCAGATCCATCTCCTGTGAAAGTATGGTGGATGTTGAATGTGTAAAAGCTATTTTATGGACCCATTAGGTGGCAACAGTGCTCTCCAGATTAGAGAAAGGCGAGGAAAAAAGAGAGAAGAAGTCATGGGGAAACGGAAATCGCATCGGTATGCATCAATATGCATGAAGCATAACGTTAGCTGTGCCTGCAGCAGCCAATCTGCTGCCACAATTGAGCCCCTCCGTGTCCGCTGCGATAGCCCCATCCACATGATTAGTTGTGGAGTTGTTATTATTCTCAACTGGAAGCGCTGGAAGTCGGTGACAAATACACGCGGAACGCTGTAAAAAAGCTGGATGTAGCGCACTTTTCAGTGCAGAGCAAACTCAGCAGAGAGCCACCAGAGCCACCAGAGACACACCCACGGAGGAGGGGTTTGCAGTAGAGGGGGGTGGGGCACGCAGGGCAGCATACAACACAGACCCAGACAGCAGGCTCGATGGACAGATTGGCAAGCTAGAATATCTGATGCCCACCAGCAGTAAATCAAGACCAGCAAGGGCAGGGGCCAGCGCTGCTGGTTGCAGCTAAAAAATATTATTTTACCAAACAAAATTCCTTTGTTTTCGCTGTTTTATTGAAGGAAATAATTTTTGAGGTGTCACTATATCAGAAAATATTAGCTTCAGAGTCAGTGATGTGCTTGAAATGCTTCATTTCACAAAAGGCTGAACATCTCAGCTTCTAATTTGAAACGGCTGTTTTTGCTGAAAACAACCTATCTTCTCCGGCTGATAACTAAAGAACGGAAAATGATATCAATAAACTTTCTTTTGCTGATGATACAATAGAGTCTCACCGTTCTTTGGGCGTGTTCGGTGTTTACATAGTAATATCACACAATATTCTGTGGGCCTCGAGAAATCACTGAAAACGCTCTGAAACTCTGGCACTGGGAGCGTCCGTTCTCCAAAAGTGGCTGGCACTCAATGAGTTAACAAAAGTTTATGAAACGGTGAAGTTTGTCTTCAGCAAGTGCTACTACGACAGAGGGAGGTACTACAACTGTTAGAGCACCCCTCTGGGGCACGCAGCCAGACGGGGTCATGCTGCCTGTGTGGACTACGTGATCACCCAAGGAGCCCATAGACCTAGCTGATGACATAAACTACACACCTCTCTCCTGGACCATGGCCCACTATCACCTGGACTGCGTCCGGATGCTCCTGGAAGCTGCGGCTGAACCCACCAGAAGGGTATACCACCCATACACCCCGGTGGTCTGCCCAGGTGGGAAGGTTGGACATACTTCAGGAACTCATCAGGTTCCGTGCCGATGTTGACACTCCTCTCTACACCAGTGCCACCTCAACTGCTTCTGCCTGCTGCTCCAGGCCGCTGGTGTTCTGACCTGTCACATGGCTTCTCGCCTGCTGGATGAGGTGCTGTGGTTCAGATGCGACGCGGCCTTCGTCCAGCTGCTCCTGGACCACGGTGCCGACCCAGCCCTGGTGACCTTGGAGCAGGCACAGCTGGAAGAGAGGCTGGATCCCGAGGCCCTCCGGGTCTCTTTGGAGGCCAATATATGTTCTCGCAGTCTGTCCCACATGTGTCGGATCCACCAAGCACTTGCAGACATCGTCTGAACAAAGCCCACTCTCTACCACTAACACAAGTGATGACGGACTTCGTGCTCTACCAAAACTGGCTTGAAGGACTGTCACTTTCTGGCATTTGTGGCTTAATTTACATAAGACTGCATGGCAGACCTGGGACATTTATAATGAGGCTTCTGATGTTTTCACCAAACTCAGCCATTATCTACCAACAATAGATGATGCATTGCCAACATGAAGATCATGGAAAACTTTGTGGTCAAGATGTATGACAGGTCAGTACAGCTGCTGCTGTTGATGATACAAGGCTGGACATGTTTGCTCAGAAGCAGAGGCTATATGAAGCCATCCCTCCTAGTCAAGCTGCTCTACTCCAGCATGTTAAGTGTGCTACCTACCTGGCTGGATATGGGGTCAATCATTACTTTGTCAATCAAAAGCACAAAGTTTTTCCGATGGGTGATGGATCAAGAAAGGTGATATGTAGCAGATGTTGTGGACTGATCTTCCCCCTATTGCAGGTGAGTTGCCAACAACTGACCAAGTGTGGATGCAGATTTGAATGCCATGGCTTTGGTCTTCCTTGCACAGCACTGTGTAGCAGTGTGAAGATTAGGCTCCATTTCAACCCAGAGCATATATAGGTTAGATGATTATACATGCATATTTTCTAGAACATAGCTGTTGATTCTCGAATGGTCAGGTTATTAAGGTTACAGATGTCTTCAATGCATTGTATGCAATTTGTCCATCAGATTGCTGTGTCCCCTGCATGCCATCAGAAGATTTGGATGTGGTGGGGATGGACTACCTGCTGGTCAAACCAAGCGATTCAGATATATTTAGAATCAGGAGAGACCATATAACATTTCACTTGGGACCAAATATTAAAAACAAAATGGCAGATGTTTTAACTCATTGAGTGCCAATGACGACTATAGTCGTCAATTCAAATACTAACGTAGAGTGCCAATGACGACTAAAGTCGTCAATTGCGTTTTTTGACGGTGGGACGTGGATCAAAGCCAGATCCATCTCCTGTGAAAGTATGGTCGATGTTGAATGTGTTAAAGCTATTTTACGGACCCATTAGGTGGCGAGAGTGCTCTCCAGATTAGAGAAAGGCAAGGAAAAAAGAGAGAAGAAGTCATGGGGAAACGGAAATCGCATCGGTATGCATCGATATGCATGAAGCATAACGTTAGCTGTGCCTGCAGCAGCCAATCTGCTGCCACAATTGAGCCCCTCCGTGTCCGCTGCGATAGCCCATCCGCATGATTAGTTGTGGAGTTGTTATTATTCTCAACTGGAAGCGATGGGAGCGGGCGACAAATACACGCGGAACGCTGTAAAAAAGCTGGATGTAGCGCACTTTTCAGTGCAGAGCAAACTCAGCAGAGAGCCACCAGAGCCACCAGAGACACACCCACGGAGGAGGGGTTTGCAGTTGAGGGGTGGGGGGGTGGGGCACGCAGGGCAGCATACAACACCGACCCAGACAGACCCAGACAGCAGGCTCGATGGACAGATTGGCAAGCTAGAATATCTGATGCCCATCTGATCTCAAGACCAGCAAGAAGCTGCAACCAGCAGCGCACGCAGGGGCCAGCGCTGCTGCTTGCAGCTAAAAAATATTATTTTGCCAAACAAAATTCCTTTGTTTTCACTGTTTTATTGAAGGAAATTATTTTTGAGGTGTCACATCAGAAAATATTAGCTTCAGAGTCAGTCATGTGCTTGAAATGCTTCATTTCACAAAAGGCTAATTATCTCAGCTTCTAATTTGAAACGTCTCTTTTTGGTGAAATCAACCTATCTTCTCCGGCTCATAACTAAAGAACGGAAAATGATATGAATAAACTTTTTTTTGCTGATGATAGAAGAGAGTCTCATCGTTCTTTGGGCGTGTTCGGTGTTTACATAGTAATATCACACAATATTCTGTGGGCCTCGAGAAATCACTGAAAATGCTCTGAAACTCTGGCACTGGGAGCATCCGTTTTCCAAAAGTGGCTGGCACTCAATGAGTTAATACGCCCTCTCTTTTTTTGTTTTAGTACTTGTGAAATGTTATAATCTTTCCTGATTCTAAATATAGATGAATCGGTTGGGGTGACCAAGTAAAGCTATTTTTATCAGCATTTTATGAAACGTCTATGGAAACATGAATGGGGAATGAAATCACTTAAGTCCCATGCGGAACCCGGAAGAGGGGGTGACTTTGGCACTCTTTTAGTTGACATTCAACAATTCAACATGTTTGGCTTTCTCTGTAGATGTTTCAACAGATTATTCGTTGAGATTCAACAGATTTGTGCACTGCTTAGACTGTAACTCATATTTAATTTAAAGCCTATTTAACTTGGACTGTAAATTCATATTTTACGTTGTATTTATTGGACTGCACTTGCAATGTTGTGATTATCTTTTTGTTGTTTTCCTATTTCTTTATCTCTGAATATTGACATGACCACTATGCTGCATAATGACACTAAGACAAATTCCTCCTATGTAATCTTGCATACTGTAGCAATAAAAGTGATTGTGATTCTGTTTGCTTCCTGTTCCACACACCTGCACCTAGTGAAATATGTAGGTATGTTTATTGTCACACTCTATATAATCTGTTAAACATGGGTTAAACAGTTGAATTGTTGAATGTCAAATAATTAGTTGGGTCATCTCCAGCAATTCTGTGACCATGGAAAGCAAAGGTTCATTTCTCATTGGATTTGTCATCTATGAAGGTTAATAAAACAAATTTAGCTCCCATGCCTTTCGCGAAAATGCGGGCAACTTTTTTGAGAGCCCTAAATCCAAAATGGCTACCATCGGCCATGTTGGAAATTGCGTTTTTAATGGTTCGGCCTACAATGCTACCCAGTTTCTGGTCCAAGGAATTCCTAATTGGTGTCGTTTTGATGATTTGATCTATCTTTGACCTTCAAATCCGAGGTCTGCAACTTACAAGCCCAACACGTTAACCATCCGACCAAAGGGACAATCCCCTTTGGCCAAGGACCAACGTATTCGCTTTATCCACCCAGACCCCGGATCGCTACACTACCTCCACCTGTGGGAAGCACAGCCCCTGCCGCTTCAACGTCTCCACGCTCCCTCACGCTCCAGGGACTACGCCTCCAATGACTGCGCGGCCATCCCAACATCCCACTTCTGACACCAATAGAGAGCCCCAGGATGACGTATTTTTGTAGGCTGAATGCGGAAGTCCCGAACTTCCTGGTTCTTCACTGTTTCTGTCTATGGGATTTTTGAATGGGTTTTTGGCGCGATGCTTCAAATAATGTCTGTGGGCAACGCAAGTTTAATCAAACACGAACCAAGGTTCAGCGGGATAATCTTCACACATGAGGACCACTTTCATGAGTTTTGAAGCGTAACTGCGAGCCCTAGAGGTAAAAAGCTTGTGCTAAACTAATCCAGAACTACACACAGTGTCGCATAGGCGTCCACGCATTGATTGCGAGAGAAAGAATTTCCGCGTTCACTCGTGATGACGTATAATATCCGCGTCGACATTGTAGTCTCATTTAGCCGTTTGCTAGCTAGCCACCCTTTTAACGGTACATAAAAGCTTCAAAACTCATAAAAGTGGTCTTCATGTGTGAAGATGATGTTACTAAACACTGGTTCGCGTTTGATTAAGCCAGCGTTGCCCAGAGAGATTATTAGAAGCATCGCGCCAAAAACCCATTCAAAACTCCCATAGGCAAAAACTGTGAAGAACCAGGGCTGTTAGCATCGATGATTTCCGGACTCGTTCCTGGGGCTCTCTATGTAATGGCACAGGCGAGGCTGGTTTCGAACCCGAGGTCTCCAACTTATAAGCCCAAGACGTTAACCATCCGACCAAAGGGATGATGTAAGTACACAGAGGTAATCTCAGAGGTCAAAAAGTTCAATGTTTGTGGTTCATGAGAAACAAACCTTTGCTTTCTATGGTCACTAATGTATCTCTATGATCACTAATTTCTGAATGAAATCAATTGGATTGAATACCAATGGTGTTTATTGGAATACATTGACATACATTTGTACATCAATATCCACTTTATGACAGTAAAAGGTATTTAACAAACTATTTAACAAGGAATTTAAGAGTACATTTCTAATTAAATGAATAATTTAATTAAATAAACTAATTGTGCAACTTTACAATTAGGACATGGACTGCTACTCTTCATCTGAATCTGTTGATTCCTCACACTTACTCCTCTCATCATCGCTACTACTCTCATCTGAGCAGTCATGACCAACGGGAGAGGGACGCTCAAGCATATTGTAAATGAGCTGGCAATACGCAATATAGGTACATAGATAGGTATATAGATACAGGTCTGTAGAGGATGCTGTGTCCATGTGCCTCCACACCATCCTGCTACATCTAGAGGCCTCTGCCACTTACGCCAGAATTCTTTTTATTGATTTTAGTTCCGCGTTTAATGCGATTGTGCCTTTTAAATTATTTGAAAAACTTAAACTGCTAGGTATTGATGGCTCTCTGTGCCACCTGATCTTAGACTTTCTCTCAGACCGAGAACAGGTGGTTAAAATTGGCAACCTGCTCTCTAAGTCTCTGACCCTGAACACCGGGGCCCCCCAGGGCTGTGTTCTCTCTGCTTTCCTCTATCTTGTTTACACAAATGATTGCGTCTCCCACTCCGACTCTGTCCATTTCTTTAAATACGCTGACGACACAACAGTAGTGGGTCTAATCAAGAACGACGATGAATCAGCCTACAGAGCTGAAGTACACAGGCTTGTCGACTGGTGTAAAGAAAACGACCTGCTCCTAAACACTTTGAAAACAAAAGAAGTGATTGTAGATTTCCGGCGCGGTGAAGCAGGTCACCCTCCTCTGCTCATCAATGGCCAGCAGGTGGAGTGAGTGAACAGTTTTAAATTCCTCTGCACAACCATTTGTGAAAACTTAAAATGGGAGGCCAACACCGACCACATTATTAGCAAGGCCCACCAGAGGCTCCACTCACTGCGACAGCTCAGGAAGTTTGGAGTGTCCAAGGAGGGGAAGCTCAGCTTTTATAGAGCCACTGTTGAGAGTGTCCTCACTTTCTCAGTGTCTGTGTGGCACGGCAACACAAGCGAGCACGACAAGGCTCAGCTAGAGAGAATAGTGCGCAGTCTGCGCACGGCATCAAAGATAATCGGCTGCGACCTTCCTTCTGTGGCCTCCCTATACGCCACACCCATCAAGCGAAAGGGGGAGAAGGTGATGCGAGACCCCTCGCACCCCGCTTACTCCTTCTTCAAGCCCCTCCCCTCTGGTAGGAGGCTCCAGAGCATAAGGTGTAGGACATCTCGCTTCAAAAACAGTACATATCCTGAGGCTGTCCGACACCTCAACTCTAGCCCAAGAGCACAGGCACTTTGTGCTAGAAGGGTCAACACCAGCTAGGCTTTTTGCACTTTATGACCAAAAGCACTTTAAAAAATAGTTTAGCACTTTCTTTTTAAGTACTTTTTAAGCAGTTTTTATCAAGCATTTTTTTTAGCTCCCTGTGGCACTCTGCTTTTTTAACAGGTTCCATGAATTGTTTTTTAAAATGTTGTTATTATCCTTTTTATTACTTCCTTGTTTTTGTATGTATGGAACTCTCTGCATCTATGTCTCCTGTGATTCTATGTGATTCTATGTGAGCATTTCTGCACCAAGACAATTTCCAATCAACCATGTGTTGAAATGGCAAATAAAGTTATATTCTATTCTATTCTATTCTATTCTATTCTATTCTATTCTATTCTATAGTTTGTCTTTTCCACATGAAGATCCAACGAGTCGTCATCAGGTGGCAGACAGATTGCACTCTTTTTCTTCAGTTTGTGCCACTTGGAAGCTCTGGTCTTCTCGCAGTCTCAACACCAGAAAAGTCCAATGGCAGCACTCACAGGTAAAGTTTCAAAAATGATTTTAATCCGCACAGCAGCAGTACAAAGAACAGACGTGTTTTAGCCTGTGGCTTTCCTCAGTGTTGAAAACAGCCTGAAACGCGACTTTTCTTTGTACTGCTGCTGTGCGGATTAAAATCATTTTTGGAACTTTACCTGTGAGTGCTGCCAGTTCCACTGGACTTTTCATGTTTTGTTGGGCCGGCACCCAAAGTATTTAAGACTGAGTTGAGCGCACCAATTCTTGGACTTGAGTCTCAACACCAAACCCATGAGAGTTCTTACGCTGATACACATACGCATCCTACAGATCTGCGGAGCGCAGCGATTCAATGTAATTCGAGTCTGGGGAGAGACTATCCTGCAGCTAACAGACAAATCCACTGAGAAACGAACCTTTTGCTTTCCACAGTCATGCAATTCCTGGAGATGATCCAACTATAAAAGAGAGATAAGCTGTTGAAGTGTTACAAAATACTAGTAGACTCTGTAGGCCAGGGGTGTTAAACATGGGGTCCGCTCGCTATGCCGACCACCCACAGTGCCGACAGCCCACAATGCCGACAGCCCAACAGATTCTCACTCCCAACTCGTCAAGCGTCCGACGTTAGGTTTAGGGTTAGGTGTGGGAGAGGTTTAGGCATGGGAGGTGGGAGAGGTTAGGTTTAGGCGTGAGAGAGGTTAGGTTTAGGCGTGGGAGAGGTTAGGTTTAGGTGTGGGGTGGGAGAGCTTAGGTTTAGGCATGGGGGGTGGGATAGGTTAGGTTTAGGTGTGGGAGAGGTTAGGTTTAGGTGTGGGGGTTGGAGAGCTTAGGTTTAGGTGTGGGGGTGGGAGAGCTTAGGTTTAGGCGTGGGAGAGGTTAGGTTTAGGCATGGGGGTGGGGGAGGTTACGATTAGGCGTGGGGGGTGGGAGAGGTTAGGTGTGGGAGGTGGGAGAGGTTAGGTTTAGGCGTGGGGTGGGAGAGCTTAGGTTTAGGCATGGGAGACGTTAGGTTGAGGTATGGGGGTGGGGGAGGTTAGGTTTAGGCGTGGCAGGTGGGAGAGGTTAGGTTTAGGCGTGGGGGTTGGGAGAGGTTAGCTCCAGCTGGTCCACCGACACGCTGCACGCCGCCTCGCTCAGCTGGTTCTGCTTGTGGGCTATCAGCATTGCGGGGCTGTCTGCACTGCAGGCTGTCGGCACATAGACGCGGCACCGTTAAACATAGCCTACCGCCCGGGGGCCAGAACCAGCCCGCCAAAGGGTCAAATCAAATCCCGCCCACAGCATGACTTTGGAAACTGTGAAAATTGCACTGAGAAGTCCTTCAATCCAATGTGATGCACTTGTGAAGGCTAAGGAGCAAGTTAAATATTAAGTATAGGCTATATTCGTGTTTTCTCTATTCATCACAAATGGTATCTTGACTATAGAGAATTGCACACTTGCCATCAATTGTAATACACAGTTAGAGACAGTAATTTGATTTTGTTTGGTGGTAGCTGATAGCCCTACATGAAAATGTGTTCTTAAGATGTAGTCTACCTGTAATTATTTACACTAAAATAAACTGGAAAATGTTGAGGTTTTGTCATTTAAGCTATTGTTAATTGTCTTTGTCTGGTCCACAGACCAAATTGGGTCGCATGTGGCCTATGAACTAAAATGAGTTTGACATGACACCCCTGCTTAGGCGGACTATCCAAATTAAATAAATAAACAAACAAACAAACAAACAAACAAACAAATAAATAAATAGCCTACCTCCCAAAGCTCAGGACCCATCGAGTGATGTCACATCCTCGGCGGCGCGCCTCCCCTGCAGTGTGCGTGCGGAGCATAGGTTTCTCCACCGGCTCTAAACTTTTCCTCCCATCGGCCAGGGCACTGCCTCTCTCTCTGGAGCCTGTCCACTCGGAGCCTCCCTCCCCCCGGCCAGGGCACTGTCTCTCTGCAGCCTGTCCGCTCGGAGCCCTCCTCCCCCACGGCCAGGGCACTGCCTCTCTGCACCCTGTTCGCTCGGGGCCCCAGGGAGCGGAGCGGTGCGTCAGGTGTGATGTGCCGCCTCCGGAGCGCTCTCTCTGCGGTCACACAGCAGTGAGGACAGCGGCACAGAGGAGGTGCTGAACACGGTCTCGGACTAATTGGACTGCCTACCTCCCTTTCCAGCATGCGGGTCCTGTTGAGCGTCCTGTACCCCATACTTTCTCTCAACATCTTCGGATTATATCCCTCTATGGTGAGTTTCCTATCTTACTTTCTTTTTACGCACGGGTTTTTGTCTATATGACTGGAAAGCTATTTTGTTCCTGGCGTTCCTGGTGTTTGAGAGCAGTTTCTCTTCAGTAACCCCGATACCTGTCGTTCACTCACTGTAGCCAAATTCCGTTCAAGTTACTGTTTCATGCTGCCCCGCTTATCGGCAATGCTAGTAAATTAGGCGACGTTGTTCGGCACAGGGTCCAATATACAAAACAGCACTTTAAATATTTCAACTTTTGAGAATTGCTTCCCCGATTTCTCCTGTCAATGCTACCACTAAAATGCATAGTAAGTGGGCGGCATTAAGCAAACAATCCTAAAAATGTAGATTGTATTGGAATACAGTGCTGCAATTGGCACATGATCTATATGCCGAACGGACCAGTAGACTGTATTTAGGCTATGTGTGAAAGAATATTGGGATGTTTAACCAGGAACGTGTTTTAATCAATAAGCTGAGAAACTTTAAACTGAACTGACACATTTCTGAATGGAGTTTGTAGCTATGTTAGAGAGAACAGCACATATCTGGGCTATAATAATCCAACCAGTTTTTGTTATAATTTTTTTCACTGATAGCATTTAATTGTATAGCAAGCTGCATCAAACTAATTTATTTTCTAGTCATAATGGCTGAATCATGCTGATTCAGTGCTGATCTAATTTTCCTCAGGTACATTTTTTTTAACCAATATAAAATGTACTTTTCAGCGAAGCCACTAAATACCCACAAACTTTCATCTCCACATTCAAACCCCTTATCTGGAGTTGGGCCAGGGAGGTAGCAGATGACCCCAAACTTCCCTTTCCCTGGCAACATTAACCAACACTGACTTGGGGATCCCAAGGTGTTCCCAGGCCAGTGTGGATATAGTCACTCCACCTGGCCTCCTCCCTGCTGGATGTGCTTTGAAAACTTCCATGGGGAGGCGACCTCCCTGGTGAGGCAACCAGGGGGCATCCTTATAGATGCCCGAACCACCTGAACTGGCTCCTTACTGTAAATGTGAAGGAGCAGCGACTCTCTGAAGCCTCTTCTAAACATGAACTGTGGATCATAGCCATAGAATCAGGTCCGACTATCCCCCGCAGGTAGGCTAGACATGACTAAATAAACCACTTAATCACTTTCTAAACATATAATAATAATAATAATAATGATTGGATTTATATACTGTAGCGCCTTTCCAAGGCTCAAAGCGCTGACACAGCCAGGATCATTATTCGTTCACACCATTCGTACCGGTGGTTCAGAAGCGTGGCAGCACACATTGGCGCTCAACGGCCCCTCCGAACCACCATCATTCATGTCTACATTCATACCAATCATACCATTCATGTCTACATTCATACCAATCATACCAATCATACGAGGCAAGGAGGGTTAAGTGTCTTGCCCAAGGACACAACGACAGCAGCTGGGAGGGAGCGGGGGTCGAACCGCCAACCCTTGCGTCATTGGCCGACCCGCTCTACCTCCTGAGCTAAAGCCACCCTAAACATGGAGAGATATTGAGCGTGGTTTGGCCGAAGGGTGGCGCACAGCCGAGGAGAAGCGGCGGTGGTGTGGGGCATGGCGTATAAAGCCCTAAACGCACTGGGACCAGTCCACCCGTTGTTTTAAATGGCCAACGCACCAAGAGCCTTCTGACGTGCGTCAAACTGCCTTGACGCCCGTACTCTGAACCGGTTTCGATTTTGGAGCGTCAAATGAGGTTCCAGCAGCGACCAAAGCGCTCTGAGCTCCCCCCCTCTACCTGTAGTGTAAAGCATACAAACTTGTGATTGCCTGCATATAGATAGCGACCTTTTCCAAAAATACTGCTGGTTCTGTACTGTTGGTATTGGTATCTGATGCTCGCAGTGCGCTATAGGAGCATCAATTGACGCGCGTCAAATGAGGCGTGTCAATTGATGCTTTGTGTGCGTTTGGGGCTTAAATTGTGCTGCGGAAAGCCTGTCGCAGCCAGGAAGTGGAAAAATACAGCAAAGATGGCAGTGCCCGTGTTTCTGTTGTTTGCTGTGCTTCTGCAATATTTCCTTGCAGTACTCGGCAACGGAGACAAACTATGAAGAAACTGGAACTCTCATATGGCCCAATTCCACCGCAGCTAGTAGCGCGGTCCCGCTCCGCTCGACTCGATAAATGGTCTCATCCCACCGGTATAAACCGGCCCAGCCCGGTTTGATTTGAGGCTGAGTCGTGCTACTTTTGGTCCCTGCCTCGTCGGGGTTCTATTCTGCGAACCCGGGTTCATACGGTGACGTGAAAACATTGTAGACGACTGATTGGTCAGGCAGAATCGTGTTTACTCTCTATCCTACTGACTGTCAATGCAGCGCTGCATACCAGTTTAGTGGGGGCTTACCTTCTCTTCTATTATGTTATTTCCATTAGTCTTTTGTGTTGCTGCCTTCGGCGCTGGTGAAATAAAATCGATCTCCTTGCTCAGCTTTAACATGTGCTCCTCGGGAAGCCCTTTGTAGTTGGCTCCGCTAGGCCGCAGGCGAAGCCGCGGGTCTTGCCTGTTGAGCTGCCGCTGGGGTTCTCCTCGTAGCGCCTCTCCCGTCCCCGCGCAGTGCATGCATGTGAGTTTGAGTAACAACAAAGTGATATCCATTCTCCTAGCCGATTGTCACATTTGCCCATGTACACTGTAGGTCATTTAGAGGCACCAGTATTTCATAATCAGTTTAAAAGTTCCGTGTATTGATTTCATTTTAACGTTATACTTATAGCCTACTTCGGCAATGGGCGGAGGGCAGATATGCGGTCCCATTGACGACCAGGTGTGGGCGGAGGCAAGTAAACTTGCTATGGAAACAGAGTCTATATCAAGTAGAGCCGAGTAATACCAGATAGAGTGGAGCTGTACTGTGCTGTTATATGTGGTGGAAATGAGCCAATAGTAGCAACGTCATCAACAACATGCCCACTCGCTTAGCACGTCATCAACGCCCCCTCCCACCTGCCCCCATGGATGTATTAATTGACCTGCCCCTCCCCCCATGGTGCCCCCGGACCATAAACTGCGACTGCTAAACAAGAGCCACAGGCACAGCGATGCGGAGCTTAGACTAGGGCGTAGGTGGTTTATCCTCTGCAGTCGCGGGAGTGCGCTCAAAACAGAGACTTGGTTCTAAACATGAAGCACATTTGACTAAGGTGCGGTTATGAGTAGGAGTTCAGTGCATGTTTAGAAACAGCTTGAGTCTCTCACGGATGACCAAGCTTCTCACCCTATCCCTAAGAGACATGCCAGGCAGCCCACCCTCCTGAGGAAACCCATTTCCACAATCTCCTCCTTTTGGTCATGACCCATAGTTCTGGCTCAGCAGCTCTCTTTCTCGAACTTATGAAAGAAATAGAATTAAGATACATTTAATGTCTTTATATGTTGTAGTGTTTTTTTTATAAAATAGAGGAGCTTCTTGGATATTAGGATCACGTTTTTTTTCCCAACATTGTATTTATTATTTTCAATTAACACATTTAAACATCAATAGAAATTACAATACAAACATCCCATAGATATCCCACCTCCCTCCCCTCCCCACAATAGCACAACAGAAAATTAGGATCACGTTTTAATTTAGAAGTAATGTACAGGTGTACTACACAAGTTTACTAACAATGTACATCTTCAAGCAAAACCACGGGCAACAAAACGCAATGCGTTTCAACCTCGCTGGTCTTTGTCAGGCTGTATTACCTGGGTGTGGGCTGCCGCACCTGTATAAAAGAGCATACGTGGCACAGGTAAGGTGGCGTGTTTTTTATGGCATACTTTAAATCTTTCCTTACTGGTGCAAGTGCTACTATGGCTGTTTTTTGGTTTTCGGTGGCTTCATCCATCTCTTCACAGCAGCTGGAAAGAAGGCACAACACAAATTAATCGCCTATTCATCTTTCCAGAGCCTCTTCTGATGTTGGAGCATTTTTGGACTGTCAACGGTGGAGGCACCTCTTGTCTGCAATGTGGCCTGTTGGAAATTAAATCCCATGTAGCACCCCAGGCTAAAAGGCTATATGTCGACTTGGCTACACCAGCTCCATTTAGCTAGCAACATCAGCAGCTTACAGACTTGTGCCTCATCCTATCTATACGGGCTTTAGTCATGTCATTACAGACTTGTGCCTCATCCTATCTATACGGGCTTTAGTCATGTCATTACAGACTTGTGCCTCATCTTATCTATACAGGCTTTAGTCATGTTATCTATACGGGCTTTAGTCATGTTATCTATACAGGCTTTAGTCATGTTATCTATACGGGCTTTAGTCATCTTATCTATATGGGCTTTAGTCATGTTATCTATACGGGCTTTAGTCATGTTATCTATACGGGCTTTAGTCATGTTATCTATACGGGCTTTAGTCATGTTATCTATACGGGCTTTAGTCATCTTATCTATACGGGCTTTAGTCATGTTATCTATATGGGCTTTAGGGCTTTAGTCATGTTATCTATACGGGCTTTAGTCATGTTATCTATACGGGCTTTAGTCATGTTATCTATACGGGCTTTAGTCATGTTATCTATACGGGCTTTAGTCATGTTATCTATACGGGCTTTAGTCATCTTATCTATACGGGCTTTAGTCATGTTATCTATACGGGCTTTAGTCATCTTATCTATATGGGCTTTAGGGCTTTAGTCATGTTATCTATACGGGCTTTAGTCATCTTATCTATACGGGCTTTAGTCATGTTATCTATACGGGCTTTAGTCATCTTATCTATATGGGCTTTAGGGCTTTAGTCATGTTATCTATACGGGCTTTAGTCATGTTATCTATACGGGCTTTAGTCATGTTATCTATACGGGCTTTAGTCATGTTATCTATACGGGCTTTAGTCATGTTATCTATACGGGCTTTAGTCATGTTATCTATACGGGCTTTAGTCATGTTATCTATACGGGCTTTAGTCATGTCATATTGTGCCTCATCTTATCTATACGGGCTTTAGTCATGTCATATAGCGAACCATCCAGGTATCTCGTTAGTGAATTCAACACTTCAGTCTCTTTTTATTTCAGAAATGTGTTTTTGCAGCGCTGCCTCCAGTTATGTCTGATAACTCTTTCACTCCCTTCAGTTTTCCATATTTTTAAGAGGCTTGAAGGAATTGCCATCATAAAAAAATAATTCTGTTTATGATTAAATCAATCTGAATCCACCACATTGCTGGTGCAAGGGACAGGATGCAAATGGATACCACTGCCCCAAAGGCCTTTCTGCTTGACAGTTTTTTTTTACAATATATTTATTGATTTTTCCTTTTATACATAAAAGTGAGACAAAAATAATAATCAGACAATTAACATAAAATAACTAAATAAAGAGAATAAAAAGAAAAAATACATGAAACATTAATACCTTATACAATAATCTGATCCAGCGGTGCCTATAGGCATTTGTCTATACAATAGAGCTGTCATATGTCACATCAAAGTAGCTTTACACAGTTTATCTCCATAGATGAATACAGAATGTCGCACATCAATCGTTCCCCTCATTAGCCAATAAATCACAAACATGATTATGCCTAACAAAAAAAATCAAAAATGGCTCCCATACCTTTTCAAACAAATACAATTTCCCTTTAACTCATTGAGTGCCAAGGACGAGTATGTTTGTCAATTCAGATACTAACGTAGAGTGCCAAGGACGAGTATGTTCGTCAATTGCGCTTTTTTGACGGTGGGACATGGCTCAAAGCCTCAGGCATCTCCTGTACAAATATTGTAGCTATTGAAGGTGTATAACCTATTTTACGGACTCATTAGGTGGCGACAGTGCTCTCCAGATTAGAGAAAGGTCCGGAAAACAGCAGGAAAAAGCCCCGTGATGAAAGAGAAACCGCTCATGCTGCAGCCAGAGCCATATAGATTGCTCTGTCTGGAGCTGACGTTGGCTGCGAACAGCAGTCAATCCGCGCCCACAACTGAGCCCCTCTGCCTCTATCTGTCTGTCTGCATAGTTTCTCCACACGATTAGCCGCCAGAAAAGCAGCACCCGACGCCGAAGGGCCAAACCATTCTCAGCAGTGCGGTTTGGCTTTTCCGTGTCGCGCTGGGAGCCGGCGCACAAAAACGGAGCACTCCGAAAATAGACTGGGTGCGTGTTAGGCTGTGTGTTAGTGTGGGGAGGAGTTTGCAGTTGAGGGGGGGAGAGGGGGGTGGGGCACGCAGGGCACCACACAACTACACCACGTCACTACATCAGAAAATATTATCTTCAGAGTCAGTGAATGTGCTTGAAATGCTTCATTTCACAAAAGGCGGAATATCTCAGCTTCTAATTTGAAACGCATGTTTTTGCTCAAAACAACCTATCTTCTCCGGCTCATAACTAAAGAACGGAAAATGGTATCAATAAACTTTTTTTTGCTGATGATACAATAGAGTCAGCTCGTTCTTTGTGCGTGTTCGGTGTTTACATAGTAATATCACACAATATTCTGTGGGCCTCGAGAAATCACTGAAAACGCTCTGAAACTCTGGCACTGGTCCGTTCTCCAAAAGTGGCTGGCACTCAATGAGTTAACCAGATACGTGATCTTCATTTCCATTGTTAGACAAGATGACATTTCTTTAATCCATTGGCCAATATTAGGCCTGGTCACATTTTTCCAGGTAAGGGCAATAAAGCGTTTTGCTTGCAATAAACACATGTCGATGAAAACTCGTTCATTATTGTTTAAGGAAAGGGTAGGTGGATATAAGCCCAGGATAAACACTTTAGGATGAAAGGGTAGATTTACAAACATAATTTGAAGAATCATAAGGGATACCTCCTTCCAGAAGGCATACATTTTTTCACATTCCCACAAACAGTGGATTATAGAGTCCTTTTGTTTGCACTTAAAGCACAAATCTGCTTGACTGTTTAAAATTATTTGCAAAGCTAAACCTTTTATAGCGCTACACTAAGCTGGAGACAATTATTCACAAATACAGTATGAAGCTGTCGCTCAGACTGTCAGATCTTGTGCACAGACAGACAGGACTTAAAGCAATAAAACAAAAGAAAAAACATTGTGAGTCTGAGCAGTCAGCACACTGCTGCACCATCATACCACTTATTTCTCTCTCAAACTAGTCCAATAACAACAACAACAACAGTTGGCACATTTCTGTGCTCAATGAATGAATATTCAACACAGCATTATTAATCTATAAACCCTAGGCCTATAGTGCAATAAGGATAAATGTGGAACTCCCCAGGGGTCACCTGGTACAAAAAAAGAGAGAAAAATGCATAAATAAGTAAATGTTTTGTTACAATTTACTTCTCAACCATGCCCACAGATTAGTAAACCATGCACACAGATGTGTAATATCTACATTAATAATATCAAAGAGAGGGCATTCGGTAGTGTAGCGGTAGATTCCCTGTTTACCAGGTTTGCGCTCCTCCGTGTTACCTCTGGCTTGGTCAGGCGTCCATACAGGCAGGATTGGCTGTGTCTGCGGGTGGGAAGCTGGATTAAGGGTATGTGTCCTGGTCGCTGCACTAGCGCCTCCTCTGGTCGGTCGGGGCACCTGTTCGTGGTGGAAGGGAATTGGTGTGAATAGCGTGATCCTCCCACGTGCTAAGTCCTGCCGGAAGCAGCTGGCATCTGCGCATGTGACGGAGGAAGCATGGTGCTAGTCTACGGCTCTCCCCAGATTGGTAGAGGGTGGAGCAGCGACCGGGGCAGCAGGGGGAACAAAATAAGCCAAGTACAATTGGGGAGAAAATGGGGGGGAAATCTGAAAAAGAAAAAATCATCAAAGAGGGACTATAGACTCAGGTCTATAGCCATTAGGCACCTAGACCATTATGTGAACCATAACCAATAGCCTATCCCACTCCATTTGTGAGTGGATTTTGGACTTTCTGATGGGGAGGGAACAGGTGGCTAGAATAGGCAGCTTCACTTCACTTCACTGCACCCCAGGGGTGTGTACTCAGATCACTTCTATACTTACTCTTCACACATGACTGCTTTGCAAAACATGATATGAATTGCTTGATCAAATTTGCAGATTACACTAATGTTATATAAAGAATACAGAATAATGATGAATCTGCCTACAGACAAGAGGTTAGGGACCTGATAGAGTGGTGCACCAACAATAACCTTGATCTAAATATCACCAAGACAAAGGAAATCATTGTGGTCACTTTAAGTACAGGTATCCAGTGATACCTTATTTCCAGTCCATCAGCTCCAACACAGCTCCAACACACCCCTCCCCCTACCCTATCCAGAGACCTCAGATGATCACATAACTGTACAGGTATCCAGAGATCTCAGATGGTAATTTAACGTACATGTATGCAGAGACCTCAGATGGTCACTTAACTGATATCCAGAGACCTCAGATGGCCACTTAAATGTGTCAAAAAGGCACCGCATCGGCTTTATTATTATTTTAGATGTTTAAAGAAGGGTAGTGGAACCATACCAAGACACTCATTTTTACAGATCCACCATTGAAAGCCTCCTCACAGGATATATAACTGTTTGGTATAGAAAGCCTCCTCACAGGATATATAACTGTTTGGTATAGAAAGCCTCCTCACAAAATATATAACTGTGCCTCCTCTCTTTGCTTTCAGTGTGGCGTCTGTGCCTCCTCTCTTTGCTTTCAGTGTGCCGTCTGTGCCAGTCAAATTACTCAGCCACAGCCTGAGTATATCATCCCCATAAATGCTAATGCAAGTTTTCCACTTTAGTGAGAAACACCATCAGCTGTTGGCAGCCGCCCCCCTCCCACCCCACAGCTTTTAAAGTGGTGCAACCGCTTCGATGAGTGATGTGTGTCCGTCCGTTATGGCTGAGATGTGAGCACGGGATGTCAGTTTGAGGCGAGATTTCTGAAGCCTGTAGCCTAAGCCCCTCCCCCAGCTCCACATTGGCATGGGAGGAAAAAACAAAAATCTTTTTTTTCCCCCAGTAGCTGAATCTCTTGCTTTTTCCAAGTAAAAGGAGGATTTTAAGAAACAGGGAAATTAATGGAGAATTCACTTCTTCATGTTCCATGGGCAATCTCACGTGGCTTTCCATACCAAACAGTTACAGTATATATCCTGTGAGGAGGCTTTCCATACCAAACAGTTATATATCCTGTGAGGAGGCTTTCTATACCAAACAGTTATATATCCTGTGAGGAGGCTTTCTATACCAAACAGTTATATATCCTGTGAGGAGGCTTTCCATACCAAACAGTTATATATCCTGTGAGGAGGCTTTCCATACCAAACAGTTATATATCCTGTGAGGAGGCTTTCTATACCAAACAGTTATATATCCTGTGAGGAGGCTTTCCATACCAAACAGTTATATATCCTGTGAGGAGGCTTTCCATACCAAACAGTTATATATCCTGTGAGGAGGCTTTCTATACCAAACAGTTATATATCCTGTGAGGAGGCTTTCCATACCAAACAGTTATATATCCTGTGAGGAGGCTTTCTATACCAAACAGTTATATATCCTGTGAGGAGGCTTTCTATATCAAACAGTTATATATCCTGTGAGGAGGCTTTCTATATCAAACAGTTATATATCCTGTGAGGAGGCTTTCTATATCAAACAGTTATATATCCTGTGAGGAGGCTTTCTATACCAAACAGTTATATATCCTGTGAGGAGGCTTTCTATATCAAACAGTTATATATCCTGTGAGGAGGCTTTCTATACCAAACAGTTATATATCCTGTGAGGAGGCTTTCTATATCAAACAGTTATATATCCTGTGAGGAGGCTTTCTATACCAAACAGTTATATATCCTGTGAGGAGGCTTTCTATATCAAACAGTTATATATCCTGTGAGGAGGCACAGACATACATCGAGTTAGCGCTGGGGGCGGGGGGGGGGGGGGGGGGGACGAGGGCTACGATGGAGGTTTTATATCTCACATCACCATTTCCACTGGAGGCCAAATTAAAGATGGCATCTCAAACTATGTGTCAACACAAACAAAGCAGACTACCTAGCCACAAGAGTGCCAACAAAGTCATTAGTTGCGCCCTGCCTAGTTTTAAGCTCGGGGAGGGGGAGGGGTGTGTTGGAGCTGATGGACTGGAAATAAGGGAAGTAAGTTAAACTGATGATGGATGTGAAGCGTTTATGCCTGCGGCGCGGTAAATTGACGGCGCTTTCTACCAGGAGATGTACAGTAACATGGGTTGAACCTATGTCAGGCTGTAATGGCATTTCTGTCACTTTGAGTGTGTGATTTGGGACATCTCAATTGCTAGGTTGCGGGGTAGGTTGGCACTTTTAGGGAATAATTCAATTGAGTCTCTTTTTGTCAAGCAAATTAATTCATTCTATCGATTTGGATAAAATGACTAAGTACCATGCACCGCCAATCACAACAATTAAACAATTTATTTAATAGTGATGGGATGATACCCTTATCTCATTATGATATGGGCTTCACGATTCAATACCATGATGCGATGTAATAAATAAAATAAAAGTTCATTGCCAACAAAGGATTCTGTTTATTTCTGAGGTCCAAATCTTCCTAGCGATGGCATTGGTGCAAATAATATAATATTTGTAAGGATAGCTTGTGAAATTGTAACGGTCAAGTCATCTCATTTGTGATTACTACAGGAGAATCAAATGGATCTTGTAGATTCATTTTTCTGCCTTACATGTACGATGCATATCAACACATTTTTGCTTTGGGATATTGAATTCCAATATATCATCTCATCCCTACTTGTTATAGTTCTTATCATGTTACACACTTTATATGCCACCCATGTACCCTACTTTGTGTTTTCCAGTCCATACCATTTAATCTACACAGAGATATGACAAAAAAGTCTAGGACTGCACAATTAATCAAATAATAGGATCAGGACCTCCTTGTTGTGACTGGCGTCAACATAAACAACGTTGGGTGTATAATATAGTATAATTGAAACATTCTGGTAACACTGTTGAATGTTTATGCATTGCATCTGATGGGGAATTTTTTTAATCACATTAGCCTTTATTTGGACAATCACTAGTTAATAACATTTAAGTTACACATAGTTATTGTATAGACAGACGTCATATTCAGATAAGCTGTAGCGTACATGTGCAGCTCCTCACACTGTACCCTGTCACTGTGTCACTATGTCCTGTACAGAGTCAGAATACCTGATAGGTTGTCTGCAGATTAGCCTTCAAATGTGCGTCAAGACAGATGTAATCTGATGTGTGTCCTATAAGTATGTTTGACTTTCTGTTCATTGTATGTAAGCCTGTGTATCCATTCGTGAATATACAAGAGTGCATCTCTTGGCCAAGATCTATGTTAATACATCATTTAAGACGGCTTCTGACTCCTGGCTCCATCTTTTGATCACAAGTGGATTTCTTCAAGTGGTTTGCTGTTTACCTTTTGGCTGTACATTTCTATTCTATAACAGCATCTAGGGATGGGAATTGATAAGATTTTAGCGATTCCGATTCCATTTTCGATTCTGCTTATCGATCCGATTCCTTATCGATTCTCATCGATTCTCATTGGGCAAGGAAAAAAAAAAAGAGTACAAACGGGTTTATTAACATTAATTTTCTTTTATATTATTATCATTATAATTATGTATTCTTATTCAGCTCTGAGATCAGATTGCTCTTTTCTTATTCAGCTCTGAGATCAGATTGCTCTTTTCAATCCCATACCAAGCAGGGATCAGTGTCTGTTAAACTGGCTTTGTTTGGGGGTTTGTATTTTGGGTTGAGCATCTTTGTCATCTCCCTATAGAAAATATATAGTGGGAATGAATGAAACAGAACTAGTGGTTAGAATGACAACATGCAACTTTGACATTTTACTTTAGCTGGCATGTCAGACAAACTAGTCACTGCTCGGTGACATTCGTTTACCCTCGCCTCGGTCATTTTACTCTTCCCTGCCTGGGTGAATGGGGCTAGAAGTGCGCAGCACTCGCTGCAGCCTCTGAACCAGTCTGACTCTGAACGTCATCATCCTCTAAATTAAATGGATGGAAATGGAGTATTGGTGAAATCTGGTTTACGCAATGAAACAAATGGCACAAAAAATAAACACACAATAGACAGGGTCTGGAGGAGCGCTAACGTTAGCCGCGCTGCTGTTAGCCACGTTATCGTCACTCCGTAGCACATCAGAAACGTGACATTCCTCCAAAATTATTGCATGCTGTGTGGACAAATGTTTCTGCATATTGCTAGTATTTCCCCCCTTTGACGAAATAGAGGTTTTGCAAGCATTGCAAGTGGCACTGTGGTCATCGTTTTGCTTCTGCCTAGACGGTGGCTAGACCGGTGGCTGCGGTCTAAACAAAACAAGGCTGCGTTGCGTGCGTGTCGCAGCGTGTGACGTCATCGCGCATGGAATCGATAGTGGAATTGTTAAGGATTTTGGCTAACGATTCCAAGGAATTGATTCACTGGGACCCGGTTCTCAACAAGAACCGGTTCTCGATTCCCATCCCTAACAGCATCAGACACAATGTCAACAATACGGTGATGGCGAGCAATGATGTTTGTTGTTTTTATATGCACTACACCAGCCCACACACAGACCTTCAAATTAAAAGCCCATACCTTCAAAATAAAAACCGCAAACAGACACAGATCTTAAAAATAAAAGCCCAAAACATACACAGACCTTCAAAATAAAAGCTCAGACATAGACTTTCAAAATAAAAGCCCAAAACACGCGCACGCTCTCTCACACACACGCATGCACACACACACACACACACACACACACACACACACACACACACACACACACACACACACACACACACACACACACACACACCAGAGGAGGTTTTTCCAGTGAGGCATAGGAGGATGGTCCTCCTCTATTAGATTGGGGATTTTATATAAAAAAATTATAATTTTTTATTTTCATTTTTTATATATATTTTTTATAATAAAATATCAATCAAATGTGTTTTTTCTTATGTGCAGACGCTCATTGTTTCATTCATTATATTCTTAAAATGCTTCAACAACAGTGACCTGTAGGGCACTGATGGAAAGGAGAGCTCCATGCAGACGAGTCACTCTGGCCCTGGTCCCAGGCTGGAGTAGGAGGGTAAAAAAACATTCGCCCTGTGGGCGTTTATTTATTTGGTAATTTATCTAATGAAAAAATATGATTGGTTGAAAAACACTTGCAATTCACAGAGAACACGTGAGAGTGATGTGTTTTCGAACCAATCAGATTGAGCTGGAGCGGAACACGAAACCTAATTGGTTGTTGGTTGGATAGATTGCTAAGATGGTGGGAGTCATTGGTTTGTGCCTTTTGGGACATCGGCTGGGGCGATACCAGCGAGGACGGTTTGGTTTAGCGGAGTGGCTCGTAGGTATCCGGAGACAGTCCACAGGGTGCTGTTGAGGGAAACAACCAGCTTCTTGATGAGGGGACTATGGCACCAGACCAGAGCACAGTACTCATACCCCTTTTCCACCTACAGGAACCTGGAGCCTGGGCTGGAGCTTTGCTCAAAACTGGCGCTCAGTGGGAGCCTGGAGCCCCAGATTATGAACCCCTTTCTTGTTCCACCGCGAGAGCTTTGAACGAGAGCCACGTCATTACGTCATTGGATACGTCGGTAAAAAAAAAAAAAAAAGTCTCTGATTTCCCAGCAGCACTAGCGGCAGGTTCAGGGTTCATTCAACATGGCGGACCTGATGATAGATAGAGTACTTTATTATGAACGAAGTGTTATTGCTCCTGGTTTTTCGAGCCTTCATTGAAGCCCAAACAACGCTGGCACAACGCTTCTGTGCTGCTCGTCGTGGCTGCCTTGAACGGCGATTACGTTCGAGAAGACGGGTAATTAACGTTGCCTAATACGTTTTGATTCTTTGTAACACTGAATGGATGCTAATGCTAATGTTAGCTTGTTAGATAACAGTGCAGTCAGAGCTGAGTTCATGCTCACAGCAATTGTGTCTTAACTGACTAAACAGACATATGTTCCGGTTGCAGAAACTGCACTACTTTGTTTTATTTTCGGTCAGACTTCCATGATTTGATCCTTGTATTGAGGGTTGACAGACATCATTGACTTGTATTATCATGCAGTGAGTGTGTTTACACGTGAGTAAACAGGATACTGGAGAACAATAATTTCTCTGCTATGTAGACCTAAGGTTAACCAGGTTTCCAGCCTATGGTTAACTGTAGGCTTACATGGCAGAGAAATTGGTGTTCTCCAGTATCCTGTTTACTCACGTGGATGTAAACAATGATTTCTGTAAAACCTCTCATTTCTCAAAGAATCAGGATAAATGATGGTTTTTATATTTATCGCTCTCCACACAGCATAACATTGCAGACGCTTTCATCCAAAGCGACTTACAACATGCATCTTTACAATCACTACAATAATCTTATGACTGTTATTGAGTTCGGTAGTCTGTTTATTTCACTGAGCTAGGTGTGCTAAATGTTTTGGGATTAAAGTAGGCCTACAATTTGACATCAAGACGTAAGCTGAACTGTTTGTTTTGTATTGTACAGGACTGGACTGGGGAGCTGCAACCTGTTTGCCTGATTCTCATCATTGCCATCGGATGTTTTTCTTCACTTCGTTCTACCTAAATCCAAGTCCAATTTTACTTACATGCTGCTGGAATGTAGGAGTTCCTGTCTATCCCCATGTAGCCTAATGCTAGTTCCTTGGTCTCTGTTTTACCTTTTAATAGTAATTGCAATGGATTTCAATTTTTTTATAGTTACAATAAATACCATATTATTTCAATGTTTCAATGTTGTTGTTTTACCATTTTAATTGTGAATAACTGCAGGGACACAAACTCATGTTATGGAGAGTGAAAAATGTGACAGATACACAAAACCACCCAGAAATCAAGTTTATTGGCCTATTTTGGGGTCACCTATGCAAACTAGTCGCTATTTTACATGTGCAGGGGGAGGGCAGAGAGTAAATAATCTACCGTAAATGTCAGTTAGGGATTTCCTTTTTAATTTTATATCATATTTTACCCCACCTAAAAAAATTGAGTCCCTTAACTGTACACACAATGTTGATGTTCATGAGTGAAATATATCTTGCCAGTCTATACAATAAGCTTTTCTTAGTTATTTGCTTGCATGTGGATGTTTATGAGCACAGCCACACATTACAGTACATGAACAATTGAAAATACAAGGGGGGGGATCTAATGGCAGAGATTTTATTTGGGCACAATAAATTGCAAAGTTATTTATGTCTGTAAACACTCCCATCATTCAATATATTTTAGTAGCCTACTTGAAAAGCCATTACAAAAGTAAAAAAAAAAAGAAGGGTTTGAGCAGCATCATCATTGCTGCATGGCAGTGATGTCACTTGCTTATAGATGATTTATGACATGGTAAATGGACTGCATTTATATAGCGCTTTTATCCAAAGCGCTTTACAATGTGCCTACATTCACCCATTCACACACCGAAGGCGGCCAGCTGCCACGCAGGGTGCTGGCACAGCCATCGGGAGCAATTCGGGGTTCAGTGTCTTGCCCAAGGACACTTCGACATGCGGACTGGAGGAGCCGGGGATCGAACCACCAACCTTTTTTGATTCGTGGACAACCCGCTCTACCTCCTGAGCCACAGCCGTCCCATAAGATGATTCTGCTCTTATGGCATCACTGACATCATCAGTAGAGCTATTTTTAGAATGTAACAGAGCTGGTGTCATTCTTTAGGATGGCATGGACAAACGGTTATTCACAACCATATTGTGTTTCAAGCTTAATCTTTTCTCCTAAATGTGTAGCTGTGATCCATCACCTTGTTTTACTGCATCTATATGCCCTGTTTTTGCACTGTTATACTGTTATTTGCACTATGTTGTAACGGAGCCTACAGCACAAGAATTTCACACGTGATACTTGTACTACGGAGTGACAATAAAAATCTTGAATCTTGAATCATCAGTGCATCTTCATGGTTTGGTCACGCTGACAGTGGAACAGTTGTCTGGTCAGCCTCTGCATCGCTGTGTCTGTCATTTGCTAAAACATAAGAAGACAACCAGTTTAGCATAAAACATACCCAGACTATCTCACAAGTTAGTTAACACACCACGCTAATATCTCAAATGATTTTCAATAGCAACGCCTGTGGTGGTCATTCTAATCATATTGCATTGGTCTCAAATTTTACAAATGCCCTGTGCTATTTTATTATTAGTGATCAATATCACAGAGACATGGGAGGATTTAAGCCAGTTTGCTCGACCAGCTTTAGCAAAGCAGGCATAATGGAGGGTATACACAGTTTATTCACCTATTTTCAGATCAACTGTATCAATCAATGACTGAGTGAAACAAGGTGGGTAAACTACTCACATTGGATAGTTTACCCACCTCTGTATTTAATACCACTACACCCCTGTCACATAACGTTTTAGGACTTGCTCAGCTGACTACTATTACTGTAAACGCTACATAGCCAGCTGTGAGCTAGCTTACGTTAGCAACCAAAGTCACAGCATCTTGGTATTTAAGATTATGCTATGTGCTGTAGCTTGCTAACCCAGCTAGTTAGGTAGCTGTTGGTGGTGAGAGTAGAGTGAGCATGTCCAAAAAGATCGTTTTAATAAACGAGAGAGTGGAGTTTACAATCTGTGGTTAAACAAAGCTAACTAGCGTTAGCGGTCTCTACCTACGTTACGTCAGTGACGATGGCTAAAACCTATAAGCAACTTACATGTTGATGTCCTGATGAGACGTCGCCGTTTCTTATGTACTGGAAGCGTGGGCTGAAAGTGTGTTATCACTTTGTGGACATTAAAAGAGGATGACTGAAGGTGTTTATCAGTGTGTTCCGCCATTGTCAAGCCAGAGTTCGCCTCACGTTAGACTGCCCCCAGCCCCTGACGCAGCCTATGACGTAGCGGTGCTTTCATCTGATCCAGGACAGAAGTGGAGCCACTGAAGCACCCGTTTCCAGCGCCGAGAGCCAGAGTTTAGGCTGTCGAAACACAAAGAACTGGTTCAAAATTAGGCTCTGGCCCAGAACCGGCCCTGAAACTAGGTCGGTGGAAAAGGGGTATCAGTGGTGGAGAACACCAGGGCCTCGGTGGAGATGCGCAGTGTCTTTGTCATGGCTCCCCATGTGGTGCCGGCTAGACGGTGTATCAGTGTGGCACGAGCAGTTGTTTTTGCCTTGGCGCCTTCCAGGTGTTTGAATGTTAGAGGTACGTGGGGACGGACTGGAACCATGGCGTCCATCTCACGGGTCGCTTCCCTGTTGTTGAGGCCGCGTAGCGCCCTGATAATCTAGTAGGCCTAATATATAATTACAAATTACTTCACTGTCACTTGACAGAATGACAGTTTTGAGTCTTTAAAGTAACTTTCACTGTTTCTTTTGTTCTCTCTGGGTGAAAGCAGCTCAGCTAATAACATTGTAAGAGTAATTACAGGAGTTGAGACATGATGTTGAAATTACCAGGGGCATAATTACAGCCCTCTGCCCCTGCTCCTCTTGTAATTACTATAATTGCAGCCCAGGGGAGCGATGTGGTCCCTGTATCAGATGCATATCACTGCATGAATGCTGGAAGAGTGGACTTGAGGGGAGCAGAGGACAGTTTGGTGACTCTGAATAAATGTATACTGTACTCAATCAACTGCAGAGAGGATTATGGTGTATGCGTGTTAATTTCTAACTAGCCTGGATCAATTGTAATAGACTGTGTAAAAGGAACGCTGCTGATTTTCAAACAGCTGATTTTCAACCAGCTTTGTATCATTATAAAATCAGTAGTACTGTATATCCAAAAACTTTAAACAGTTTTGCAGACATTAATTTAGTTTGACAGTTATGAGAGTTGATTTCAGTGAAGTTGTGGACCAGTGATGGTATTCATGGACAAATGACATCACTGGTCCACAACTTAACTCAAACTCAACTCTCAACTAAATGATTGCCTGCAAAACTGTTTACAGTTTTTGGATATACTACTGATTTTGTAATGATACAAAGCTGGTTGAAAATCGGCAGAGTGTTCCTTCAATCATGTTAACACAGGTGGGTTTAGAGTGACGTCGGATTAACCCCAACCACTCCAGTGGAGCTGCTCAGTGGCCAACAGATCAGACAGTGGTTGTACTGGTCAGCTTCCAGGTGTGACTGTCTGTGTGAATGTGAACAGGGCACTCCTGAAAAAGAGAGCATGGCTCTAAGTGAGACTCCCCGTATATAAATAAACGTAAAAAAAAAAGGCTTTGAGTTAAGGGACAAATCCACCCTACAACAGTGTAACACGGTAAAAAAAGAAAGAAAGAAAAACGGCTAGCAGGCTACAGTAGCTGCATCTCACATTGTTGGCCAACATGGCTACAGTGAAGATTTCAGCTGAAAACATGGTGTAAATAACGTCTTTTCAAGTCAACTTGGCATCACAGGGCTTGTGGACACTTGGGCCATGTTCACATTACAGGCAAATCCGATTTGCTACTAAAGTCATTAATCATCATTATCTTGATTGGTTTCCCAAATCTGATTTGGGAGAGTGTCCGCACTGCCACAAATCTGATTTGGGCAAGTGTTCAAGTCGGATCTGTGTGTCCAGATCTCCATATGTGGTTTGGGACAAGTGACACAAATCAGACTTGGAGCGTCCAGACTCGTAAAACAAATCTGGATAGAATCATGAATAGGTCATTAACTCATTGAGTGCCAAGGACGTCTTTCGACGTCCAATTAAATAGTGACGTAGAGTGCCAAGGACGTCTTTCGACGTCCAATGCGTTTTTTGACGGTGGGACGTCGATCAAAGCCTTCTGCATCTCCTGTACAAATATTGTAGCTATTGGAGGTCTATAACCTATTTTACAGAACCCTTAGGTGGCGACAGTGCTCTCCAGATAACAGAAAGGCAGAGAAAAACAGAGAAGAAGTCGTTGGGGAAACGGAAATCGCATCGCATCCGTATGCATCGATATGCTGAAGCATAACGTTAGCTGTGCCTGCAGCAGCCAATCTGCTCCCACAATTGAGCTCCTCCGTGTCCGCTGCGACAGCCCATCCGCATGATCAGCCGTGGAGTTGTTATTATTTTCAACTGGAAGCATGGGAGCCGGTGACAAACACACGCGGAACGCTGTAAAAAAGCTGGATGTCGCGCACCCTTCACTGTGCACAGCAAACTCAGCAGAGAGCCACCAGAGACACTCCCATACGGAGGAGGAGTGTCAGTTGAGGGGTGGGAGGGGGGGGGGGGGCACGCAGAGCAGCACACAACACTGACCCAGACAACAGGACAGGATTGGCAAACGCAAGCCAGAATATCCGATGCCCACCAGCAGCAAATCAAGACCAGCAAGAAGCTGCAACCAGCAGCGCACGCAGGGGCCAGCGCTGCTGGTTGCAGCTAAAAAATATTATTCTGCCAAACAAAATTCCCTGGCCTTCACTGTTTTATTGAAGGAAATTATTTTTGAGGTGTGACTACATCAGAAAATTAGCTTCAGAGTCAGTGATGTGTTTGAAATGTTTAATTTCACAAAAGGGTCATTATCTCAGCTTCTAGAAAAAAACGTCTGTTTTTGGTTAAATCAAGCTATCTTCTCCGGCTGATAACTAAAGAACGGAAAATTATATCAATAAACCTGTTTTTGCTGATGATAGAAGAGAGTCTCATCGTTCTTTTTGCGTGTTCAGTGTTTACATAGTAATATCACACAATATTCTGTGGGCCTCGAGAAATCACTGAAAAAAGCTCTGAAACTCTGGCACTGGGAGCGTCCGTTCTCCAAAAGTGGCTGGCACTCAATGAGTTAAAGTTCACAAATCAGATTTGGCCTCCTAGTCTGAACATGGCCTTGGATTATGCCAGGTGAGCAGTTTTTTCTTTCATTTAACTTTTGAAGGTTGGTCACTAGTCACTTGAATTGTTTAGGAGAATTCTGCAACGGTGTTTTGCACTTATCCTTTAAAGTAATAGTTCACAAAAACGAAAATTCTGTCATCATCTACCCACCCTCATGCCAAATGAAACCCAGGTGAAGTCAGTTGGTCCATATAACACACAGGGAGGTTGCCAGCACAACTTCATACAGTGGGGCAGCCTTCTCCAAAACAACTGCAGTCAATGGGACAAATGGGCTGCTATGAATTTGTGTTGGCAACTTCCCTGTGTGTTATACTGTAATGGACAATCTTCACCTGTGTTTTAACTGGCATGAGGGTGAGTAGATGATGACAGCATTTTCCTTTTTGGGTGAACTATTCCTTCATTTCAGAACATTGTCCCTGCTGCTTAGTATTCTGCTCACGTAAGTATGTGTCATTCAGCGTGGCCTGGAGCTGTCTGCCATCTTTACCGCACCCATAATGTTTGATGACTGTTCAATCATGAGAGACTCGTAATATAATTTTAACAAACTTTATTGAATCAGAATAGACAGTTTGAGTATGGCGTATGACTCCATGATGTGACGCTCCTCTTGCTTATGAGAGAGGGGCGTCAGTGCTGTATGAGATAGGACATCCCCCCTAAGGGGATTTGTTTCCAACAGGAGTCATGACATTGGTGGTGATCTGGGGAGGTGGTGGGATGAAGCTTTTTGCTCTGGAGATGCTGGATGAATGCGTGATGCTGACACAAGGTGAGTGATGACTGCACAAGTGTGATTTAAGCTGTGGTGATGGGGCTTTATATAGTACCAGGAGAAGGGCATTTATGATGTCATAACTGATGTCATTTATGATGTCATAACTGATGTCATTTGGGAGAAGGGCATTTATGATGTCATAACTGATGTCATTTATGATGTCATTTATGATGTCATTTGGGTTATGACAGCATGGGGTGCTCTATTAATGCCTTATTTGGTCTTCCATGATTGAACTACAGTCTGCGACTACACTTCAATCATGAGAGACTCGTAATATAATTTTAACAAACTTTATTGAATCAGAATAGACAGTTTGAGTATGGCGTATGACTCCATGATGTGACGCTCCTCTTGCTTATGAGAGAGGGGCGTCAGTGCTGTATGAGATAGGACATCCCCCAAAGGAATTTAAAGTTATTTCAGGAACTGGGAGAGTGAAAACGGGGGTCATGGAGCTCGCCTGGGGTATGCTTTAGTCAGGTCGTGGGCTGACGGGGGGAGAATTTAGGCATGTCGGGAGATGAGGGGCTGACCGGGGTTTTTTAAGGCAAAGCGGGGTTGCAAGGGCGTGGATGTGGATAGCCCGGGCATGGGCGCATTGATGAGGAAAAGGAGAGTTTGATCACCACCAACGAAGTGCTTGTTGCCTCTTTAGTCATGGAAGGAGGGATCTTTGGGCTGATAATATGGTGTCTTGCTCTGGTCGAATGAAAGATGCATAGGCGGATGAGGACCAGCGCCCCAGTTGTTGAAGGGAGGCGGAGGACGCCCCCTGCATGGCTGCTGATGTGGCTGCTCCGATCCTGAAGGAGTGACTGGAATAGTTCTCTGCAGGGATGTTGCATTTCTGGAGTGTGGTCTTGAAGTGAAGGATGAACCAGGATCCTGTCATGTGATGATGGGGAGAGATGAGGAAAAGGGGGCCAAGGGCTGATTGAGGTTTATGCAAATGCCGGAATGATGGGTTATGCAGATTGTCGGACATTGGCTGATTTGTCAGGACGTGGGCTGACTGAAGTTTAAGCAGGATGCAGGGATAATGGGTTGAGCAAGTTGTCAGGATGTGGACTGACTTCTCGGGACGTGGGCTGACAGGTTTAAGCAGAATGCAGAGATAATGGGTTGAGCAAATTGTCAGGACGGGGGCTGACTTGTCAGGACATGGGCTGACTGATGTTTAAGCAGAATGCAGGGATGATGGGTTGTGCAAATTGTCAGGACGTGGGCTGACTGAGGTTAAGCAATGGCGAGGACACTTATGGGGTTATATGCAAATTGCCCGGGCATGGGCACCAAACGGGGATTGGGAGAGAAGACCGCCACCAACGAAATGCATTAATACTTCCTACCAATCATGGAAGGAGGCATCTTTGGGCTGATGATATAGCAGCTTGCTCTGGATGGATGTAGGACGCATGGCTGATGAGGACAGCAGCCCAGTTGTTGAAGGGAGGACCCCCCCGGGAGGGGACCACCCCCCCCAAAAGAAAAAGGTCAGCGATGACCTGCATTTTTTAAGGTCAGTAATGACCAAGGTCGCAACAACCTGCATGAGCATAGCCAGCAATGGCTTAAAGATGCAATATTTAACCTTTAGCATTATATTATTATGGCATGAAAATGTCTAAAAATGAGTAGACATAATGTTATATTCTTTAGTTGTGCACTTACTTTATCCCAAATTGTATGAGGCAAAGATAGGCTTGATATTTTTCTCATAGTTTTCCTATCTATCCGTTCTATTCCTAATAGATGCACGTTCTGATTTGTGCATTTTGACATTTGGAATATTAAAGGTGGGCTGACCATTGTTAATAAGTACGTTTTCCCCTTGGATTTGACTTTAAGTTGCGTGTCTACAGTATGTCTGTTATGGGCCTTTTTCATTTGTTTTGACAGTCGTGTACTGTCACTTCGGGAGAGTTGCACCCGCACCCTCGGCTGAGCTGTTGTACGGTGGACTTAGTTCAGTTGAGGCAGAGACTGGCTGTGGAGACACGCGGTTTTCGTGCCATGACCTTTTTGATTAGTTTTGACGTCCAGCGGGAGGGGGAGCAGTGAATGTGCTGCATCTGTAGAAAGTTTTAAGTCGTCGGCAGACGAGACGATTTCGTCGTAGAAAAATGAGATTCCGTTCCAATTTTCTAAGAGGTGTGCCCAGGGGGTATACTTTTGCTGAAGCCACTGTGCTGTGCCCGGCTATATGCTTTGCTGGAGCCACTGTGCTGTGACCAGGGAGGAGCTCTGCTGAAGCCACTGTGCTGTGACCGGGGATATGCTTTGCTGAAGCCACTGTGCTGTGACCAGGGAGGAGCTCTGCTGAAACCACTGTGCTGTGACCAGGGATATGCTTTGCTGAAGCCACTGTGCTGTGACCGGGGAGGAGCTCTGCTGAAGCCACTGAGCTGTGCCCAGGGATATGCTCTGCTGAGCCACTGCTGTGACCGGGATACAGTGTTGCCAGATGGCAAATGTTGAATTATCGTACCAGAGGGTCAAAATTATCGTTTTTGGAGTGAAATTATCGTACGCCCCCTCCCCAGCGCGCGTGCCTTCGGCGCGCCTATGTCGGGGGGCTGCGCTAATCACAGGCTACTTTTTGGACTTGGCATGATTTTTCAACACTGTGGTCTCAGCCTGCGTTGCAACAACAACAAAACACCCTGCACGTATTAGCTGCAAATATGTTTGTTTGAAGAGATGATTGTATAAACAGATAGAGTGATAGACGTAGGATTCGTCTAAGTGTCACGAAATGATGAGATTCTCGTACGTTTGGGGGATTTGGGGATTATTGATCGTACATCGTACAGAGGTCAAAATTATCGTACAGGTACGATAATTATCGTACGTCTGGCAACGCTGCCGGGATATGCTCTGCTGTAGCCACTGTGCTGTGACCAGGGATGTGCTCTGCTGAATCTACTGCGCCGTGACCGGGGAATGAGCTCTGCTGACCTGACGAGTTATGCATAACGGAAAGCCGGGTGATGCTGCACTGCACATTAAAGCCGTGGTGGACTGGGAGGAGCACCTTTTGTTTATGATCGAGACTGAAGCTTCGTATGCATTTGCAATACCAGAGTAAATCTCGTAGAGGAAGATCGATTCCCTACTGGGAGAAAGTAGGGAACTCATGGTGCCTCTTTTCTGCAACCATTCACCTCTAGAACTTAATTCAAGCATATGCTGAAGCCAGAACCACCCGCAAGCATTTTTCGGTTGAAAAGACGTTTAAATTTGAAAGTGAAAGTTTTTTCACCCGCTATTTGCAGACGTTTATTGAACTTCAGATTTAGACCATATTTCACCAGGATCTTAAATTAAAATATCAGCGCGCACACGGGATTCGAACCCCGCTTTCCCACATTCAAGCCAGTCCGCTCTAGCGCTGAGCTATACATTTTCTTATATTTGAAGGACGGCAACAGCAGAACTGATGATTATCGCCATTTTGCCTGAAGCATGCGACGGGAGACGATAGTGTCGCATCTTGCATTTGCAATGCGCATCTTTGGCAACGCTAGACCAGCCACGCGCATGCGCAGTATAGCATGGAAGGCCGGTGGCTAGCCAGGTAGCTAGCGCGCTACTCAGCATGGCCGGAAAAGTTTACAAGGGTTATACTTTATCTAAATGACTGGGATTGGATCGATGGATTGGATGCGTAAGAGAGGAACCATGCTATGAAAAAGAAAAGGTTGACTGGAAACTGGGACTAGAGGCATGTTGTTAAAACCCGAATGGACACGGGAGAGGGAAGCGGCCGTATGCCGTATGCCGTATGCTAAGGGATTGGCACCCGGCCTGAAATGAGTGCAGCAGCAATGCCGCAACGTTGACTGAAACCAGGGACTAAATGCATGTTTGATAATACCCGACCGGACGCGGGAGAGGGAAGCGGCCGTATGCAACAGGGCAGAGTTGCTCGGGGATTGGCACCCGGCCTGCAATGAGTGCGGCCGCCGGAAGAGATGCCGGCTGAAAAGGGGGGATACGACCTGAAACCTGGGGCAGGGCTGTTTGGGCTGCTGCCGTGGGGAGCGTGGGGCTCGCGAGCTGGAGCCTTGGCGCGTCCGCCGAGGAGCCGGCAGTCGTGGTGCGCTTCGCTGGGCCTTTCTTGGAGGTGGACTTCTGGGCTCTTTTGCTGCGGCCACGGCCTCCGGAGTGCTGTGCGGACTGAGATCCGGGGGAGGTGGACTTCTGGGCTCTTTTGCCGCGGCCGCGGCCTCCGGAGTGCTGTGCGGACTGAGATCCAGGCGAGACGAGGACCTCCTTGACGTTGGATCTTCTTTTGCGGCCGCGGCCCCTGGTGAGGGGAGCGTCCCATGAGACGCCTGTGACGCCCGGAGATGGAGCCTGGGGATTGGGGATTTGCCCGAGGCTGGCCGGGGCGTTGAATGTGCTCTGGAGGAAAGCGTCCACGGTGGAGCTGAAACTTTGCTGCTCGTTTTCGGACTCGGACATGGTGCTGGACTGAATGAAGCTTTTTGCTCTGGAGATGCTGGATGAATGCGTGATGCTGACACAAGGTGAGTGATGACTGCACAAGTGTGATTTAAGCTGTGGTGATGGGGCTTTATATAGTACCAGGAGAAGGGCATTTATGATGTCATAACTGATGTCATTTATGATGTCATAACTGATGTCATTTGGGAGAAGGGCATTTATGATGTCATAACTGATGTCATTTATGATGTCATTTATGATGTCATTTGGGTTATGACAGCATGGGGTGCTCTATTAATGCCTTATTTGGTCTTCCATGATTGAACTACAGTCTGCGACTACACTTTCATTATCATGGGGCTTATGAGTGACATGTCCTCGTGTTCAGTCAGAAGACTTATTCAAGCACATGCCAGAGGGGGAGGACAAGGGTGTGAACCACATAATGATGTAGCCTTTCCAGAGAATGTCTGGGGCAGAATGTGCCCAGCTCCTGCCAAATGATCTATTCTCTTCTCTTCTCCCGGGTCAGAAAAGGCAAGAAGGTGGCACGCCCCTAGGAAATTAATCTCCCTGCACGCCTTTCATCACAGCCACATCTGTGTGACAAGATGACTCTCTTTCACTGCATCCCCATTTTGTCCGCCCTCTTTCAGTCTGTAACTGTTCGGCAGCCTCTCTCTCACCCCGTTTACATCTGTAAGGCCATGTGATCTCCGCAATGCAGAAAACGCAGATGGAATCATGGAATTTGGTAATAGAAATTGAATCAACTGTAAAACATGGAATATTGCAGAACTTTCCATTTTGGCTGAAGTTGTTACCCCAAAAAAAATCAAAAATAGGCCTAATTATTGTAGCAACCTATTTCAGAATTGTAAAATAGTCCTAGAGAAATATTGTTTCTCACCTGAGGAAGAGGGCGCCTAGAGAGAGAGGCGACCGGCTGTGGAGCTCCGTGAACTTCGTAGAGAAATAGGTCTTTTTTTAGAGTAATTTCGTTTTGTTTATAATTTCGTCACTTCTATTCGCTTTGTAAATATCTAGTGTATATATCAGTGTCTTTTATACAGTGTACATAGTAGCGTAAGTGCACTTTTTTAGCAAAGGGAAAACAACAACAGCTTGAATTACAGCGTGGATTACCGCCGGGCGATCGCGCTATTGTTCCCACTGCGCCTCCCCCCCCAAAGGGACCACCAGCAATGGAGGACAACGACAACAGCGACAACAGCAACTTCAACAACAACGACGGCACCAACAGTACCACCGTACGTAGGTACAACAGGGGAGCGCTGCTAGACATCAGAAATGCGCAAAAACACCCCAAACAAAACTGGACGGCTCCCGACCTCTCTGAATACCCTGAACTTAAACGGCAAAAGAGAGGAAATAGAGGGGGTCTTCTTGCACGACAGAGAAGGAGAGCGCATAAGCCACCTCTGCCCAGCATTCTGCTGGCTAATGTCCAATCACTGGAAAATAAGTTATGTGAACTGAGAGCACGGGCACAGTTTCAAAAGGACATAGCGAGATGCAACGTTATATGTTTGACTGAGACCTGGCTTTCAGCCGACACTACGGATCAGGCCATCGCTATCCCAGGCTTCAGTATACACAGAGCGGATAGAGACCAAGAGCGCTCCGGGAAAGCGAGAGGCGGCGGGGTCTGTCTGATGATAAACAATAACTGGTGCACGAATACCACTAACATTGAAACGCACTGCACAGCGGACCTGGAATACATTATGCTCCAATGTGTCCCGCATTATAGTCCCCGTGAATTCACGTCAGTCACTCTTGCTGCAGTATATATTCCCCCCCAGGCCAGCGCGATAAACGCAGCCAAAGAACTCCACCGCGCGATCAGCGCACAGGAGCTGAAACAACCGGAAACAGCAATGATCCTGGCAGGCGACTTCAACAGAGTCAACCTGAGGAAGCGCATGCCTTCACTCCATCAGCACATCAACTTCCACACAAGGGGAGAACGCACACTAGACCAGTGTTACACGAACATCAAACACTGCTACAAGGCGACCCCCCGCCCCCCCTTTGGCAGATCGGACCACGCCTCCATCCTGCTCGTTCCCAGGTATCAACAACAGCTCAAGCGACACCCCCCGGCCTTCCGAACCACCCACTGCTGGTCAGACCAATCAGAGGACATTCTGAGAGACTGCTTCGACCAAACAGCATGGGAAGAGTTCAAGGCTGCAGGAGACCTGGACGAGTATGCAGACACAGTAACAGGCTTCATTCAAAAATGCACAGAGGACATAATCCCCCAAAAAATAATCAAAATAATGCCAAACCAGAAGCCCTGGATCAATAGTGACGTCCGGGCAGCCCTACACGCCAGGACCACCGCCTTCAACTCCGGAACACCAGAGGAATACAAACAAACAAGATATGCCCTCCGAAGCACTTTAAAAAGAGCACGGAGAGAATATGGCAGGCAGCTGGAAGCAAAACTGGACTCAAACAACCCCAAACACCTGTGGAGAGGCCTCCACGCTGCCACTGACTTCAAAGGGGCAAAACAGCAAAACAACAACGAGTCACCCACCCTGCCAGACGAACTCAACGCGTTCTACGCCAGGTTCGACCCCTCTGCCAGAGCGCCTCCCCTCCTCCTCTTCCACCCCTCTCCTCCTCTCCTCCCCCCCATCACCCCCCCCACCACCCCCCCTCCCTCCTCCTCTCCTCCCAACCCTCCCCCCCTCCTCTCCTCCCCCCCCTGCCACCTCCTCTTCTCCCCCCCCTGCCACCTCCTCTCCTCCCCCCCCTGCCACCTCTCTCCCCCCACCACCCCTCCCCCCCTCTCCCCCCACCACCACTCCCCCCCTCCGCCCCTCCGCCCCCCCACCACCCCTCCTCTCCCCCCCCCCCACTGCCCTCCTCTCCCCGCGCCCTCCTCTCCCCGCCACCACCCCTCCTCTCCCCCCCCCCCACTGCCCTCCTCTCCCCGCCACCTCTCCCCCCCACCTCCCCTCCCCCCCCCTCCCCCCCAGCCCTCAGCACCCCCTCCCATCCCCACCTAACCACCAACCCCCCCCACCTCCCCCCCCCCACAGACCCAGACCGCCCTCTCACCATCACTGAGGAGGAGGTGCGCCGGTCGTTCCTGCGTATCAACCCTCGCAAGGCGGCCGGCCCGGACGGCATCCCCGGGCGGGTCCTCAAGGCCTGCGCCCACCAGCTGGCAGGCGTATACACAGACATTTTCAACCAGTCTCTCTCCCTCCGACGAGTCCCCTCCTGCTTCAAAGCAGCGACAATCATCCCCATTCCCAAGCAGCAGAAAGCGACCAGCCTCAACGACTGGCGCCCAATAGCCCTCACACCAATAGCCAGCAAGTGCTTTGAAAAGCTGGTCATATCAAAGATCCGCCCCACACTCCCCCCGGACCACGACCCGCTACAATTCGCATACCGGCCCAACAGGAGCACAGCGGATGCAGTAGCACACGTGCTCCACACCGCCCTGTCCCACCTGGAGGGGAAGGACACCTACGTAAGAATGCTGTTCGTGGACTACAGCTCAGCATTCAACACCATAGTACCCTCCAGGCTGGTATGCAAGCTCAAGGACCTGGGACTTAACACAGCAATGTGCGACTGGATCCTGGATTTCCTGACAGACCGCCGCCAGGTGGTGAGGGTGGGCAACCTCACCTCCTCCCCACTGACCATCAGCATAGGAGCGCCCCAGGGGTGCGTCTCCAGCCCCTTCTGGTATGACCTCTACACCCACGACTGCGTGGCGACTCAAACCTCTAACACCATCGTGAAGTTTGCAGACGACACAGCAGTCGTGGGGCTGATCTCGGGGAGCGACGAGACGGCCTACAGAGAGGAGGTGGGGGCCCTGGAACAATGGTGCCAGGACAACCACCTCTCTCTGAACGTCTCCAAGACCAAGGAGATCATTGTAGACTACAGGAGGGGGGGGGGCGCACACCCCCCAATCACCATCAACGGCACAGTGGTGGAAAGGGTGGACAGCTTCAAGTACCTGGGAGTCAATATCCACCAGGACCTGACATGGGCCGGCCACACCGCCACTGTCGTCAAAAAGGCCCAACAGCGAATACACGGACTCAAGCGCCTGAAGAAATTTGGGCTAAGGAAAGAAATCCTCAGGGACTTCTACAGAGGCACCATTGAAAGCCTGCTGACTGGCGGCTTCACCACCTGGTACGGGAACTGTACCACCATGGACCGCAGGGCGCTACGGAGAGTGAGACGCGCGGCACAGCACGTAACAGAATGTGAGTTGCCAGATCTGCATGAACTGTATAAACAGCGGTGCCTCAGGAGGTCCCTGAAGATCATCAAAGACACAAACCATCCCCACAACAGCCTGTTCTCCCTGCTACCCTCAGGGAGAAGATACAGGGTTCCGAAAGCACGCACAAATCGCTTGAGGAACAGTTTCTTCCCGCAGGCCACGAGACTCCTTAACATACACAAATAGTGTAGTAGCCGCACTGTACCGTACTGTAGCTGCTACCATTACGTATGTCTAACGTTTAATTGTATGTTTAATAAGGAATATGCTATTTGCACCTGTATGTCAAATACGCCGAATTTAAAATGCCGAGTTTAATTGTATGTTTAATAAGGAATATGTTATTTGCACCTGTATGTCAAATACGCAGAATTTAAAATGTTTAAGCACGTCTAAAGTATGCACCCGACACGTGCACCTATGTGCAGTGAATATGCCACTGTCTCTGACTTGTCTTATCACTATACTGCCTTATGCTTGTTGTGTCTCTTGTGTTTTTGCACCCATATGCCCTGTTATATTTGTTATATTTGTACTATTTGCACTATGTTGTAAACGGAGTCCACAGCACAAGAATTTCACACGTGATACTTGTACCATGGAGTGACAATAAAAATCTTGAATCTTGAATCTTGAATCTTGTTTGGGTTTTGAGAGGGGGTCGGTTTGGCATGGGACCTTTACGTCACCTCACAACTTGGTTGTCACTTTGAGAAACATGTCTGAGATGGCCATGTCATTAAAAAATAAACTAAAATAATAATAATCTTAATAATAATAATAATAATAACAACAACAACAATGACAACGACCATAACCCCAAAATTAAAATTAAAATGGGGAAAAAATGGGGGGGGGGGGGAATAAATAAAACTGATTTCATATGGTCCTATACCTGGTATTAAAATGCAATCTGTATCCAGATAAGTTATCTGCAGAGGCTCAAGCGGATCTCTGTACTCCAGAGCAAAACCTGTTCTGTATGTGAGTAGTTTGAGACTGCACACAACTCCTGCAACTGCCTGATCAATGCACTACTTTTGTGTACTTTGTAGTGACTACAAAGATGATTAAGGGGGACTGAAGAGGTGTCACTCCAGTCAAAATAAATAGGCTAAGAGGAGATGTGTTGAATCCTGCCCAAAGCAGACCTAAAAAAGAAATATCCTGTATGTCAAATGTTATATGTTAAAAAGTTTAATAAACCTTACTGAGATGTGATGACATGCTTGTGAGATGTCACAAGCATGAAAATGCTTGTGACATCTTTGACAATTGGCTTCTTTGGCTTTGACTTACAACTTCCACGGGGGGGGGGGGGGGTTACTTTAGGTGCTGAGGCCTGCTTATTTTTCCCCACTGATGATGGCGTAAGTAGATAGTCAGTGAACTGTTTCCTATCTCTGTACATTAATCTTATCTTTGAAAAGATAGCTATTGCAGACATTGACCCCTTTGACTCCCGAATTTCCCTTGATTCTCTGAACATCCTGTAGGTTCAAAGTTAGACGTAGATAGATGCCAACACGTTGTACCGATTGTGTTGTGTTTACACCTAGCTAAGATCTGAAGAGAATGTGAGCCAGACTACCTCCAGCTGTGGTTAGGCAGATCCAATCACATTCCGATCACAGCACATTGATGATACACATTTATTAAGTTAAGATTATTCATAAGTTTATTCATTAAGAAAAATGAACATGCAATACAAGCAAAATTAGCAAACAAAAATGAAATCAAGTAAGTTACAATAATAGGAAGGGCAAAACAATAATCAACAATTTGACAAACACTACATTTACACCTTGCATTAACATGCGTTTTTCCTTATCTGGATAACGTGTCTGGACAGATGGCATTTTAATACCAGATGTAAATGAGGTCTCTGTGTTTCACCAGATCATCTCTGGTGTGAGGCTTTGGTTCTTGTTTTTGCCGAGGCTGCTGTTTGTTGTTGCTGGGTTTGGGGCTGTCACCATTTGTCATTGCTGACTTAAGATGTCTGCATCAATCCGCTTCCAGAGACGGGTGCACATGCAAGTTCATCTTCCCTTGCCATTAGAGCAGAAATGTTAACTCATTTAAGGAGTATGATCATCAGTTACAGCGCTGACATGCACATTCCACTCCGCTTGCCTCCAATACCCTGGTGGCTTTTTGTTTGGACAGTTTGATAGATGACTGGAGAGATATCATCTGTTTAAGTCTCTGTCTCGTGGCAGGGGGGATGGCAGCACTATTGAGGCATAGAGTTAGCTGTGTTGACATAACTATTAGCACCTGGAGTTATTCTACAACTTATAGACAGGCTTGATGTGTGCCTTTCATTCTGATCCATATATATCGATATTATATATATCGATATTATATCGATATCATGATATGAGACTAGATATCATCTGATTCATCTTAGATTTTGGATATCGTGATATAAGTGTCTTTTCCTGGTTTTAAAGGCTGCATTACAGTAAAGTGATGTTATTTTCTCAACTTGCCAGACTGTTCTTGCTGTTCTATTATTTGCATTTGCCCACCTAGTCCACATTACTGATGATTATTTATGAAAAAATCTCATTGTGAATATTTTGTGAAAGCACCAATAGGCAGGGAAGGAAACCCCATCTGCGTTTTATTTTGATCAGTCTTTTTTCTTTTTTTTCCTATCTGGAGGAAACCCTAGGGGAGCACGGGGAGAACATGCAAACTCCACACAGAAAGGCCCTTTTTGATGACCCCACCTGTGCCGTAGGCACTGAGGACATGGGAATTGGGACACACCCTCAGCGCCCACCACGTCCCAGGCGGGAATCGAACCCAGGACCTTCTTGCTGTGAGGGCTATCAGCGCTACCACTGTGCCACTATGCCCCACAGTCTTGTTTTGATGAAAATGCTTGTGACATCTCACATGTGGCTTTGACTTACAACTCCCACTTCATAGAAAATACCGAGATATGCCTTTTGGTCCATATCGCCCAGGCCCTAGTTTCACACCATGTTGACACGGAGCAGGGTGGATTTTGTTTACTCCTGCTGGTATATGCAAAGCTAATCATCAAAGTAGTGCAGATGACTTAATTGCTGCCCATTTCCTGCTACTTTCTGATGTTCATCGATATGCAGAATGTCAACATTTGGTTTGAAAGGCATCTGTGACTTTGAGAGATACAACATGATCATGTCTACCAGCCAAACCTGTTCTGAACTCCCTGCCTGATGTCTGGGGAGAGGGAAGTGCCACACTGCTAAGTGAGACTACTCATTGTATAGTCACAGCTCCATGTGTTACGCTCCAATGGCAAAACAACAATGATGTCTACGAAAAATAAACCAAATACAGCACAGAGTTCTCTGTGCTTCCGACTATAGAGGGAGTTGCTTACCTCTCACACTCTTTATATAAAAAAAAACAGTTGCCACCTACTGTAGATTACTACAAAGCCAAGTCAGCCAACATTGTGGTGACCAGCTGAACACAAAACAAGGATGATCAAATTGCTAATAATGGTTTACTACCACAACTAACATTACTACTAACATACACTTAGAGTACCTATGTTATGTTACGGTATGTTGTTGTAATGTAAACCCAGTTACAATGAAGTCCAAACAATATGCAAAACCTAAATCAAACAATCTAATGTAAAATGTATCAGTAAACCAGAGAATTGAAATAGCTGTTATACTAGCTAGACCAGGGTTTTTCAGACATATGCCCTATTCCTGATATTGCCGTTTGACATACTTTAGAGTCTGGATTTCAGACTACACCAAAATACATGAAAAGGTCTGTCTGAAGGCATTTATTAGTTTCTTACTTTGGGAAAGTGGGAAAAACAGTAAAAATCCACAAAACTACTGTATCTCTGAACTATCTCTTTAACCAAATCACACACATTTAGGCTATTCTATCTATGTGATGTAATATCTGTTCACTTCCATTCACTGAGTCTCCCCTGAAACTGCTTGGAGCTCCCCTTTGAAAACCTCTGAGCTAGACAAGCAATTTTGAATTGTACTGAAATGTGAAATGGAAAAAGCAATCTTCCAATGCAACTGCAGTACAGTGAAAACAGTGTCAGCTGGGACAACTGTATAGGGCCATCATCAGCTGGACTGTAAAGGTTACTATCACAGGCATTGCAGACATGCAGTTCAACAAGGACCCTAAAAGCTGACGGTTGACTTCAGCCAAATTATGTGTAGGGGGAAAAAACTCACAAAGGACAACAAGCTTTCGTCTGCTAGAATGCCATTAGGGTTTTGGTACTGCAAATTGTTTTAAGAACTTCTGTTAAATAGCTTTTGATGCCATTTTTGCATTTGGTGCTATCAGTTCTTCTGAGGTGCCATTTAACAGATTAGCTACTTAACATATTGTTTTTAAATTGTTACTTCCTAGACACACCATAAAAATACATCAATCTAACCATGTCACTGAGGCATGAAACATTGAGGCATAATTCTCACATCCATGAGGTTGCCATAAAAGAGTCACACAGTAATAGCTGAGAAGATTGACCTTGGGTTTAGCAATAAAAGTGATGAAGTGATCATCATTCATTATTACTGGTTACTGGGCTATCTTATTATAATATATTGTTAGAATCAAAAGGTTTGCAAATAACCGTCTCACCATGTCCACGGCTTGAAAGACCTGTCATTGTAGAATATTTAGGGTCATATAAATGATAGCCATCATTGTAGAATATTTAGGGTCATATAAATGATAGCCATCATTGTAGAATATTTAGGGTCATATGAATGATAGAAGGAATTTGACAGAATCAGATGGAATGGGCTGTACTCTGGTAGAGATGTGGAGCAGATCTTTGTGTGTATCTTTGTTTCTACAATTCTAGAGCACAAAATAAAAAAGTAATAGCTTCCTAAAAAAAGCCAGGGGCAGGTGGCCCCATGATAAATGGCTCTACTACAATGAAGTACTATGATTCCCAATGGTTTTCACGTAAAAATGAATACAAAATTATAATGTATGTTGTTGTTTTTATGGTGATACATGTATGTTATAAGAGAAAACAACCCGAGGGCCCTCCGAGAGGCGGGATGGAAGATGGGCCCACCAGGACAGAACAAACGGAAACGACTGGAACGAATAACGACAACGAGAAAATCCTCCGAAAGTGTACTTGCGGATGGGAGAAGGTTACGTCACGCAGGGGGCTACACATCCATCAGGGGAAGATGAAGTGCAGAAGGCAGACAGATCAGCGACCTCGCTCTGCGCAAGCAGGTCAGACGATAGGGACCCAAAGCCGGGATTGCAACCACAGTGCAGCAGGACCCAATGTTGCTGAGACGTCTGATGCAGTAGAAGGAAACCCTGCGATGGAAAGAACACCCAGCAGAAACGAGGACACAACCCCGCCAGAGGTACACCCCCAAAAGCCAATGACAAAGCAGCCAGGAAGGCCCAACAAGATCAAGTGGCCTAAAGCAAGTGACCGAGTAGCGTGGCAGAAGCTTGACTCCGACTTGAGCCAACTATTGGAGCTGGCATTGCGAGGAAGTGTTGAAAACAAGCTCAACATCTTTGGGACCATCATCTTTGAGGAGTGCAGGGAGAAGTTTGGCGAGGTCAGGAGGAACGAGCCCACAGCCCCAAGGAAAGGAAGGAGAGAGAAAGAGATAGAGCAGCTGGTCAGAGCCAGGCGCCAGCTCCGCCGAAACTGGAGGAAAGCTACACCTTATGAGAAAGTCGGCTTGAAGGAACTGTGGGATGAGATCAAACAAAGCCTTGCCAAGCTGCGGAGAGTGGAGAGAATCAGAAGGAGGAGGAAGAAAAGAGAGAAGGAGAGAACCAGCTTCTTTAAAGATCCCTTCAAGCACGCCCGACAGCTACTGGATGAGAAGAGGAGCGGAAAGTTGGACATTACAAAGGAAGAGCTGGAACAACACATCAAGAGTCAGTACAGCGATAACAGACGAACTGCACCACTCGGCTCCCCTGGCCACGTACCACGCCCAGCCCCACCGACCTTGCCGTTTGATACCTCCCCACCTAAGCTGCGAGAAGTAGAGGAGGTCATCAAGAAGGCAAGATCAGCGTCAGCCCCTGGGCCAAACGGGCTTCCATATAAACTCTACAAGAACTGCCCCCAGGTGGTGAAGGTACTGTGGAAGCTCATGAAAACAACTTGGAAGAAGCAGCAAGTTCCGGCAGAATGGCAGCAAGCCATTGGTGTGTTCATTCCCAAAGAGCAGAACTCCCATACCATCAGCCAGTTCAGAAGCATCGCCTTGCTGAATGTGGAGGGAAAGATTTTCTTCTCTATCTTGGCAAGGAGAATGACCAACTTCCTCATGGCGAATGGATACATCGATACAAGCTGCCAGAAGGCTGGAATCCCAGGCTTTCCCGGATGCATTGAGCACTCCTCTATGATTTGGGACCAAATCCAGCGCGCAAAGAGGGAGAAGAGTGACCTGCATGTGGTGTGGTTAGATCTAGCCAACGCATACGGCTCAGTGCCGCACAAGTTGGTAGATTTCGCCTTGGAATTCTTTCATGTCCCGGACTGTATGCAGAACATCATCGCCAGATACTTCAGCAACCTGCACATGTGCTTTGCTCTGGAAGGCTACACGACAGGATGGCAACAGCTGGAATGTGGAATCGCCATGGGATGCGCCATCTCCCCCATCCTATTCGTGATAGCCTTCGAGATAATCCTCAGAGGGGCCAGGCAGGTAGTTGGAGGTATCAAGTTACCATCAGGCGAGAGGCTTCCTCCACTGAGGAGCTACATGGATGACGTAACAAGCATCCTTCGGACGGCCCCGTGTACGACCAGGCTCCTCAAGCGCTTTGATGAGCTGCTTACTTGGGCAAGAATGAAGATCAATGCCGCAAAATCAAGAAGTCTCTCGATAAGGAAAGGTGTGCCACAAGTCAGGACTGTCTTCGTTGCGGGAGGGGAGCCCATTCCACTGTTGGCTGAAAAACCACTGAGAAGCTTGGGGAGGCAGTACACCGCCGAACTGTCTGATAGGCAAATGGGAAAGCTTGCAAAACAACAACTCGCAGAGGGTCTAGCGAGGATCGAGCAAAGCCAACTGCCTGGGAAACACAAGGTGTGGTGCTACCAACACACGCTATACCATCGGGTGATGTGGCCTCTAAAGATCTGTGAAATCCCTACATCAGAGGTTAGCAGGATGGACAGTCTAGCTAACAGCTACATCCGAAAGTGGTTGGGCTTGCCCCGCTGCTTCTCGGACACAGGTCTTTTTGGCCGGAACATGCTAGAGCTCCCCTTCAAACCCATCAGCCTAGGGTACAAGCAAGAGAAGGCACGCCTTGTACTGGAGCTGAAGGAGTCATCTGACCCACTCATAAGGAGTGCAAAAGTCCCCATCCGCACAGGCCGCAAGTGGAAGGCGCAAACCGAAGTAGATCATGCCATCTCTAATCTGCAACATCGGGAGGTGATGGGGTCAGTCCAGACCGGTCGCGCTGGCCTAGGCTGGGGAGCACCACAGCAGTTCTGGTCTAAAGCCACCAAGAAGCAGCAAAAGACCATGGTGGTGGACGAGGTCACCAGGCTGGAGCAGGAGCGTTTCCACGTAAAGGCGATATCCCAGGCCAGCCAAGGAGCCTGGACGCGATGGGACGCAACTGTCAACAGGCGCATCACATGGGCAGACATCTGGAGGACGCCACAATCCAGGCTCAGCTTCCTGTTAAGGGCGGCTTATGACACCCTCCCATGCCCACGGAATCTCACTCTGTGGTTTGGAGATGAGAAAAGCTGCCCCCTGTGTGATCACATCAAGGCAAGCCTCCAGCACATTCTATCGGGGTGCAAAGTGGCGCTGACCCAGGGACGCTTCAGGTGGCGCCATGACCAAGTCTTAACCAAACTGGCAGAGGTCCTCGAAAGCTGTAGGATAGCGGCAAACCACACACCAGCAACAGCAAACCCTGCCTTCTTTGTAAAACCTGGCAGCGCCCTCCAACCTCCTGCTCAGAAGAGGAACACCTTGCTCACGCCCGACAAAGAGTGGCAGATGGTGGCAGACCTCAAAAAACAGCTTGTCTTCCCAAGAGAGATCATAACAACGACTCTCCGGCCAGACATCGTCATGTGGTCGACAGCTGAGAAAAGGGTCCTCTTAATTGAGCTTACCATCCCCTGGGAGGAGGGCATGACTGCAGCCCACGAAAGGAAACGTCTCAAGTACACCGAGCTGGCAGCGGAGTGCCTAGAGGCTGGCTGGAAAGCCAGGGTTTTCCCTGTGGAGGTAGGGTGCCGAGGTTTCGTCAGCAAAACAACAGTCAAGCTGCTCCATGGTGCCGGAATGACGGGGGCAAAACTGAGGAAAGCTGTGAAGGAGCTAGGAGAGGAGGCAGAGAAGGCGAGCTACTGGCTATGGCTCCGGAGGAAGGATAACGGTTGGGGGCTAACACCCCAGTAAAGGCAGCTGCAGGGGGTGGCGGGGAGACGTCCCCTATACATGCCACTGCCCCCCCGCCGGGAGATGTACTGGCATAGGGGGCGAAACATCAGTGAACGGCGGCCTCCAGCTGACGACCCTGCAGCTGTCCTAATGGCACCGGCGGAGGTGCGACAGGCAGAAATGCCGAAGCAGGAAACAACACCTCACCTGTACAACAATATGTTAATTTTGGAAAACATTTGGTCAAAGAGGGGACTTCTGTTTGCCAGTTAGCAAATGTTTTGTGAGTTGGGAAAACAACTGCTACAAGTTGAAAATGTTGCCTTCATAGAAATGTCACCTAAATAGAAATGCCACCTAAATAGGAAGCTTCCTTGACAGAGACAGAGCCAATGTTTTACAAGATGAAAAACCCAGGCAGTAAAGACAAATTACATTGGTTACTAATGTAATGGTTAAAACATTTTACTAATGATTAGTAAATGCTTTAACCATTTCAGTTGGAAATCCTTTAAATATTTTAATGTGGTAGAGCATTTTCATTTGTCAGTATGTAAACCTCCAGGCCCAGTCAACCTTAAAGCTTCTGGCATACTCTTTGCGCCCAGCCAAGCGCATAGGGCGCGCGGCGATTATGACGTAATTGCACGGGGCGTGTCGGGGGGTGAGGCCTGAGCGCAGCGCGGCGCGTCCATGGATTTTTCTATCAGCGCATTGGGTTTTGCTGCCTGTGCCTGTGAGATCTCCGTGGTAGGCTATCAGCGGATATCTGCTGTGATTGAGTCCTCACCGTCGTAAAGTCGCCTTCAAAGCATGATGTTCGATTATAACGAACTAGTTGTGTGGCTTAGCCTTCCCAAATGTTGAGGGTCGTTTTTTAGAATTTAATACATAGAATTGGGAACGTTACATTCAATTTCATTCAGACTGCCTGGAGGAGCGAGCTGAGCACTGAGTATGTTCTGTTTTGGCCTGCGCAGAGTGCGTGCGCCCTCCTCGGAGCTAAGATGGGGATCGGCTGTCGTCACCAGCATTCAGACATTTTCCTTTTAGTTCTCAATAGAGTACCACAGGGATGACGTATTTTTGTCGGCTTACCCAGAAGTTCCTGCGCCGCTGGTTCGTTAGGGGAAAAGGCAATGGGATTTTTGTATGGGAATTTCTGTTAAATACATGAAATAAGGTATGTGGTTAACAAACGTTTATGAAACAGTGACGTTTGTGTTCAGCAAGATAATCTTCACAAACGAAGACCACTTTCATGACTTTTGAAGCATAAATGCATTTTTTTTTTTTTTTTTTTTTTTATATATTTTATTTTAGACAAAAAATCAGGGAAGCAGTTCAAACAGTATAATTTCATGACAGTGGTACAGAAACATCTGTAGTCTCAATACTCCCCTAATATTCATTTTTTTTTTTAAACAAGACAATCAAAGCAAAACAACAAAAACAACACTCAACACATCCTAAAAAACAAAACAAGACAAACAAACAAAAAAAAAAAAAAAAAAAAGAAGAAAAAAGAAAAAAGGTCCTTCCTGTCCCCCCAGCCCTAAGATCATTTCTAACTGCTTAGATTCATATTATACAATCACATTCATACAGCAGAGATAATACAATGTATGCAACTGCTTAGATTCATATTGTACAATCACCTTCATACCGCAGATAGTATAGTGTATACCACCAAGTCCATGTTGGTTCATAATGGAATCCCTTTTACACCACTTGATGTCATAAATCCCTGATAAGCACCGGCAAAGAAAAAAAAACAAAATCAAAAAAATCGAAGATGCACAAACATGGTTTTCTTCTCAACTGGACTGGTATGGAACAGGGTATGTCCCATGTGTTCGCCCCGAAGGCCCCAAAATTAACTGTCTCCCTGCATAAGAGCGAGGAGATCGTCTGGCAGGTAATTGGTCAAAGGATTCCATATCTTGTTAAAGATCTTTAGGTCACCCTTGGCCCTAGCACAAAGTCTCTCCATTGGTAAAACCTTAAATATTTGTTGGTACCACTGGGTGACTGTGGGAGGCTTGTCCGTGATCCAGTTGAAAAGAATACACTTTTTAGCCAAGAAAACAAGCTTTTGGAAGAGCAGTAAATTAGAAGCCGTAAGTGGCATGTTCTTATCAGGCAGATTAAGCAGAAACAAACCAGGTATTTTTTCAATTCTGGTTACAAAAATCAAATTTAATTCCTTTGTCACTAATGACCAGAAGTTACAAATGGTGGGGCATTGCCACATACAATGCAGGTACGTACCAATCTCTGTTTTGCACTTATTACAAAAAGGGGATCTATCAGGATCAAATTTGTTAAGAATGTGCGGTGTTCTGTGCTGTCTATGTAAGATTTTATATTGGGTTTCCTTAAATTTATTACAGACAAATGTTTTATGACAAGCAGAAATGCACTCAGCCCAGTCATCTGTTTCATACTTAATCCCCAGATCTCTCTCCCATACTGACTGAACATGCTCAATATTATGTTTGTTCCATGAATCCAACGCTTGATAAAAATAAGAAATGAAACCTTTGGTTCCTGAAAACCCTGTTAGACATGTGTCCAGGGGACTAACCAATGTACCCTCAGAGGGTAATGAGATGTCTGTTTGTACAAAGTGGCGAACCTGCAGAAAGGCAAAAAAATGTGTGCCTGGTATACCAAACCTAGTTTTAATCTGTGTAAATGACATTAAAGTGTCTTCTGAAAATAAATCACCAACAACTCTAATCCCTTTCTTATGCCATAGATCGAATATGCTGTTGCCGATACCTGGGGGAAAGGTCTTATTACCAATTATAGGAGTCAGAGCAGATGAAAACCCCTTCCTCCCTGTATAGGTCACCATCTCTCTCCAGACCTTGATTGTGTTGTATATCACTGGGTTATATCTGATGTTGGTTGAAATCTGCTTTTTATCACCGGTTAATAGACTAAGGAGGTTTGAGGGTGCACAACACCATTCATCCATATGGGCTTTATCCCCCTTAAAATAGCTTTGAATCCAGTCAGATATAATACGAGCATGACAGGCCCAATTATAAAACAACACATTAGGAAGTCCTAACCCCCCCCTCTCTATAGGAAGTTCCAATGTCTTCATTTTTAACCTTGGTCTTTTACCATGCCATATGAACTTTGTGAGATCTCTCTGTAGGCCCTTAACCATCTGCCTCGTGATCCATAAAGGAAGCATTTGCATTGGGTGTAATAAACGGGGAAGAACATTCATTTTAATCAGATTGACTCTGCCAATCCATGAGATCGGGAGATCCATCCATCTAATAATATCGTTTTGAATTTTTTTTAAGACAGGGGCAAAGTTCAGCTTAAACATGTCCTTCAAGTTGGTAGAGACCGTTATCCCTAGGTAGGTCAGTCCTGTTGTGGACCATCGAAAGGGGAAATTTATAGTAGTAGGTGGTTCAGTAGTGCTCCCTAGGGGCATTGCTACTGACTTGTCAAGGTTAACTTTGTATCCTGATCCCCGTCCAAATGTTTCAATTATTGACAAAACAGCGGGTACAGATCTTTCCGTATTTGAAATAAAAAGTAAGACATCATCAGCATACAAAACTATTTTAAAGGTATTCTCCCCTATTTTAATACCCGATATGTTAGGGCTGTTTCTAATCGCCTCTGCAAGCGGTTCAATAGCCGCGGCGAATAATAAAGGTGAAAGCGGATCCCCCTGGCGGGTCGATCTACCCAGCTGAAAAGACGGAGAGCGGGTACCGTTGACCACCACACTAGCCTCAGGTGACTTATATATTAGTTTGACCCATTCAGTGAATGTTTCCCCCATACCAAATTTTCCCAGGACTTTGAATAAATAAGGCCACTCTATTCTGTCGAACGCCTTTTCGGCGTCGAGCGATATAACTAATCCTTCGCTCCTAGTCTCATTTGTATACTGGATGACGTTTAACAATTTCCGCATATTTGCATATGATAATCTACTTCTTATAAATCCGGTCTGATCTGAATTCATTATTTTAGGCAACAACATCTCCAACCTTCTTGCAAGAAGCTTGGAGAGTAATTTACTGTCCACATTTATTAAACTAATTGGTCTGTATGAACCGCATAAGTCAGCAGGTCTACCTTTCTTAAGAATAAGAGAAATATTAGCAGAATATAAGGTTGGGGGGAGAAATCCCCTCTCAAAGGATTCTCTATACATACGAAGTAGTGGATCTGCTACCAATTTACTAAATTTTTTATAAAATTCTGGGCCGTAGCCATCAGGTCCCGCAGCTTTACCACTCTGTAAAGATTGAATAGTTTCAAGTAGTTCCCCTTTAGTTATTGGCCTACAGAGTACATCCCTATCTTCCTGTTTCAATGAAGCCAGTTTCACTCCTTCTAAGAATTTGTCTATCTCCTCTGAAGAGGCATCAGACTCTGATGTATACAATTTTTTATAAAATTCCAACATAATATTACAAAGTTTTTTAGTTTCAAATTGTTTACTGCCGGTGGCATCGACCAAGGAGGAGATAGCGTTCAGTTCTTGTTTCCCTGCAGCAAGACGTGCCAGTAGGCGGCCTGGCTTGTCCCCCATTTCATAAAGCCTGTGTCTCGCAAAAAACATTAACGATTCAGCTTTTTGTGTTAGAAGCTCATCCAAAGCTGATCTGGCAGCATCGACTCTCCCAGAAAGGTCTCTAGAAGGATGTTGTTTAAGTTCGGCTTCCAGATTAGCCAGCACTTTTTCCAGCCTCAGTTGTTCCTTTAAAGTATTTCTTTTTTTAGCTGCGCAATATGAGATTATTACACCTCTTAAGTAAGCCTTGGCGGCTTCCCATAAGGTTGATGGGCTTATGTCCTCAACATCGTTGGTCACCATATAGGCTTCGAATTGCTCATTAATGTATTTTATGAAAGGGGGGCTGCTCAGGAGAGAAGGATTAAGACGCCACTGGTAAGAGCTCGCCTCACGGAAGGGTGGAGAAAGAGTTATATGAATGGGAGAGTGATCAGATAAGGTACGAATTCCTATACCACCTTCCTCCAGTCTATCTAATACCTGTCTAGAAGTAAAAAAATAATCTATACGTGAGAAGCTTTGGTGGGGATTTGAAAAAAAAGTAAAGTCTCTTTCCTTCGGATATAACACCCTCCAGGCATCAAACAAACTTAAATCTGTACACAGTTCCCTAGTAAATACTGCCCTTTTAGAGGGTGGCGACTTTAGGGATGGTTTATGGTCCATCTCTGGGTTTAACACACAGTTAAAATCTCCTCCTAAGATAGTAATAGGGGTTGACAAAGAAGAGACATCAGCTGTAATTTTAGAATAAAATGAACTCGTAAATACATTTGGTGCATAAACACAGCCGATCATAATGTGCTCCCCATACAAGGTGCCCCTTATCAGCACATATCGGCCCTCTGCATCTTTCACACATTTTTCAAGGTTAAAGGGGGTGTTCTTATTTATGAGTATAGCAACCCCTCTCCGACTGGAGCAAAAAGAGGAAAAATAAATTTGACCCACCCATTCTCTTTTAAGTTTCTCATGTTCCGCATCAGTCAAGTGAGTCTCTTGCAGCAATGCGATATGAGTCTTTTCTTTTTTTAGCCATGTTAAGATTTTCTTGCGCTTTATAACATGATTGACCCCTTTTACATTAATTGAAATTATTTTAGTTGTACTCATAACTTTATGTAACAATCAAATAAGTAATACTGAGTCTGCTGATGAAATATAGTTTGCCGGGCATACTGTAGTTTATAAGAGCAGCGGTGGAGAGACAGTCTGAGAACCAAAACAAAACAAAACACACTAACTGAAATACCATACACAGGTGCCCTCTAAACAGAGCTCCCCTCAACACATAAACTCTAAAAGGAAAAAAAAAACACCTCATTCCCCCTAAACTAAGGCACGTGATGCTGAGTGGACGAAGTCAATGCATTTTTTTTTAATAGCATTAATTCTAGGGTGGAGACTCTGGAGACGATGCGCAACATGTTTTGGGATTTATATATGATGATGTCACAGATGATGTCACGATCTGCATCACAAATCACTGATGATGTCACTGTGGTTCTCAACCTGGGGGTCGCAAGATTATTTTGGGGGGAAGTCAGGCGCACGCACGCAGGGAGACTCAGAGATGGGTGGAAACACAAGCAATCTGTCTAAACACTTAGCGAAAGTGCAAACAGAGAAATGCATAGTTTTTGACAAGCTATGTTAGCAACCTAGCACCCACACACGGAGTTAACTAAATTATGCAAACATGGTTAACACATTGAGTGCCAAGGACGTCTGTGGACGTCCTAAAAAAAAGTAACGTTCAGTGCCAAGGACGTCTGTGGACGTCCTAAAATCATAATTCATATTATTCCATAATTCTACTGTTTAAGGTCGTACCTAGCCAGTGAGCATGAATCCCTTCAAGGGATCACACGGCGCCACCTTAAAAATCACATCGCAGCTGCGCAGTGCAGCCACGTTAAAACCTTGCGGTGCTCAGAGCCTCCTTGTAGAGTAGGTGTGGTTAGTAGCAGTAGCAATAGCAGTATCAGTAGCAGAGAATAGATTTATAGCATTTAGTAGCATTTAGTAGAATTTAGTAACATAGCGATTAGTAGATTAGTTTGTGAGATTGTGTAGTGAGTGGATTCGAGTGCTTGGTGTGAGGTGAGTGCGTGGGTGGGTTGTGTCGGGTGTGTGAGTGTGCTAGCGAGTGTGCCTGTGTTAGATTTAGCTAGCATTTAGTATTTAGCGTTAGGTCAGGGTAGATAGGATCTGTGTAAAAAAAAACAAAAAAAAACAAAAAAAAAGTGTCTGTGTGTCTCTGTCTGTCTGTCTGTCTTGTGTGTCTGTTTTGTTAGACTATCGTTAGTGTTAGACTAGCGTTAGACTAGCGTTAGTCAGCGTTAGTGTACAGTTAGACTAGCGTTAGTTAGCTGTTAGCTGTTAGTTAGCTGGCATGCCTAAGGCCAAATGCAAACGTGGTGGGCCGCGCCCAGGGCCTGGGCAGCTCACACTGCAACAGGCTCTCAGTCGTGCTGTTCGGGAGAGAGATCTCCCGGAAACCGACACCGATGAGCCGGAGGAGACCGCTTCATCATCTCCTGACGACGCCAGAGATGAGGAATGGCAGCCCCCTGGCCCTGGACCTAAGAGGCGAACCTTCTTGGACGAGGCGGCTTCCAGAGGTTAGAACCTACATAGATAGCCTACTTTATTGATCCTTTACAGGAAACTATTACTACTAAAGCTGTAAATGCCAGACGATTGTATGCATAGATGACTTCTCGATTGTTGACAAAAATGTGATATTGTAAGTTCTGATATTGTAAGTCGATTTGAATAAAAGCGTCTGCCAAATGCCGTAATGTAATGTAATGTAATGTCTAATAATAAAAAGAAGCAGGAGAAAAATAATAATAATAATAATCATGAGTGCAAAAAGTATTCATAAAAGTGACTTACAGTGTATATACATAGGAACAGGCATCACTGGCCAGCAAGTAAAAAAAACAATGGAGGTAGAAATGTAAAAAATAAAATAAACACACACCCACACACCTTTTATTATTCATCAATTTATTTTCGTCAACACCAAGCTTGGTAAGAATAACGATCCTGCAATTAGTTAGCATACTAATAATACCATGTAAAATATTCAATTTCAGAGTTGGAGCACAGCTCGGAGGAAGATGACGACGAAGAGGAAGGGGCTCCCCCCAGCGTCACACGTCGTGCGCGCTTGACCTCCAGTGATGGTGAGATGAAGGCCATTTTAGAATTACAATTATTCATCTGATATTGAAAACAAACTTTTTTCCTTCAAGAAATGTCAATATATTTTTATAAACTCACTTTTACTATACAGAAGAGTCGGAGGAGGAGGAGGAGGAGGAGGAGGAGGAGGAGGAGGAGGAGGAGGAGGAAGAGCAGCATCTGCCGGCATCTTCAAGCAAAAGAGGTGAGAAGATTATTGGATTTTGTCAAAAAGACAGCTTGTTTACATATCACAATTGTCTGAAGAAAAACCTTTTATTTCATTGTTTTAGCGGGCAAGTCTCGTCCCTCCCTGGATCCTCCGAGCTGGCGGGATATGGCAGACTGGAGCCCCAAAACGCTGCCATTCACCGCAGTGCCAGGTCCCAGTGCGGCAGCATCACTGCAGTCCGACAAGCCTGTCGACTTTGTGGAACTGTTCCTGTGTGACGAGCTCATGTTGCTGATTGTTGATCAGACCAACAAGTACGCGGAACAGTGTATTGCTGTCATAGATGAGCTGCGTCTGCCATACTCCAGGGTAAACGCCTGGCAACCGCTGACCCTGGTGGAGCTGAAGCGGTTTCTGGGATTGCTTTTCCTTACTGGCATCGTCAAGAAGCCGAGTTGGGCAGAGTATTGGTCTGTTGATGTGGCGCTTGAAACACCATACTTCGGGAGCACAATGCCACGCAACAGGTTCCAGCTCATTTGGCGGTTTCTCCACTTCAGCGACAATCGGGAGGTCGATGGCAGCGACCGGCTCCACAAGGTTCGTCTTGTCCTTGATCTGCTCCTCTCCAAATTCAAGGAGCTGTACCAGCCGTCACAAAACATCTCGGTGGATGAAGGGATGCTGCACTTTCGAGGACGACTACGTTTCCGTGTATACAATCCTGCCAAACCCACCAAGTATGGAATCAAGAGCTACATACTGTGTGATTCAGCCAATGGTTACTGCTACGCCATGAAGCCATACTGTGGAACTCACAGTACCCTGCAGGACACTGTGCGCTTCCTCATTGCCGGCCTTGAGGGTTTTGGCTATCGCTTGTGGATGGACAACTTCTATAACAGCGAGTCAATGTGTCGTCTTCTCCTCGGCCTCCAGATCCACTCAGCTGGCACACTCCGTGTGAACAGGGGAGAACCGCCGTCCATCCGCGAGGTAACCACGTCTGACCTGGCAGTAGGTGAACAACGCGCTCGTCACAATGACACAGTGATGGTCCTGGCATGGCGAGACAAACGCATCGTCCGGATGATTTCTACGTTCCACCAGGATGAGATGACAACTGTGGCGGTGAGACAAAAAGGAAACAGTGAGAGAGTCCCCCAGAGGAAGCCAGCATGCGTGGTGGAGTACAACCAGTACATGAGTGGTGTGGATCGCCTGGACCAGAAGATCTCCTATTACCCCTTCATCAGGAAGACTGCAAAATGGAGCTCTAAGTTTGTCATGTACCTGATGCAGATCGCAATGAGCAATGCGTTCATTGTGTACAGGGCACGCAACCCAACGACCAGCTGCAGAACCCTGAAAGACTTCATCCTGTCTGTGGTCAAATCCTGGACCGCAGATCCCCCTCCTCCTCCGGCCCCTCCCCAACCTCCTCTTCCAGGAAGAACACCAGTCCACCCACGCAAAAGGTCTGCTTCAGCGAGGCTGGATGTGGACTTCGCGGGGCATGTGCCACTGCCAGTGGCAGACCCAGCCACCAAAACAAAAACAATCTATCGAAAATGTGCGCACTGCGCAGCCAAGGGACTCCGAAAAGAGACCAAGTACGTTTGCCCTGGCTGTGACCACGTACCTCTCTGCCTGTACCCGTGCTACTTTGAGTATCACTCACAGTGATACTTTCCCCGACCCACCCCACCCCCCCCCCCCCACCCCCCCACCCCCGCTTCAGCCAGTGATGCAGTGTTTAGTTTAGTTTAGTTAGTGTCAACGAGTGTGTGGGCAGTCCATCAAGCTTTAGTATGTTTATTTGCTTTGACAGTTGAAAAGTAGAGACACTGGAGAGAAAGCTGTAGCGGGATTCAGTCCTTCAAGACTACAGTAACGTTACCTCCAAACACAAACTGCCTGCTGTCTGACTGTTGTCAAGCCGTCCAATAGCAGTGTCATTACTGTAACAAGAATAGTAGCAGTTGTAACACAGTAATAGCATCAGTCATGTGTATGCCTTTTTTTCATAAAATGTGTTGGTTCTTTTGAAAAAAAAAAAAAAAAAAAAACTGTAATCAAATATTTGTAGAAAATAAATGGAAGATTCTTTTCACATACTTTTTGTTATTGACTTGAGTTGAGTTTCCAACCTTTCGTTTGAGGTATTGCATTTTGTTCAACTCTAAGCAGAATTCATTCTGTGGGCTATTATGAAAATACTATGCATAAAAATGTGTTTTATTTGGAAACTACTTTGAAGGTTTTTTTGAAGAAAAGAATACACTGCATGAAATGTTGTGGTGGAATATTTGATTGTTACACACCAAATGAAAGCTTAGGAAGTGTACTTTCATCATAAAAAAAGAAGAAGTTGATATCATGTTTCTTTATGGAGAGATGGCCTGCAACATACACCTTGATGCCATAAAAAGCAGCGTCTTGAAGTTGGACTAAGCTGTGTTCAAATATTTGTAAAAAATAAATGAAACATTCTTTTTACATACTTTTTCCCCCAAGGTAAAGTAGACATTCCAACCTTTCATTTAGGTATAGCATTTTATCAAGCAGAATTCATTCTGTGGGCTATTATGAAAATACTATGCATAAAAATGTGTTTTATTTGGAAACTACTTTGAAGGTTTTTTTGAAGAAAATAATACACTGCATGAAATGTTGTGGTGGAATATTTGATTGTTACACACCAAATGAAAGCTTAGGAAGTGTACTTTCATCATCAAAAAAAAAGAAGTTGATATCATGTTTCTTTATGGAGAGATGGCCTGCAACATACACCTTGATGCCATAAAAAGCAGCGTCTTGAAGTTGGACTAAGCTGTGTTCAAATATTTGTAAAAAATAAATGAAACATTCTTTTTACATACTTTTTCCCCCAAGGTAAAGTAGACATTCCAACCTTTCATTTAGGTATAGCATTTTATCACACTTGAAGCAGAATTCATTCTGTTACCTTTGTTTACATAAAAGTGTGTTTATCTCGAAAAGTAAAAAAACCCAGCAGAAAACCCTTGAAAGTGCTCTTCCTTCACAGGCTGTCATTTCATAATGGAACTGTCTAGAAACAAAATTTCTTCTTTGAGAGAAGCAGGAGTGTCCAATGTTTCATTAGAGTCCAGCCCTCTCAATATAGCCCTAAGAGAAAAAATTCTATAGCTGTTTTCAACTGAATGGAAGTGAACCTGGCACAGGCTCCAGACAATTTTACTGAAGCGCTGTGGCACTCAATGTGTTAAGAGTAAACACATTATCCAGCTGATTGGGTGTGAATCATGAATCCAATCTGAAATAAATCGTCAGAACATCATCTCCGCTGTCCATCAGACATAAATCTTTACTTTCAGAGCGGGATGGGGGTGGGTTAGTGATTTTGGGGCGAGTGCAGCAGGCAAACAGTGTCTTGTTTTATTTGTACATTTGTATTCAGGGTCATATTGTTAGATAAACAGTTTACCCACGTCTTTGAAATGAGGCAGAGAGTTTACTCCCCTACAGATCAACTGTATTAATCAATGAGGGAGAGACAAGGTGGGTAAACTATTCACTTTGGATAAGTTACCCACCTGTGTTAACGCTACACCCCTGTTTGTATTATATGCTTTCTCTAACTGAATGTTGTATTGGCATTGGTAGAAGGATATTTAAATTCTTATATAATGCTGGATATAATGAATAATAAAAACACACCCATTAAAAAAAATTGTTAGAGCAGCCTGCTACAATGAACCTAACCCAGTCAGTCCGCTGCCCGCTGACCTCGTCTCTGTCAGGGATTGGCTGTTTACAGCATAGCCCTCCTGGTCATACCAGGTCCTCAGTTGAAACGCCTCAGGTATATGTCTGGGACTGTTGAGCTGTACAAAGCAGAGAGATCAGCCCCCAAAATTAGACAGGCGAGAAACTCAGCAGCAAACTTGCTTGAGTGACATCGCTGATGACATCATCACTGATGTAATAATCACTGATGACATCACTCACTGATTTCACCACACTTATTGAGTGACATCGCTTGATGACTTCACTATAGATACAGTCGGGTCTGTGTGGGAACACCCACAAAACGTTACCTCCGTTTTTATCAGTAGGACGAATGGTGGGACGGTGGGGGGAAAAAACCCATATATCTCAATGGGTTGACTCACCAAAGGAAGGTGCTGTGGCTCTACACTACAGATTGGGGATTCTAGAGCAGGTACATCTGTTCAGATCTGCGTTTACTTTTTTTTTATGACCAAAATTTTTATTTTCGTATATTTCAATAACATGACGTCACAAACATTACAAAGACAATACATAAAGTAAAACAAGCATTTACTGATACACAGTAATAAAAGTAGAAAAAATTAAAACAACAAAAACAAAAGAAAAAAACAAAAAAAATTGAAATAAAAAGATTGTGTACAGTATACATGACTCAGCTATGTTAGAAGTATTCAGGCAGTTATTGTTCACAGTTTTACATGTCAGCAACATATTACAGTTTACAGGGGAACAAAACCTACATCACTATTGTATAGTGGTTACAACTCTTAGACCTTATATAGGGTATCTTTTAGAGAGGGCATGAAACATACAAGCATAAGTCCAATTTAAACAAATGATCTAGAGCCATTCGATCAGATGCTCCGTGTCCTCTCCAATAATTATAGTTCTGTGATAAGGTTAATGTAGTTTCCCCATATTGCATAATACAAGTGTAGCCTATTTATCATCCTATATGACAGCTCTTCATATGCTGCCACTGCGCTTAGTTGAGTAAACCATAGACTAGATGGGGGGAGGTCCACCGTCTTCCATTCTCTAACAAGGGTTTTTCGGCCCAGCATAATGGCTGTGAGGACCCACCTTATCTGTGGCTCTGGCATCCCCTTTAAGGGGGCAGTCTCCCAATATATATAAGCTAGGTGAAAATGGCATGTCAGGGCCCGTTACCAGTTTGATGTTTTCATGGATTGCCGTCCACCAGCTCTGAGCCTTAGGACAGGACCACAGCATATGAACAAGCGTGCCCGGGGCCTCCTCACATCTCCAACAAGTTGGATCCTCCCTTAACCCCACCCTATGCAGTTTTGCAGGGGTCCAGTAGACTCTATTTAGAATCTTGAATTGTATTAATCTGGTCTTAATCTCACGGGAAGATTTTTTCAAGTTTTGCAGAATAGCATTCCATTCTGTATCTGTAAAAGTCTTATTAAGATCTACCTCCCATGTCTTTTTAAGACCGCTTCTCTGTTCCCCTGGCCTGTCCATCAGAGCAGAGTAGTATTTTGATGCTTCTTTGCCCTTTCCAGACACTGCGAGAATTTCGTCAAGGGTATCGGGTCCAGATAAAATCTTTCGAGGGTTTGGAACCACCTGTTTGAGTAAGTGATTAATTTGGAGGTACCTCCAAAATTGCTTCTGAGGTATATCATATTGCTCCCTCAGCCTAGTAAAAGATTTAATCACAGACCCTTCGTACATGTCCTTTAAGGTCACAACACCTTTTTGAGCCCATATCGTCCAATAAAATGATTTTTTATCAATACAAAGCTTTGGGTTGAGCCATAGCCAAGTTGAGGGGAACAAGTAGGGGTCTGACTTATATAATGCACACACTTTTTTCCAAATGTCCTGCAAATGTAAAATACTGTAATAGGGTGAGTTTTAGCTCTCTGAGGTAAATGGGCAAAAATTAAATTTAAGGGGGGCAAAGTGTCCAGTAGGGAGCTCTCCATCGCCACCCAGGGTGGCGCCCTTTCCGGCGGAAGCGACCAGTGGATCAAATGTCTAAGGCTAAAGGCATAGTAAAATAATAAATTTGGAAAACCTATGCCACCTCTATCAACTGGCCTCTGTAGCTTCTTCATGTTAAGTCTGGGGCGGCGGTTTCCCCATAAGAATTTTTTGCATAGCTCATCAAATTGTTTGAAATATCTCAATGGGATATCTAGTGGGAGGGCCTGAAGCAGGTATTGGAATTTAGGAACACTAATCATTTTGATAACATTCGCCTTCCCCCACAGAGAGAGATAGAGAGGCGTCCATCTGTCGATATCTGCTTTGAGTCTTATAAAACAAGGTTCAAAGTTTGCGTTTACTGCGGGGGTTGAATAACCGATCCTGTCTGCCTGGGCTGGTCTAGCAGCTAAAATGCTAACTATGCTGAATGGGGAGAACAGGAGAGACATCATCGGTGACATCATCAGTGGGAAGCAGGGAAGGGATGCTGATGATGTCACAATGGCTCTGAGTGTGAAGGCCTAAAAACGTACTGTGGGCGGATTTATTTTGTTTTCATTACTTACTGTGGCTATTAAAATTGTCTTGAATCTTGAATCTTCCAAATAAAAGCCCTCCAGAGGGAAGATGAGGCAAAAGTGGGGATTTGCAAGTAAAATCCATCAGAAAGACGTGAGAAGGATTATGATGAAAAATAAAAGCCCTCTAGGAAGCTGCAGGGTGAATGGGGCTTCAAAATGAAAAGTCCTTCAAGGAGCAGCTGGCAGGAGGGAGGGGGGCTTCAAAATAAAAGCCCTCCGGGAGTAAGTAAGTCAAGTTTATTTGTATAGCACCTTTCACAGATACAAGATCACAAAGTGCTTCAAAATATTAAAATATCAAAGACAACAGGCAACAGTGCCATAAAAGATTAAAAAACAGTAAAACATGAATGTCGCGAATCTAAGGAACGCAGAGCTAAAGGGAGGGCATTCCATATAGGTGCGACTGACTGAAAGGCACACTCACCACGGATTTTTAAACCGGTACGAGGGACGACCAGTAATCCTAGTTCTGACGACTGCTGGTGTAAGGGTGGAGGAGGTCCACAATGTATAGTGAGGTGCTTGACCATGCTAAAGGTTAAAACTAGAACTTTAAAATTTATGTGAAATTTAATAGGAAGCCAGTGCAGAGCACATAAAATTGGCGTAATATGGGCTTGCTTGTTTGTACCTGTTAAAAGCTGCGCACCTGCATTTTGGACAGTTTGTAGTCAGTCCAAAGAGGCTTTATTGAAACAAGTAAAAAGAGCGTTGCAGTAGTCTACGGTGGTGGTCACAGACAGTGATCCGTCAGAAAATGGACAGAATTATAAAAGGATGGATGTATGTCCATTGCGTTGTTTTTGAGATGACCTGGGAAGCACAGCACACGGCACTATAGTCAGGAGGACGTGGGGTCAGAGCTGGAACATAAACATAGCTGTTAGCTATAGCTGTTAGCTGTGAGCTAACATTAGTTGCGTGGCAATAAAACACAGTTTGAGTCATGCTCTTTCCATAAAGCCCACCAGCTTTGATATCTGTTGGCTAGTTATTTATAACAATATTGTGGCTCTAAAATATCGTTTTTATCGATATGGGGAGACTGTCATGGTGGTGACTTCCGCTCCTCCATTTCCGCTCTGGGAACAGACCGTCCAACCAATCGGCCCATCCAGAAAAAGTTCAGCCCCCTTGAACTTTCTGTCCATCAAAACGGATGCAAATTTGCTGGAGACGTATGCTTCATCAGTGCTCCACGGACAGACGGACAGCTGTCTTTGAAAATGAATGGAAGTGAACAGAGAAATGAACGCAGAGCCTACACCTGCATGTGTCTGCGTTGGTATTGGTGTGACATGTGGGTCTGTATATACAGTATACATACAAGGCATTATTGGGCACACTTTCTGTGTGTGTGTGTGTGTGTGTGTGTGTAAATGTGTTGAAGGGTGCGTTCTACTTCAGTACTAGCGTAGCCTCGGAGCCATCTTTCCTCTTCAGGTACAGTCCGTGGGTGAGATGGTGCTCTATCCTCAGGTAGCCGTAGAAATAGCAGGACACCAGCCGGATCTGTGCCACATTGAACAGCAGTGTGATTGCGTAGTAGAAGTTGGCGTTGGCGCTGCCGGCGTAGATCCAGAGGTGCCAGAACACCGGGAACAGAGCAAAGCAGGCCAGCAGTACACACCACAGCAGGAAGATGTTCGTCTTGCGGAATCTGTCGATGTGACTCCAGGCAGGCAGGAAGGCCAGGTAGAGAGCAATGTCTCCCACTGTGGGGTACGACTTAAAGATGGAGATCACCGCTAACTGCAGGAAGATAAGAAACACTGGGTGCTCCTTGAGTTTGATGGACAGAGGGATGGTGTAGAAGAAGACATTGATCTGGAAGACGCAGAGAAAGAAGAGGCGGAAGTGTTCAAACATCTCAACGAAGAAATACCAGAAGAGGCCGATGTTTGGGGTTAGGTCCGTCACAGAAAGAATGACGCCGTAGACAGAGGGCACGAAGTCCCAGGAGCCCAGCAGGAAGGAGGAGAGGTAGAGGATGATGGAAAGGCATCCCAGGTACATGACGGCAAACTGCAGCGTGAACAGCCAGAAGCTGCACCACCGCCAGTTCATCGGGATGTACCGGCGCTGCAGCAAATGTAGCAGTGCTGGAGCGAAGAGAGTCAATGGATAGATGGATTGATATGTAGCCAAGGCCAGGAACATGACACTCAACAAGGCACTTCCTTTAATAGTAGAGAGGATGAAAAGGGCCATGACAGCATTGTTCAGTCCACAGGTTGACTTGGCAATGCAGGATAGTATGCTGAATGGGTTCAACAGGTAAAAAAATGCTACTTTTAGAGGGATGGAGTACATTTCTTTGGGGCATCCGATGAGCTCCAGACAGTCCAGGGGGTAGCGGTTTGCCTCCAAGACATATTTCTGCTTTCTGAAGACTTGTTTGTTGTAGTCCTTCACTGCAATGTACAGAGCCAATGCAGTGATCATATCTGCTATTATGAAGGTTACCTCTGCGTAATCCACCACAAAGTGAAAGAGGTAGATGATGAGGGGGGTCTCATGGAACACATCTCCTGAGTAGGGTGAGATTCCCAGGTCCAGCAAAGCCAGTCCTTCCACCACTCTCTTCCAGGCGTTTAACGGAGAGACCACTTCGACTCTCTCTGCAATTAAGTCCGCTAAACTCGATCTAAAAAGTGCTGCGCGGATTGTAACGGCTACAATTAAAAGTTGAGTCAAGTGAGACACCATCTTGACAAGGAAGCTCTCCACTCTGCTGATGTCACAAGAGTTCTAGACGGTTCGGCCTGGCCACTAGTATAGTGATGTTATATATCACCGATGATGTCATAACAATGTCATAATGTGGGGGCGTATATTCTACATTCACATGCAAGCAATTGTGATGTCACCAGTGATGTCACTCGAGCAATTGTGATGTCACCAGTGATGTCACTCGAGCAAATTAGGATGTCATTAGTCATAGTTATATCCTGGCGATGATGTCAGTGATGATGTCATCAGTGATGTCATGCGAGCAATTGTGATGTCATCAGTGAGAAATGTGATCAGTGATGATGTCATCAGTCTTGACATTGTGACATCATCGATGCACAACTAGCATACTGTCGCTGTCGCGGCAGAACCCCGAATATCAAATTTTTCAGATTTTTATTTTTTGTCATGAATCAATGCCATTGGTCACCCTTCACGTCTCTGTGTGGGTTTTACCAAATGCAACCAATGGAAAAGCATTAAAACGAGCTTGTGAGTAATTCTCGTAACGCCATTCGCCCTCAATCTGTCAGTCAAACCTCGAAATTCATCCCCTACCTCCGTCTGTACCGCCCCACTCAGGACACTAAACCCGGAAAAGACACACGGCAGACGTGCTGTGTATTTCTGATATCGTTTTGTTTAATCCTGGCTTCCTCTGACGTGAATAGATCAATAAAATGTTTTCCAGTTATTCCTAGGCTGCAAACTTGTTTTAACATGCAAATCGGAGTGGTTTCTGACGAGAATAAAGTAACGTTAACGTTACGTTATGTCAGACTGTTCTCATCCCCATGGCAAAGCCTTTGCCTCGGCCATGAGAGGCTGAGGAGCACTGCTGCACGGCTGCGCGCGCCCCCTCGGCCCAGAGCTTGCGGCTCGTGCATGTGCATATTGTAGCGATGTGGGTTTGGTGAGTAAACATGGGTTTGTCTGGTTGTCATGTTAGTCTGGGGTTGACATGTCTGTGGGGATTTACGGGGTTACGTAAAGGCAGCATACCAGCCAGTGGGTGTGGTGGGAGAGAGGGGTTCACCTGTGATTGGCTGGGGGAAGCGGGGATCTGAACGGGAGAGCGACAGCTCAGGGTTGTTGATGTGGGAAGCCTGAGTGAGAAGGCTGTGTGTGTTGGGAGCTGCGAAGCTAGAGGAAGCTAGCGGGGTTTGGGAGTGTGTTGTGGGGTTTGGTTTAGCGTGGACCACGGCTGACAGTGGTCCCCGGAATAGCGTTCCACAATAAAGTGCGGTAACAAGATCCTGACTCTTCGACTGCTTTGTGGGAACGTTACAATATAGAGGAGAGGCGGCCATCAGCGCCTGACTGGCTGGGAGAGAGTGCTTCCAAGTCGGACTGATAATATAAACAACATCATTTGAGCTTAACCAGGTAAGATATTAATAAAGTAATGACACATTCAGCGGGAAACTACGGTAACTATAATTAAGACATGTGCCAACTTTGACGACGTTTGGTTCAGTATTTTAAGAGCAAACGGTTTTTTTAACTTCCTGAAAAGTTGCTGTTTTGGAGATTCGAGGTCCTGCCATGACAGCGACGATACTCAGCCCCAGTGACATCACTGAGGATGTCGCAGCAGTGGGATGTCCCCACAAAATTTGATCAGTGTCTGAGACATGATGCGTGACATCACACAAATAGACTCGCATACAAAGACGATCATTGGGTAACAACATCATTATAAATTATTTGGCAAATACTGCATGTGCATGTAAATGTTAAATGGTAAATGGCCTGCATTTATATAGCGCTTTTATCCAAAGCGCTTTACAATCAGTAGATAGTCTACATTCACCCATTCATACACCGATGGCGGCAGGCTGCCACGCAGGGTGCCTACACACCATCGGGAGCAAGGAGGGTTAGGTGTCTTGCCCAAGGACACGGCGACAGCAGCTGGGAGGGAGCCGGGATCGAGCCGCCAACCCTTGCGTCATTGGCCGACCCGCTCTACCTCCTGAGCTAAAGCCGCCCCACGTGCATGTGTGGGGGAACAATACTATAAGCTTGTTTAATTTTGCTTTTAGAAGTATAAATGAGATAGGGTGTTTGCGCTCTTGCTACAAGTCCAAAGAAACACTCACATCAGGTGCGTAGGCCAAAAAATTGTCAAGAAGGAACCAGGAGAAGCTCGCACACTGATAGAAAAAATGGAATGTCCACTCCAAAGGTTCACGGATGTGAAGATGCCATATGTTTAATATAAATGTTTAATATAAATGAATATACAAAACAATACAAAGGTGCTACCATGTGAAACAAAAGAAAGAAAACTGAACAGAAATGTTTCGGCTACAAAGCCATCTTCAGTCTGCCTAAAGGGCAAATCACACACCTGTGCTCTATTTATAGATATAGGCAGAGTCAATCTGTAGGGTTAGGGTTACAGGGCTATGTCAAGACATTTAAAGGATGTATGATATCTAAAGCTATTTACAAAAGCTAGTTACAAAAACAGCGTACTCTGAGGTTAACAGAGAAGAAGCCTGATTTACTCCAGATTAATAGTAATTATTTAAAGCAGTGGTTCTCAACTGGTGTAGCCTCAGGACCCACTATTTTCCTTGTCATGAAGTCGCGACCCAAATTTCAGATTTTTTTTTAAACCACTCAAAAATTATTGCACAAAAAATAGCGCATTAATTTAATACACAATGCCTTCATGCACTGTTATAAACCTCAAATGAACAAAAAAGTGCAACAGAAGTGCAACTAGGGCTAAAAACCAATTGAAATGAGGCAGACTTGAATTACAGGCCTATATGTTTTTAAATTAAGTCAAACTGGTCATGCTCAGAAAGTCTTATTTGAACTGTATGAAATATGAAATAAAAGGCAGTCTTATCTTGAATTACATGCCTACCGTAAAATACCAATTATTAGCCCGGGCGTTAATTGACAAAATATGTAGCCAGACCCCGCGTCAATATGGGACCTGCGGCAGTTTGGGACCTGCTTTAATTATTTTTGTACAAAAATATTGCTCAGCAAAGATTGTAAATAGTATGAAATTGTTTATTTAAACCATTTATTTTAATGAGTTGGCTACAGCCCCCCACACGATTGCTTGTCTATGGGGAGAGCCGCGCCTCCCTCTCAGCGCAGCAGAGCACATTGCATGCCAGTTCTGGCCTGTACATGAAATCAAATAAAATTTGAGCTGAACTGTGACCTACCGGTATTTACCACTAAACTTTCTCCGCTGAAGGTGAGAGAACATGATCATCATGTGAGCAGATTATTTGTTGCATGCGCTGCCTCCTCCGCTGGCTGCATGCGCTGCCTCCTCCGCTGCAGTGTGCGGTGAAATACCAATTAGAAGCCGACTTCTATGCCCGCTGGCAGGGAAACATACCATAGGCACATTTCTCAAAATAATTATTACACCAGAGATGTCGGTTTTAGTGTATAAAAATCTTCAGGAAATGCCTACACAATTTTCAGAATCATCAGATGTTGACGGAAAACGAATTTTGATCAGCAAGTTTCGGGCATGTGTTTTTTTTCCTCGTTGTTCCCGTTTCCTCGTTGTTCGTCTTCTTCATCCGATTTTTCTTCTTCGTTGTGTTTGGGAGATGCATTCAACAGGATGTCGCAAAGGTAAAAAGAAAACATTGAAAAAACTAACCGGGCGTCAAATTGGGACCTGCTTTTATGTACAAAATATGTATCCAGACCCCGCTTATATATGGGACCCGCGGCAATTTGGAAGTCGGCTTCTAATTGGTATTTTACGGTATATGTTTTTAAACAAGTTAATAATAATAATAAAACAAGTTAACCTGGTCATGCTAATCCAGTTTCAATAGTCTGAATTTAACTAATATGAAATAAAAAGGCAGACTTTTCTTGAATCACAGGCAGGCTATATGCTTTTTAGTTAAACTGGTCATAACTTTTAATTAAACTGGGGCCATGCTAATCCAGTTTCAATCATCTGAATTGAACTAAAATTAAATATGAAATGAAAAGGCAGACTTCTCTTGAATTACAGGCAGAGCATATGCTTCAGCTTGTTAAACAAGTAAAACTGGTCAGGCTAATCCAGTTTCAATAATCTGAATTGAACTCAAATGAAAAAAAAAAAAAAAAAAAAAAAAAAAAAAAGGGGGGGGGGGGGGGGGGGGGGTTTTGGGCCAATGTCCGCGACCCAATCAAAACGGCCCCGCGACCCACCTTTGGGTTGCGACCCACCAGTTGAGAAACGCTGATTTAAAGTACATTGACAATTTTAAAAATACTACAATATAAAGTCCAAAGACAGAGAAAGAAACAAGCTATACATCTGATTATGGCAGACACACATATACTAGCCCAATGTTCTAGATCAGTGGTGCCCAATTTGGGGCCCGCGGGCCAAACTTAGCCCGCGGGCCCCAAATTGCTCTTTTTTTTTGGGCCCGCCACGGATTTGGGGGTGAATTTTTTTTTTTTTTTTTTTTTTTGCAGGCCAGGCCACCGGGCAGTTCCCCGACGTGCCCGATTATGCAGTCCGCGCCTGAATGGAGATGTCGGGACTCTTCTATCTACAATTAACGTTAATTTTGTACAGCTGATATTCTCTCTCCCCGACTCTATCACACGGGTGTGAGGCATTGCTATCTGAGGATTGATTGCTCCTGATTGGTTGGCTGAATCACCTGGTTGGGGGGTGAGCTCTGATATTTGATCCCTCCCCAGTCACTGGCTTTACACCAGCTCAGCAAGATGGAGAGATCATCATCACGGCAGTGGCACACTGACAAAAGAAAGTTTAGGACGGAGTGGCAAGACGAGTATTTTTTTACCGAAGTAAATTCAACAGCGGTTTGTCTCATTTGCAGACAGAGAGTGGCTGTTTTGAAAGAGTACAATATACGTCGCCACTACGAAACTGATTTTCAAAGTACCTTGAGGATTTTTCAAGTTGTGAATTAAGTCAAATTTCTCTCTTGATTACAAAGGTGGAAAATACAACCGTTTTTAACTGGGTGTTTACTGATTAAATGTTTAAGCTCCACACAAATGCAGATGTTTTTTTAAATATATATAACCAATTGCAAATTATTACAATTACCAAACAGATAAAAAGTAGATTATTATATTGAAATGTTATTTTAGATTTAGAATGTTAATTTTCTATAAAACACAATACATTTTAATGTAATTCCACGTTTATTTTTGGCCCTCGGCCGTCCACCCAGATTGAGTTTTGGCCCTTCATGGGAAATAATTTGGGCACCCCTGTTCTAGATGAAACAATTTAGTGACATCTCTTCATTAAGACCTTTTGGATGCAGAGTTTGGAGATAGAATATCCATTTGCACTCTGCCTGAAGAAGAAGACATTCCATATTCCCTCCCCTACGTGGTGCTTTTAACTGCTGAATACCACAGAACGTGAGAGAGGAAATAGGATGGTTAGCATCTCTGAAATGACGGGCAATAGAGGATTTTTCGTCTCCTCTCCTAATTGCACTTTTGTGTTCAATAATCCTTGTTTTTATTTGTCGTATCGTTTTTCCAACATATTGAAGTCCACATGGACATGATATTAGATATATCACATTGCTAGTACTGCATGTGGAAAACTGTCTTATATCATATTTTTACTACTTACTTACGCTTACATGAATCTCTGCACGCTGTACAAGAACGACAAGGAAAAAAGCCTGTCATTTCAGTGAACCGTCCAGATGCTGAGGGGGCTGTATATGGAAATCCCTGATGTTTCTGGGTCTGTAATGACAAAACAGAGGTGGTCGAGCAAAACGTTTTTGACAAACATGATCAGAGGTTAACACATGCCAATGTTTTTTGATAATTTCCTTCATTTCCTGACTCGTAGAGGTATATGTGGTAGCACACTTAATTGAATGCTGTTTTTGTTTATCTCTGGCATGTCCTGGTGGATTGTCATCGACATGACGTACCTTATTAAGGGCTGCATCCAACCATGACTTTGGATATGCACGAAGGAGGAAACGATCATACATTTCCTTGGCCCTGTTCAAAATCAAACTTATTTGAACAAATGCGTTTTAATCTTAAGAATTGTGAATATGGGAGGCCCCTTTTTAGAGGAATAGGATGTGAGCTAGATGCATGTAGAAGGCTATTACGGTCAGTTGGTTTAGTGTATAGAGTGGAGGATATGCAACCTGCATTTAGTGTTATTCTGGTGTCAAGGAATGCTACGTCAGTCTTGCTCACCTCTGCATTAAATTTGATAGAAGGTACTAGTGTATTGATATACTCTAGAAAGTGATTAAATGTTTCCAGTGGAGCCTTCCATATTAAGAATATGTCATCGAGATAACAGCGCCAGAACACAACATGATCAGAAAATTGATTATTTTTCCAAATGTGCTTTTCCTCTAGAAAACCCATAAATAAGTTAGCATAGTCAGGAGAGAAAATCGAACCCATAGCTGCAGCTGCACTGCTTTTAGAAGTATTGAATTTTACATGTAAAACCCATTCTGAACTAGGGGTCGGACAAAAGATCGATACTGGAATATATTGTGATACTTAAGCCTAATTTATACTTATTAGAAAGTGTCGCTCAACACATGGTCGCCGACAATAAATAATGTGTCGCTCATGTTGCTGCATTTATGCTTCTCTCCTCGGCTCAACGGTCACGTGACACTCGAACGCTATAGACAGAGAACTAGTGCAGATAGCCAAGAGAGGGAATGCTGTCAGTGAAACCACGTCTGAGGCAAGATGTACAGTAATGTACTTGGCTGCAGCCGCATATAACAACACACAACCACACAACTCACCTCCTCTCTCTGGGAAGTTTGTCATGGTGTTCTTTGTGATTTTCACGAAGTCATACGTCAAGGACATGCTGATGTTAAAAAATACATACTACCGCATGCGCTGGGACGCGTCATCAGTGATGTTAACTGGGGTCGCAAGGTGTTTCGGGTCTGTCGAACATCATACACCCTCGCCCAGTAGACCCAGCCGAGGCCGATTAAGACCCCGACTCGCATCCCAGAAGCAGCCGCTCACGGATCAGCCCTCCTACTCTGTCTGCAACGTTGCCCGCGGAAGGGCCGATCACACCCAATCCGCTGCAATAGAGCCAGTGCTACACCGCAGCATTGCAAGACCTCCTCCTTCGTCTCACCAGACCCTCCCGGGGCAAAGGCATCCAGAGGCAGAGAGGATGCCTTCAAGAAGGCCTGTGCGTTGCACGTCATTCGCCTGCGCCGAGCACCTCGCTCTAGCCTGAAGGACCCCAGGCCGCGCCGATCTATACACAGATTTTCAGGAGGCTAATCCGTAGCGTTTGTGGATTTCTCCCTCACGAGAGAGCCAGTGATAAAAATAGCAGGGACCACATTCATTCATTTCATTTCAGCGAAAACCAAAACAAGGAAGTCATGCGCGCGTGCCGTCTATATAGCCAATCACACTTGCGTGACACTGTGACGTAGTCAGCAACACTAGAAATTTCTCTAGGTAGCAGACACCTCTCGCCGACACTTGAAAGTATGGACTCAAGTCCTCATTTCTGTCAGCGACGGTTTCAAAAGTGTCGACAGACAAAGCATAAATTGGGCTTTACTCTTGCACCAAATATCAACATTTTTATTTACATAAAAACAACATTGTAAGCACTGAAATGTGTCCATGTTTACATAAAACAAGCATGTTAAGTACTTATGTGTGTGTGCGAGTGCGTGCATGCATTTTCTGTAAACTGAATCAGATTTTAGTGAGTGTGTGTGTCACGGAAACGTCGATCAGGAGCCTTGCCATTCACACCGCGCCTCGCTCTGTTTTGCCCCGCGCCGGTCACAACTTGTATTTACTTCATGCTTGTATGCACGCGGCCGCTTCAGTCATGCTACATGCAGACTGCAGCGACGTTTGTCGGGTATAGATGCCGGCTGTCGCTGCTGCCCATTCATTTTGTATTGGATCACGTCACCAGGTATCCCAGCATGCTTTGCAAGGCGATGAGCGGCGTACGGCAGCGACGAGAGGAGGGGCCAGTTTAAAATCGACCAATTGAAGACGGAAATACAGCAAAACAGCAAATCAAGCTGCAGCACCAAGCGACCAACGTGCGACAAACGCTGCAGTCTGTCCATGGTGTCATGCGTCAAAAATAGACCCGACGCCGAAACTTTCGCTGCAGCGTCGCGGCCGGCGTGATCGGTCTCTCCAGTTACAAGGACGCCGAAATGAATTTGCCTCCGCGAGGCGTCGCTTCTGCGTCGGATATGCGTCTGGTGTGTTTGTATAAGACTCTATGCACTTTGTTACCTCCACCAACAGAGTTGGCTGGGTGGCCAGGAGGTTATTTTTTCGCCCCTGTTTGTCTTTGTCTGTCTGTCCGTTTGTCTTTGTGTCTGGTTGTCTCTCTGTCAGTCTATCTGTCTCTCTGTCTGTCCGTCTTTTTGTCTGCAGTATATCTCAAAAAGTTATTTACAGATTTGCATGAAACTTGGCAGAAAAGCAGGTCATGGATCAACTTCAAACTGATTCACTTTCCATGCTCACTAGCCAAAAGGGGGGGTGGCAATGGGTGTGTCCAATCATTCACAAAAAGGCATATAACTTTTAAATGGATTCACGTAACACCACAAAACTTCATAGAAAGGCTGGTCATGGGCCAAGGAAGAACTGACTAACTTTCTACGCCCACTGGCCAAAAGGGAGCGTGGTCATGGGCATAGCCAACACAAAAATGTGCCTAAGTTCCAAATGGATTCAAATAACACCACAAAACATTGTTGAAAGTTTGGCAGAGGTATGCACTCTAACGAGTGCCCTCTAGTTGTACATTGTGTCATCTCAGTTGTCAACTTCTGTTAAACTGACACCACAATACAGTGAATAGATATAGTTCCTGCTTTTTGCCTTTGTAGGGATATTCTTTCTTCTTCAGTTACACATACAGTATATCATGATATATTGTAGATTAATTGTGTTGCAAATTGAATATCGCATAATCGCTGTCTTGTCACACCATGATTATCGTGATAGTAAAGTAAAGTCTAAAGTCCCACTATGTGTGAAATTTGTTCTCCGCATTTGACCCATCCCCTGGGGGAGCGGTGAGCGGCAGCAGTGCTGCGCTCGGGAATCATATGGTGATCTATCCCCCCAATTCCAACCCTTTGATGCTGAGTGCCAAGCAGGGAGGCAATGGGTCCCATTTTTATAGTCTTTGGTATGACTCGGCCAGGGATCGAACTCACAACCTCCCAGTCTCAGGGCGGACACTCAGACCACAAGGCCACTGAGCTGGTTAAGTATCATTCCTATCGTGGGTTACTCTTTGATTCCCATGCCTACCTTGAACGTGTTCAGTTAGGGCCTAGCGTCTTTTCATCAGCCCCGGCATCTTTTTTCAGTTGTTTCCAATGAGGAGCAAGTGTATGCGGGCGCACACGGACGGACGTCTAGAGAAAGTGCGCTGCGCCCAGCGTCTAATTCACAGCACCCCGGCGTTTTTGTGCGCCTCCCAGCTGAAAATATTTTAACTTTTCAGAAAGACGCTGGTGTCGGGTGCGCCTTTTCTGGCAACTAATCATATGGAGAAACTATCGCAACAGAGACAGAAAGGCTCAATTGTGGGAGTAGATTGGCTAGACACTTAATATTTCTGGTGAGTGTTGAGCTAAATCACTGTGTGTTGTTAGCTAATGTTAGCTGTCAGCTATCAAACTAGCTACCGCACTGAACTAACGTTACTTTTCGACTGCTTCCTTGCATATTGTGCGCTGAGATCAGCGCCCCCCAGCATACTTCCAGCGTTTAACGGTCAGAAAAAGACGCTAGATGGACACACGGCCTTAGTTGGTGAGGTGCAGCTTTACTCTGTCTTCAATATTTTCCAGCGCTCCCTAACTTAGATAGAGGAGGCTCAGGCTGCAAGGCTACAATGCTTTCACACAGCTGCATGCTAAAGTCTAGTCATTAAAAACCCTCACAAAACAGCATCCACTAGCTGGAAGCTCTCCCCAGCCAGCCGACTGGAAGAGTTCTGCTCTCTGCACAGGCACACACACACACAAGCAAACACACGCACACACGCATGCAAGTGGTCACATTCACTTTTGCATGCACACACACACACACACACACTGCAATTTGCACATTTATTAATTGTGTACTTCTAATTTTCTTCCTCTCCCAAGTCTCTCAAATTGTCTTTACAAGAGTTAGACAGATGTTTTTTTTAAAGGCTGATACAGGTACTGATATTTTATGTCGATATTCATTATTTTAGATTTTTTTTTTTATTGTTTTCATGGTGGGGGGATGTTAGCATTTGGTGTCTCCAAACTGAATTGTATTTGCCTGCGTCCAGACCTTGGAATCCGCCCACTCCACGGAGTTGAGTTTGGCTAGTCTTGGTCTGGCATCGTTGTATGGAAATGCCTTTTCTCCGGTTTCACCAGCAATTCACCAATCAGCGCCGAGGGGGACTAGCGATTGGCCAATTAGCATCAATAAATAGCCCAATGGTTGGGACTAAGTCATTGTGAAGCGGTTTGAACACGCCACAAACATGACAGCCGATGGGTAACTGGCACGTACGTTACAGTAGGCTATATGCGCCTGCGTGAGACTCCTGAAACATTAAGTAGAAAGTAACGTTTGTCTACCATTTCACTCAGTAAAACGGCTTCATAAGATAGCTACTTCCAATCGAGAATATGTCTGATAAAAAGTTGCAAAGGGCCCTTGTCTGGTCTTTTGCTGAAAGGAAGAGGCGGAGGCAGAAAAATAAGGAGAAACAGCACTGCATGGGGCTGGAGGGACTTTCCCAAAGGCACATAGAGCTCAACAGACATGTGACTTTTCGTGATGTAATTTGCCCCGGAAGTAAGTTCCGCGTCTATTTTCTCCATAGACATTTCGATAAATCCAAATATAACGAGTTTTAAGGCTCGAACAAGGCTAAATATTATTCCAGAGAACCGTGAGTGACCATAAAACATTCTGACGTTTTATGGTCACTCAAGATTCTCTGGAAGACTTTTTGGCCGCCAAAGCAGACTACAGCCAACGGTGCAGGATGCACCGCAAATACTAGAGCGACAGACGCCCAACATGTCTGACCGCGACGAATCAGCTTGCTGTGTCATGAGCTTTACAACAATGGCTGTCGAAGCTGTTTTAAATTGATTACAAGTAGCGATTACTTTGAAATCCAAATGGCACACTGGTTGGAGGGCTTTTATTCAAAGGGGATAACGTAAGTAACTAACGATTCAGGCCGATATACGTTGGACTTGGTCTCTAGTGATTGGTTCTGTTGGGGGATCCCGTCATAGAAATAACACAGTGTTATTATTATTATGAGTGCAATCTCAGATTAGAAGATGGAAATGAGTGTAACAAGTTGACAATTCAGTCTGATATCAGGCCAGAATTGGATTCTTGTCAGAGTGGAAAATCCTTTCAAGGCAATGGAAATGGTGTGCTCAACTCAGCCTTAAAATGCATCGGGTGCCGGCCCAACACTGTTGCAGTTTTATGTAGGTCAATTGGCATCAGACCAGTGATTGACAGGCCACGAAGGAGGAGCATCTGCCAGTCATACCACTGATTGCTTCAAATTCCCCCACCTGTGCGGTGGTGGAGATTCAGCCAGACAGCACAGAGACTCAGAGCAAGCAGCTGACATTGTATGCTTACATTGTTCCAAATCCACTTTCCCTCTTTTTAGTATGTATTTTAAATAGGTAATAAAGTTAATATTTTTTTACTTGAAAACCCAAGTCCGCCTATCTGTATTCGCACCACAAACACAGCATGAAGACTCAGGTGAAAATGGCAGCACTCACAGATAAAGTTTCAAAAAAGTTTAAATCTGCACAGCAGCAGTTCAACAGGCGCGTTTAAGCCTTCGACTTTCCTCAGTGTTAATGTAGTCTGGAGCCGTTTCCACCGCTTCTGGACCTGGGGGCGTAAACCAAGGAGATGGAAACAGTCTACCGGAAACATGTGCGCCAAAATAATCTTCTGTGTAGCTAACGTTACTTAGAGCCTGATAACAAGAACTAAACAACACAACTAAAAAGTTGTATAGTACATAAAACAAAACGTTTATGCAATACGAGGGATCAGCCGAGCAGCATTTTTGTAAACAAACCGCTTCACTGGGTGGCAACGGCAATGGAACCCTATGGATCACAAGTGGCCCAAGGTGTGAGTGTCTGACTCTAGCCAGTTAACTCTGTTTTTTTTTTAACTGCGACAGTTCACACAACTTTAACATGACATGCATATATTATACATCAAACTCTTGAGCTACTTCTGCTCTCACTCAGAATGTCAAAATATAAGCGATGTGATGTATAGTTTTTGAGTTATTAACGTTTGTTTGGCGCAACTCATACTATTAACTGCCGCGGGGTTCCGCATTTCTGGGTGGCAAGTGACATCACGCTGATTCGTCCTATATGGCACCGTCGCCTGATTATAATTTTTTTGTATTTTCGTATTCTTGTATTATCCTGTTTCCAGTGTTGTTTCCGGTCTAGGGCGGGGTCTAGGCTGGAAACAGCCGAGAGGTGTAAATCGAGTATAGACGGTTTTCACCAGAGCGCAACCCCACAGCACTTCCTTTTTCTCAGCATTCGGCAAACTGCAGAAATATTCACTCGACATCGTTACTTTTGTTTTCGCTGCTCAGCTGTATAGACGGTTTGCATGGAATGGTCAGTCCTGCACTTGAATGTTTTTTTTTCTTTTATGTCCATAGCAAACACTGCAACAGGAAGTGAGCGGGGGTTCAATTTAGAATGTTTTTGTTGTCAAGTTAAAACCGTCTATAATCGAACCAGGCTCTTCTCCTCAGGAAGAGCCTGGTGATGCGAGGTTAGTGTTGTAAAAGGAATGCAGCATAGTTGATAATAGTTTATGTAAAATAGTTAACTCATTGAGTGCCAGCCACTTTTGGAGAACGGATGCTCCCAGTGCCAGAGTTTCAGAGCGTTTTCAGTGATTTCTCGAGGCCCACAGAATATTGTGTGATATTACTATGTAAACACTGAACACGCACAAAGAACGATGAGACTCTATTCTATCATCTGCAAAAAAAAGTTTATTGATCCCATTTTCCGTTCTTTAGTTATGAGCCGGAGAAGATAGCTTGATTCATCCAAAAACAGCAACTTTTTTCTAGAAGCTGAGATAATTGGCCTTTTGTGAAATTAAACATTTCAAGCACATCACTGACTCTGAAGCTAATCTTTTCTAATGTAGTCACACCTCAAAAATAATTTCCTTCAATAAAACAGTGAAGGCCAGGGAATTCTGTTTGGCAGAATAATATTTTTTAGCTACAACCAGCAGCGCTGGCCCCTGCGTGCGCTGCTGGTTGCAGCTTCTTGCTGGTCTTGATTTGCTGCTGGTGGGCATCGGATATTCTGGCTTGCGTTTGTCAATCCTGTCCTGCTGCCTGGGTCTGTCTGGGTGTTGTGTGCTGCTCTGCGTGCCCCCCCCCCGCCCCGCCCCGCCTCGCCTCGCCTCAACTGCACACTCCTCCTCCTGTCTGTGGTGGCTCTCTGCTGAGTTTGCTGTGCGCACAGTGAAGGGTGCTCGACATCCTGCTTTTTTACAGCGTTCCGCGTGTGTTTGTCACCGGCAACGATGCTTCCAGTTGAGAATAATAACAACTCCACGGTGTGGATGTGCGGATGTGCTGTCGCAACCGACACGGAGCGGCTCAATTGTGGGAGCAGATTGGCTGCTGCAGGCACAGCTGCAGTAACGTGCTTCAGCATATCGATGCATACGGATGCGATGCGATTTCCGTTTCCATAACGACTTCTTCTTTGTTTTTTCCTTGCCTTTCTGTTATGTGGAGAGCACTGTCGCCACCTAAGGGTTCTGTAAAATAGGTTATAGACCTCCAATAGCTACTATAGTTGTACAGGAGCTGCGGAAGGCTTTGATCGACGTCCCACCGTCAAAAAACGCATTGGACGTCGAAGGACGTCCGTGGCACTCTACGTCACTATTTAATTGGACGTCGAAGGACGTCCATGGCACTCAATGAGTTAATGTAAAATTGTTAGAGTTTACGCCCCGCCCCTCCCGTCATTGTTTACAGTACGACGACGTCTCATATGCAGCTATTTATTATTATTATTATTAGCCGAAATGTTGTCTGGACGTTAAACACCTATAATCGATCAGCTCCAACTTCATTCTCACGTCAATTGGGCTGTAAACAATAAGCGCGGCGAACAGAAGTGGAAGTCTTGGTGCGGACATCCACTATACAGCGGAGCGGACACCCCAAAATATCGGCCACCTGTCCCAGAGTTTTCTTAGTCGTCAGACTGATAGACTCTGGGTGCCCAGATTCCCCAAATAAACATAATAATAATAAACATGCTCATACAATTTTGTTTGGAATCTGCTCTAAATGTCTCAATAGAAATAGTAGAGGTGGATGGCTTCCCATGCACGTTGTTGCCCTCTCTGTATATCTGCCGTCCATCTCTTCATCCTATGCTTGCTTTCTGAGTGTATCTTGGCAGTTTGCCTGCCTCCATGCCTCTTCATCTCCATCTATCGCTTCTTCTCTCCCTGGCAGTCAAACTGTCTCTCTCTCCCCTTCTCTGTCAGCGTTATCTTTTCTTTTAATTGATTTTACTCCTTTTTTGCTGTCATTTCAGCTACGGCTTACCTTCCTAACCTCCTCTTTATATCTTCTTTCTGTCCCTACACCTCTTCCAACATTCCCTCTTTTTCTAGTGACATGTTATTAGGATGATATGTGATGATACTAAGGTTTACCAGGCACAGTGCTAGTGACATGTTATTAGGATGATATGTGATGATACTAAGGTTTACCAGGCACAGTGCTAGTGACATGTCATTAGGATTATATGTGATGATACTAAGGTTTACCAGGCACAGTGCTAGTGACATGTCATTAGGATTATATGTGATGATACTAAGGTTTACCAGGCACAGTGCTAGTGACATGTCATTAGGATGATATGTGATGATACTAAGGTTTACCAGGCACAGTGCTAGTGACATGTCATTAGGATTATATGTGATGATACTAAGGTTTCAAAGAGAGGAAATCTCTGCACAACCGTGTACGTCAGGTGCGTTGGGGAAGCAGGATCAGTTGAGTTCAGTCTCATATCAAAGAGAAGCGTCATATCATGGTGTAAAGCTGTGACTTAGGACCCAGGTGCAGAGATGACAGACACAAGGAGCAGTTTTACATCTTTTACTTAGACTTTCAGGCATCAAAACAAACAAGGAATTTAGTGAAAATTGAATAACAAAACTAGCCTAAACTGTGTCGGTAAGACCGACGGATAAACTCAATAATTCCACAAGGCGCCAGGAACAGGAACTGTCCAAGGAATCTCTCCGCATCAGACGAGAGCAAGGAGAGGCACAGCATCAGTAGTGTTAGGATCAGCAACGGGTTCTGAAAGCAGAAATGATTATATAGTGTGCCAACCAGGTGCAGGCAATCACAGTGGAATTAGCAGGGTTATGTCATTGTTCACTCATAGGCTGCCTTCTCCCCCTCCTGTCAGTGGCACGGGAAGGCTGCCTAGCACCAAGGACAGCGTCGGCTTGGCCTCCGCGCGCTCTGGCCGGTTCAGCGCCACGGACAGCTCCTTCACCACAACTCGTAGCGGAGCCACTAGGCCGGACTCCCACGGGTGTGTCATTACCCCCCTCCCTAGGGACGCCACCTGGCGACCCCACGGCTTGACCACGTCGCTGGAAATCCTGGATAAGGGTGCGGTCCATGATATGTCCATCCGGCACCCAGCACCGCTCCTCCGGCCCGTAGCCCTCCCAATCGACCAAGTACTGCATGCTGCGGCGCACATGGCATCAATCCATGATCCTCCGGACCGTGTACACAGGTCCTCCATCAACCCAGCGAGGAGGAGGGGGAGGTGGGACAGGGGAGGACAAAGGACTGGATACCACAGGTTTTAATAGGGACACATGAAATACAGGATGGATTTTCATGGAAGCAGGCAGTACTAACCGGTACGATACTGGACCAACCTGCGATGCCACTTCAAACGGGCCCACGAAGCGTGGGGCCAATTTCTTGTTCTCCACCCTTAGTGGAAGGTCTCTGGAGGACAGCCAGACTTTATCCCCTGGCCGAAAAGGGATTGACGGCCGTCACCGCTGATTCGCCTGCTGGGAATACCTGGTCCTTGCTCATAACAGAGCTGCTCTGGCTGTTCTCCAGGTTCGTGCACATCGCCTCATAAAGTCTGTCGCCGCCGGGACCCCCACCTCAGGTTCTTGATCTGGAAACAGGGGCGGCTGATAGCCCCGCTGGCACTCAAACGGGGTCATGCCTGTGGAGGAGGACTTCAGAGAGTTATGTGCATATTCTGCCCACATGAGATGCAAACTCCATGATGAGGGATCGGAAGCGGCCAGGCAGCGTAACGTAGTCTCCAACTCCTGATTCACCCTCTCAGTCTGTCCGTTTGACTGAGGGTGGAAGCCTGAGGAGAGACTGGCAGTGGCACCAAGGAGTGTGCAGAAGGCTTTCCAAAACTGCGTGGAGAACTGAGGACCCCGGTCAGACACTACATCACGTGAGATGCCGTGCACACGGAACACGTGATCCATTACTAACACTGCAGTCTCCCTCGCTGAGGGGAGCTTGGCCAGGGCGATGAACCGTGCGGCTTTAGAAAAACGGTCCACCACTACCAAAATGGCCGTTTTTCCCCCCGAGCGAGGGAGACCCGTGACAAAGTCAAGAGAAATGTGAGACCAGGGGCATCGTGGAATGAGCAACGGACATAGCAAACCTGCTGGACGCTGACGTGGACTCTTGTGTTGTGCACAGTTGACACAGGCTGCCACAAATGACAGCACGTCCCCGCGGATAGTGGTCCACCAGAATCTCCGGGCGATAAAGTCCAGGGTGCCCCTCCCCCCTGGATGCCCCACCAGCCGAGACGAGTGCCCCCACTCCAACACACGGGTCCGTACCCCCGGAGGGACATACAGGCGGCTGCGTGGACAGTCCTCCGGCCCTGGGTCAGCGTGCTGCACCAATTTCACCTCCGTCTCAATCCCCCACAGTACTGGGGCGACCATAGGCGATTATAGACCTTCCAAACAGGGGTTGCACCACCCAGAAGTCAATATTACTCCGGTAGGGGGGGATAAAGAAATTTTGTACATTTTAAAATAAAATGCATTAATCTGGGGCACTCTGAGAGCAAAATGAAGAGGCTAGTAGATATGAAGAACTACACACATCACATTAATATCTTCTTCACTATGCTGTGGCTTTACAGTGATGAAAAAATAATTGTCTCCTTATATAGCCTATTCTATCTGCATGATAGTGTTTCCCAACCACTGAACCGTGGCCCACTGGTGGGCCTCTGAGCAGGGATCATGTCTATGTTCCCCGGGTTCTATGTTCCCCGGGTTCTATATTCCCCGTTTTTCACTAACCCTAAACCTAACCTCCCCCAGACCCTAACCCAAAACCTAACCTCTCCCACCCCCCACGCCTAAACCTAACCTTCCCCAGACCCTAACCCAAAACCTAACCTCTCCCAGGGAACATAGCGGGGAACATAGGACCCTATTTGGGAAAAGCGGGGAACATAGGACCCGGGGAACATAGGGATGACCCCTCTGAGCACCATGTAGTGGGCTGCTAAAGCAGGTGTTTGAAGTCAACTACTTGAAATTAATATGTGGCAGTCAAAATCTATTTGTGGTGCTCAAAATCTATTGTGGTGTACCTCTACAAATAGATAACTGTATAGGAGACACTGAATGCTATAGTAGGATATGACAACACATTCTCCAACAACATATCACAATATGCTGAATGACACCTACAGTAGATGCAACTTTACCCAAGCTGCAGTCAGGTGATGTCTCGATCTGTTCTCACACTACTGTCTGGAGAAATGACAGTTCAATCTAAGCAGAGGTGGAGCTTTCAAACTGCCACATTGTGACAGGCGCAGCCTGCGTGGTTGTCACTATCACCGGTGGTCCACCGCCGCTTCCCCCCTCTTCTTCGCCGTCCGAACTGAGAACAATGTTGCTGCTGCCGCCGGCTGCTGCTGAGGTGACCGGCATGGTGTTATTATTGCAGTCATGTTTCTCTGTATCAGTCCTAGTTTTCTTAGAGAAAAATCGGTCGAGAGTTTGGTTTACCCTTTTAGCTATGTTAAATATCTCTGTCTCGTCTGTCTCGGTATGTTTCCTTTGTTGACACGGTGTCGCTGACGTCTGACGCAAGCACGTAGTAGCACCACGACCAGTGTGCATCACGTGAGCTGAGTTGAGAGGTCAAGTACAGATTTATTTTCTTCAGAAACACAATGAATCGAGAAATTGCATTGAATAATGTCGAATACAACGACATATAGATATCTACAACACATGATATATATAATATATTCGATTAGATTTGGTTTAAATCGTTTATGTGGCAGTGGTGGCCCAACGGTTAGAGAAGCGAGCTTGTGACCAGAAGGTCGTCGGTTCAATCCCCGGGACCGGCAGGATAAATCTGGGTGGGGAAAGTGAAAAGGCAGCGCTTGCCCCTCCCTCATTACCACCACTGAGGTGCCCTTGAGCAAGGCCTTTAACCCCAACCGCTCCAGTGGAGCTGCTCAGTGGCCAACAGATCAGACTGTGGTTATACTGGTCAGCTTCCAGGTATGAATGTGTGTGTGAATGTGAACAGGGCACTCCTGAAAAAATAAAAGGTTTAAAAAAAAAAAAAAAAAAAAAAATCTGGCCACTAGGGGTTGCACGTGCAGCCAGTGCACCAACGTATAATCGCCCATGGGGGCGACGATCCGAGATGGTGCCAGGATGGGCTCCGGCTCAGCACACTTATTGGCAGAATTATACTGGCGGGACAGTGCGTCTGCCTTGGTGTTTTTATACCCAGGCCAATATGACAGAATAAATTCAAATCGATTAAAGAAGAGGGCCCACCTGGCTTGGCGAGAGTTCAGGCGTCTGGCACTTTGGATATAGGCCAGATTCTTGTGGTCGGTCCACACCACAAACGGATGCTCAGCGCCTTCCAGCCAATGCCTCCATTGCTCCAATGCCTCCTTGACAGCTAGAAGCTCCCGGTTGCCCACGTCATAGTTTCTCTCTGCCGGATCAAGCCTTCTTGAAAAAAAAGCACATGGATGCAGCTTGTTATCAGCAGGGGAACGTTGTGACAGAATGGCGCCCAAACCCACCTCTGATGCATCCACCTCTACTACAAAAGGCAGGGCTTGGTTTGGGTGGATGAGGACGGGGCCTGTGGTAAAAAGCTGTTTAAGTTTGGCGAATGCTTCAGCTGCTTGGGGAGTCCAGCTAAACCGGACGGGCACCTTCTTAGTGAGAACATTCATGGGGGCTGCGATGGAATTGAACCCTCGGATAAATCTGTGATAGAAGTTTGCAAACCCCATGAAACGTTGCACCTGTTTTATGGAGGCAGGCTGGGGCCACTCCAGTACTGCACGCACCTTTCCAGGATCCATGGATGTTCCAGAGGGGGAGAGGATGTAGCCCAGAAAAGGAACCGTGGTCAGATGGAAGTCACATTTCTCCGGCTTGGCGTACAGATGGTGTTGTAGCAGCCTCTTTAGGACACGGCGCACATGTTGTACATGTTCCTGACGGGTCTGGGAAAAAACAAGTATATCATCGAGATATGCATATACAAATTTATTCAACATGTCCCGGAGAACGTCATTGATGAACGTTTGGAAAACAGCAGGTGCATTTGACAGTCCGAAAGGCATTACCAAGTACTCGTAATGACCAGTGGGCGTGATGAATCCTGTTTTCCATTCATCCCCCTCTCGGATCCGTATCAGGTTGTATGCATTCCGTGAGTCAATCTTGGTGAAGATGCAGGCCCCCCGCAAGTGTTCAAAGGCTGATGCTAACAGGGGGAGAGGATACCGGTTTTTTAACAGTAATGTCATTTTACCGACCTATAATCTATGAAGGGACGGAGTGAGCCATCTTTTTTCCCCACAAAGAAAAACCCAGCTGAGTCAAGGGATGTGGAGGACCGGATGAAACCTAACTCCAGTGCCTCCTTTACATAACTCTCCATGGCTGCAGTCTCTGGTGCCGAAAGAGAATATAAGTGTCCCCTGGGTGGACTTGTCCCTCTTAAGAGTTTTATTTCGCAGTCATAAGACCGGTGGGGGGGGAGAATAGTGGCCCGTCTTTTACTGAATACTTCTTTGAGATCGAAGTATTCAGAGGGAACATTGGTTACAACTATAGGCTCACTTTCTTTCACTACCACGCCCCGAGCTGCTTCTTCTGGGGTTTTTAGACATGAAAACTGACACAATGGACCCCATTTTAGTTATCTTCCTACTTCTTATCTCTCTATATTGATGTGACCATTACGCTGCATACAGACACTCAGAAAAAATCCTTGTATGTAACTTGCATACTGTGGCAATAAAAGTGATTCTGATTCTGATAATGGTGAATTACAATGCATGATGATGAAGCTCTCACCACAGATAAACGTTAACAGTCTAATGAACGTTACTCTAACGTTCTCATTTGGTTAGTATTAATGAAATATTAATTCACTAATTTGCGGTGGACAACATGTCCCAGGCTATCAGTCTGACTGTTTATATTCCGCTTAATTAATTATTATTTGGGTAGTGTTGTTTCAATATGAAATCAAGTCAGCGAGTTTTCATAATGCTTAATTTGGCAACGGTACATACATTTCACCATGCTTTTCACTGATTGGACACAGATAGTGTACACGTCATTTTCTGCAACACTATTTTGGCTAGTGTGGGGTTTAAGGACTACTAGTTAAGATGTACCTTACGTCTCTGTGGTGCGTGCAACTAAACAAAGACGCAACTTTAGTGTCAAACTAACTAGTTTCAACGTAGTATTTAGTGTGGACTTTTACACCCTAACTTAAGAGAGAACTTATGTTCAGCTGGTGCAACAGGCTGCTTGTCATTAGGATTATGTGATGATACTAAGGTTTACCAGGCACTATGCTTGTCATTAGGATTAAGACTGGCTCCGAGATCCGTTCAACCCCCTCTCATCAGCATCAGCCACTAGTTAGTTTTTACAAAAATACGTCATCTCTGCGGTACTCTATGTCACTAGATATATCCCTGTAACGCTGTTGTGTGTGTGTGTGTGTGTGTCTGCGTGTGCGTGTGTGCACGCGTGTATCTCTGCAGACCATTGGTCCTAAAGAGGGCTGGCAGGTGTACAGTTCGGCCCAGGATGCTGATGGACGCTGTATCTGCACTGTGGTGGCACCGGAACAGAGTCTGTGCTCCAGAGACGCCAAGAGCAGACAACTCCGCCAGCTACTGGAGAAGGTCAACATAAACACCCCCATGCAGCATAAATGCCATGCCCGCACACATGCATGGGCATATGAACACACTGTTTCACAAAAGATAGGAATGATGAGGGAGAAAACAAAGATAAAACCGGCACTCACAAATCAAAAGTCTTCTTATTTATTTTAAGGCAAAATAAACTCGGATTTCAGCCATAAGCCATCGCTGATGATGAATGAATGATTTTCATAATACTATACTATACTATACTATACTATACTATACTATACTATACTTACTATACTTACTATACTTACTATACTATACTATACTATACTATACTTAAGCAATATATCACGAGAGCAAGTGTGTTGTGGCCTGCGGCCTCGTGGGATAACAGCTTATCAGCGGGATATATTCCACAACACCACGCAGCTCGAGTGCTATATTGCTTTTATAAAACGGTTTCCAAGTATAATAATATAATAATAATAATACTATAAGTCCGACTGGCATTTTATTCTGATAGAGTCAGTTGAAACACTACTGTAAGGCGGGACCTCTAGCAAGAAGATAGACGTGCGGGTGATTTGATTGGATCGTTCTGGAGACTGAAGTCGACATTGGCCAATCCTGGCGCTTACTGAGAGGTTTTGCATAGCCCGACACCAGAGCCATATGCCGACACCAAGTAACGTTACGTCTTATTTAGAAATGCGGGGTTAAGAGTGAGGGCGCGCGAGAGAGGGGTTAAGACATTAGCCCGCGTCTATTCTTGTACAAAACATCATTTTCTGCGAAGTATTAGTAAAGTTATAAGCGAAGATCGATTCACAAGGATCTGAAAGTTGTCTCCGCCATTTTGTTTTTGAGGTAACCAAAGCCTAAGAGAGTTGCGCCATCATGCGTCTGGCTGCAAGCGAGTAGCTTTTTGTTTTGACACTACTGTAAGGCGGGACCTCTAGCAAGAAGATAGACGTGCGGGTGATTTGATTGGATCGTTCTGGAGACTGAAGTTGACATTGGCCAATCCTGGCGCTTGCTGAGAAGCTGAGAGCTTTCTGGAAAGCCCAACACGGAGCTCGAGCCTTTTAGTAAGAGAGTTGCCATGGCAACCAATAACCCATGGCCATGGGTTATTGAACTCGGTTACTGGAATTATACAATGGCTGTGAACCAATCAGATTGCTTGATTTGAGAGAGCCGTTTTATAATATACTATATATGCCTTTTTATCAATTCTTTATTGATTTAAATTGTAACATACAGAAAGAGAAACATAACCACAAACATCTACAAAAAACACAAAATACAAAATACATACATAAACACAAAACAAATTCACTCAGAAACATAACCCCCCTCCCTGCAGGACCCCCATCCATCAACCCACACATATTGGCTCACAATAGCAAAGAAAAGACCAAATGGAACCTAGCTATCATGGAGATGCCCAAGGCCTCCATGCACAGCTTCAATAAATTAATTCCACGTAATATTTTCTACTTTTAATAGCGCCATGCATACTGGCCACCGACATCTCAATGACAGCCAGGTCCACAACTGAAGATACCCATTGTTCCAAAGGCAGAGTATGAGGAGCCATCCATCTCTGTGTATGCCATTAATGTTTCCCCTGTTTTGAAATTCACTATGCTATATTGCACTATAGTATAGCATTCACTTCCCGCATTAGAATCCGGCCACCGTCCTTTGCTACATGTCCTCCCCATTATCTCTCCCATGCATTCCTCTCTCTCTACCTCTGTCCAATAAAACATAAAAAACCCAAATTTTACAAAAAATATTCTTATTTTTTTTCAAACTGGCAAACTTATGTACAATCTTGCGACTTATGTCAGAACCACCAACACTTCAATAAGTGTGTCCTTGTCACAGGTCGAATAAAGGAGAACTTCACTGAAAAACAATGCTGATTTATTTTGCACATAATCTCACATACTGTATATCCAAAAATTGTAAACAGTTTTGCAGGCATTCACTTATTCATGCGCAAATGACATCACTGTTCCACGACCAGCCCCGGCGCCACGGGGGGGCGCTGGGGGGCAGTGCCCGCTCGCTTCTCCACTGTGCCCGCCCACTTCCATGAGAGGGAATTCTCACATTTCCCCCAGCATGCTTTTGTAGCAAGCTAAGTGTTTAGCAGTGGCAGAAATTTAGGCAGAGAAATTATCTCAGTTCAAGTAACAAATCCTGTGCCTCAATACACTGCACGACTACAGGAAATGTCCTTTTATTCACTTTAGAACAGTGGTTCTCAACTGGTGTAGCCTCAGGACCCACTATTTTCCTTGTCATGAAGTCGCGACCCAAATTTCAGATTTTTTTTTAAACCACTCAAATTTATTGCACAAAAAATAGCGCATTAATTTAATACACAATGCCTTCATGCACTGTTATAAACCTCAAATTAACAAAAAAGTGCAACAGAAGTGCAACTAGGGCTAAAAACCAATTGAAATAAGGCAGACTTGAATTACAGGCCTATATGTTTTTAAATTTAAACAAGTCAAACTGGTCATGCTCAGAAAGTCTTATTTGAACTGTATGAAATATGAAATAAAAGGCAGTCTTATCTTGAATTACATGCCTACCGGTATATGTTTTTAAACAAGTTAATAATAATAATAAAACAAGTTAACCTGGTCATGCTAATCCAGTTTCAATAGTCTGAATTTAACTAATATGAAATAAAAAGGAATCACAGGCAGGCTATATGCTTTTTAGTTAAACTGGTCATAAATTTTAATTAAACTGGGGCCATGCTAATCCAGTTTCAATCATCTGAATTGAACTAAAATTAAATATGAAATGAAAAGGCAGACTTCTCTTGAATTACAGGCAGAGCATATGCTTCAGATTGTTAAACAAGTAAAACTGGTCAGGCTAATCCAGTTTCAATAATCTGAATTTAACTCAAATGAAATATGGAAAAAAAAAAAAAAAATTGGCCAATGTCCGCGACCCAATCAAAACGGCCCCGCGACCCACCTTTGGGTCGCGACCCACCAGTTGAGAAACGCTGCTTTAGAACACGCTCACTCAAACACGGAAACTCAGAGGGGGTCAATAAACTATACCCCCGTCTCACTTATGGTGTCAACATTTAACATTGTAAAGCAATGTAGTTAGCATGCAAAACAACTTTACTAGTCATCACATAACATTGCAGATAACTAATAACACATATATAGAGAACAGGAAGGTTTAATTAATCTCCAAAACACATTGTTGAAACACACTACCCTAGAGCATGCTGGGAAACTCCGCCCACTTTCTTCAGCATGCTACACTTTGTTGCTTCCAAACTTTTGACATGAAAGTAACTAACCAAATTAAATGAGTGGTGGGTGGAAATAATCATTAGCCTATTCTTAGTTAAACATGCAGTTTTGAAACATTCAATAAACACAAATTAAAAATAGACTATGACTCGACACCCTAAGTGATACACACATGTTATGAGAGTGGTATATATACCCATTACATCAATATCCATGTTAGTGTAGAGTGGTTAGTTCCTTGCTCTGCTCTTCCCTAGGAGCGATGGCTCTGCAGTAATGTTTCGGGCAGTAAAGCTCTGTTTTCTTATTTCTTTACATCAATTTATTGGGGGGGGCACATTTTATCAGTGCCCCCCTGCTTAAGGCTCGTGCCCCCTCTGGTCTGGTCTGGCGCCGGGGCTGTCCACGACTTAAATCAACTCTCAATAACTGTCAAACTTTTCCTTTAGGGCAAGTCATGTAGGATACGCTTTTGAGACTTTAGGACATTTGGCATATTGTCAATATCAAAACTAGAACTGTACATGGCACTGCACACAGCGCATGTGCTGTACTGATGACTGCGGACAGCGCATGCTCAGCTCATGGCAAACGAGGAAGTAACTTCGGTTATACTCTGTTACTTCAGTCACTCTTTCGGTGTGTGGATTTACTACGAAAATTACCGTTTCACATAACTTTGGATTATTTCATCGCGTGGTGAGTACACGAGTCACAACATGTACATGTGAGTGTTTCTGGCACTGTTGGAATGTGCATTTTGGACGACTGAACGGGAGTAGGCAGTTGTACCGTTCACTAAGCTAAGTAGCAGCGACGGCTGTACCGCTGTTTGTAGGGCACGCAGATGGAAAATAAAGCTGTGTACATTCTAGTTTTGATATCGACAATATGACAAATGGCCTAAACTCTCAAAATGTTGGCGTATCCCTTTAAATAATGTTGGCAATGGAGCTGAAAATTGTTGCAGAAATATTTCACCTAATCACAGCAGGATGTCTCACCACATTTACAGCCCAAACACACCAGACACGTATCCAACACTGAACGCCTCCCGGGGGCACTTTCATTTTGGCGTGCTTGTTAACAGGGAAGAACCGATCACACCGGCCACAGCACGTTGCCTCGCCGAAGCGATGCTGCACGTGTGCTGCAGCAATAGTTTTTGCGTCTGGTCTATTTTTCACGCGAGCCGCGAGCAGTACGCAACCAGCCAGGCATGAAGTCAATGCAAGTTGTGACCGGCGCGGGGCAAAACAGAGCGAGGCGTGGAGGAAAACAGAGTGCATCTGGTGTGAATGGCAAGGCTCCTGCTCGACGCTGCTCGATGCTTTCGTGACACGCTGCTTCTGAGATGCTTTTTGTATGAACCAAGCATTAGTCTTTTACACACACACACACACACACACACACACACACACACACACACACACACACACACACACCCCCACACACACACACACACACACACACACACACACACACACACAGCTTGGAAGCAACCTCATATGTCCAGGACTTGTTGAATGGGGCATGGTAACCCTGCGGTGACCATTTCTCATGGCTTGGTATATTGTAGGTCCAGAACATGTCTCAGTCCATTGAGGTGTTGAACCTGCGGACCCAGAGGGACTTCCAGTATGTCATGAAGATGGAGAACCAGATGAAGGGCCTGAGGACCAAGTTCAGACAGATTGAGGATGACAGGAAATCCATCATAGCTAGAAACTTCCAGGTATTTTACAGCCTGATTCAAACCGATGTTCAATAGACCCTTATTTTAAAAATGTTATGCCTCATACACCTCAAGTTGAGTATAGCCTTATTTGTACGCACATTTTTGTTTGCCAGCAAAGTCTCACATTGTGTGTTTGGATAATTTATTTATGTGGTTGCTTATAAGTGGCTGTGCACGTATTGACTATTCTTCAGTGGCTTAAATAAGCCACTTGCAAATTATTTACACTTGCAAACTAGATTTTCTGGCATGACAGAGATTAACTCAGACAAGCTCATGATATGCAAGTTAAGCAACTTTTTGGCATTCATCAGTATTATTTTATATTACGTGTGTGCGTTGAGAACTACATTTAAGAGTGCTCGGGGACCACTGTTATTTCAGCATGAACAAGGGTAGAATCGTTTTTAAAATGATTATGAAAACATACATTTTTTCACCCTCTTTTTTTATTATTATTATTATTTTTCCTCCCAATTGTACTTGCGCTCTCCCTCTGTCACCGCCTCCTCTCCAGGAGCTTCAGGATAAGATGGATGAGCTGAAGCCGTTGATCCCTGTCCTGGAGCAGTACAAGATGGATGCCGTGCTCATCTCCCAGTTCAAGGAGGAGATCCGGAACCTGTCGGCGGTGCTGACGGGCATCCAGGACGAGCTTGGGGCCTACGACTACGACGCACTCTATCAGAGAGTCCTGCGACTGGACAGCAGGCTGCGCAACTGCATGGGCAAGCTAAGTGAGTGGCCATCACTGAAGCTAGATGTTAGCATGAATCACAACTGCATGGGCAAGCTAAGTGAGTGGCCATCACTGAAGCTAGATGTTAGCATGAATCACATCAATTACATAGCCATGTTCAACTGATGTTCAACTAGTACCTTGGATTGGTAGCTTCCTGGCCATGATATGACCCCCAAATTGGCACGTACTGTATCTGTTGGTTTTCAGTGATAGGACTATTATTTTAATATAGGCTATATATATTGTCAGAATCTATGTGGTTCATGTTAATTTATTTGTTAGAAATGTGATAATAGGTTTGGGTTTGACACGCGTTCATTCAATCCTGTGAAATGTGTTTATAAAGTTGTTTAATCATTAGAACCTGTGCCAAAACTGGTTTGCCCTCAAATGTGTTCCCCTGGTGGTGTCTTCGGCTCAATTTCACACCAGGGAAGAAAATAACAAAATCATCTAAGTTTTTTCTGGATTCCCTAACGCTGGCTTTTGAAGTTTGATCAGCTTAGCAAATCTTTGATAGCAAATCTCAACTGCAGTGCTACCAAAGTCATGTTACTGCATGAAAATCAAGAACAAATGAAAGGAAACAAATGCATAAAAAGATTGTGCAGGTAGAGAGACAATAAACTCTAATGGGCTTATACTAGGTCAACAATATCAACAATTTTGTATATCCAGATTTTGCAAATACTATGAAAAGGTAATAGGCGAATGACATTGCTGGAGATAGGCCTTCAGTCTGAATTGCTAAATTTAATATTAATGTAATCTGCCAAAAAACTCATTCTGAAGGATTGGAAGTCCTCCTCTTCACCTTCCTTCTAACTGTGGTTGGGCGGACATGACCTCTGTTATACGGATGGAGAGGCTTAGGTTCCTGAGGCTGAGGACCAATACACTTAAAAAGTTTTCAACCATTTGGGACACGTTTCTAGCCGACCTTGATGAGGTTAGGGGTGACGGGTGACTCGCCTGGCTGGTTTCTCATGGACCCCTTGCATGGGATCCCAGGCACAATATCTTTCACAAGCACATAAGCACGTTATGCGGCTGGTAGTCACGTTGTAATGTTGAATGCCGATGATATATGTATTTATTTTATTTTATTTTATTTTCCTGTGTCTGAGCGTGTTTGTTTGTCCTGTCTGTGCATTGTTCTGAAAAATTGAAAATAAAATATAAAAAATATATATAAGCGAAATGTTCTTTGCTAGTTATGCTCCAGCTATATCTATTGTAAGTTAAACGATCGAGTCATAACTCTAAAGAGATGATGATTTTTGTAGGGATATTCGAAATAATGCATTAAGGTAACTCAAATACATCAAATATGACTGTTGAGCTTTTAGTGCATTACTTAATACAAGTTCTTCAGGAAATAACATGGGCTAAACATGAGAAAGCTGTGTTGTCATTAGCTATGCTTCCTGACATTGGTATCTTAGTATGCACAGAGGGCAAACTCTCTGGTGGCGCAGGCATGAAATTGGCTTGAGAAATCGAGTTAGAGGAAGAAAAAAGCCCACACCACAGCACATCTTATCACTGCATTTCTTTATTAACAGCGTGTGGGAAATTAATGAAAATCGCTGGACCCGTTACAATAAAGACATCTGGAACCCGGTTTGGGGCATGGATGACTGATCCCCAAGCATCGACGAGGAACAACAGGGTGAGTTACAGGACCAGGAGAGTCACTGTGCTCTCTGAGGTCAGTGTGGTGTGTGTTGTGTTTTATCATAAGACTGCCCCCACTCATATCATGCTGCAGCAGCTTCTTATTGATAGTCAGTGTATTACCTACAGTAGATACCGCTCAGCATGCTCCCGGTTTGGAGAAGCACAGAAGCAAAGCAGTAAAGCTGCTGTGAATGGTGCCAGCAGCAAACTGTATTTTAGCCACCTAAACAAATCAATCTCAATTTAAGTGTATGCTATATTAACAACATTTTCAGCATTTTACCTTGCTGTCAAACAGCCCTTTCCTTTGGCACTACATCTTCTCAACCATAGACCTCCCATATTCCTACGCATGGCACGCATGGTATTACTCCACAACAGCACGTTTATGACCCAAACAACATTCTGTGGAGTAATATTGTCAAATAATCTGATAGATTGTCGCATGTGGGGTCGATATCATGTCTCTTGATTTAGAATATTCTAAGTGCAGTGGATTGTTTATCTAATCATATAATATGTATATGTAAAAGCTGATATTTCTTTAAACAGGGTTCCTTTACTAAAAACAGAAAGACAATCCAGGCATTCCAAATTGAAAAATAACAGGAAGGAAATACTTTTAAAAGCCTTTATTGTAGTGGCTAAATAATTAAAAACACCAATATGTTTCGACCTCTATAGGTGTTCTTCAGCACTTAAAACCTTTACTGGTTTTAATGGTGACGGTTGAAATGTTTATCGACTTCCGCTAATTCTCACCATTATCTTCATCCTCTCTGATGTAGGTTTGGTATATGGACAGTTACACCAACAGCAAGATTGTGCGCGAGTACAAGACAATGGCGGACTTTGTCGCCGGGGTGGTCTCTCGAACCTACAGCCTCCCGTTCAAATGGGAGGGAACCAACCACATGGTCTACAACGGATCGCTTTACTACAACAAGTACCAGAGCAACATAATCGTCAAGTACAGCTTCGAGTCGGGCAGCGTACTGGCCCAGCGGGCGCTGGAGTTCGCCGGGTTCCACAACATGTACCCGTACACGTGGGGCGGGTTCTCGGACATCGACGTCATGGCCGACGAGCTGGGCATGTGGGCGGTGTACGCGACCAATCAGAACGCCGGGAATATCGTCATCTCGCAGATCGACCCCGACACGCTGCACGTGCTGGGGACGTGGAACACGGAGTATTCCAAGAGGAACGCGGGCGAGTCGTTTATGATCTGCGGTACGCTCTACATCACCAACTCTCACCTGTCAGGGGCCAAGGTGTACTATGCGTATTCGACCAAGACCTCCACATATGAGTACACGGACATTCCCTTCCACAACCAGTACTTTCACATCTCCATGCTAGACTACAACGCCAGAGAAAGGGCGCTGTATGCCTGGAATAACGGACACCAGGTAATATTCAACGTCACCCTCTTCCATGTCATAAAAACCGATGACGACTCTTAGACAAAACATAACACACGACAAACAAAGCACCATCATTTGTGATACAAGGACTTCACAATTAGTTTTCTTTTGTCAAAAGTGGACTATGGTATCTTCACTTGCCATTACTTGAACTTTTGTCATTTGTGGCTCTGGATACTTGGCTGAATTGAGCATGGACACAAATGACTTGCCAACCTAATGTCATACTTTTTTTTTTTTTTTATTCATTCATTCATTTACTTACTTATTTATTTACTAGCTTTTTCATTGCTCCTGTTCAGACTGGTATGCCTTATTTGCTCTGTGTTGGTTCTGCCAGCCGAAGATAGCTTTTGCATGAATATCTACATTTTGTCTAGAGTGATTTCCTATATAGCTGTTTCTGTTGCAAAACCTGCTCTGCTCAGTGTTTGTATTTATGTCTATTTGGAAGTATTTAAATCTCTTAACAGCCACCTCTCCTGCATATTTGCCACAATGTAATGCTAGTTGATTACGAAATATAGTAGCCATTCTTTGAAAGATGGATGTGTAAAATAATATTGCTGTTATGTATGTCTCTGTGTAAGAAGTACATTTGTATTTTCTTTAATAAAAAAAACAATAAGAGGATATCTGTGCACATTTGAAATAAAAAGTCAAGTCAAGTCAAGTTTATTTATATAGCCCTAATTCACAAGCATGTCTCAGAGGGCTTCACAGAAAGTATGTCTAGCTGATTCTAGCTAACACAACAGTAACAAGAATATACAGAATAAAGATAACATTTGAACAATTGATAATATAGAAAATATAGAAATGAAGAGAGAGCAGAGGAGAGAGCAGGAGAAGGGGGAAGAGCAGGGGGAATGTGAGAGAGTGATGGGGTGGGGAGGGAATGGGAGATGTTGGAGGGTATAGGAGGTGGGGAAGGAGCAAGAGGAGAGAGCAGGAGAGGGGAAGGGGGGGGTGTGGGGGAGAAGAGAGCAGGGGGACCCACATGGAAAGAATCTATATGTACCCTATATGTTTTAATATAGGGCCACATATAGTTTCCCCATATATGGTGCATACATAAAATTGGCCGTTTTCCTATATTATATGTACATATATGTACCTATATGTATAGGTACATATATGTACCTATATGTACATATAATATAGGAAATCGGCCAATTTTATGTATGCACCATATATGGGAAACCTATATGTACATATATGTACCTATATGTAGGATTTAAAAAAAAAAAAAATAGCAACACACACAGGATTCGAACCCCGTTCTCCAAGGTTCAAGCCGTGCGCTCTAGTGCTGAGCTATACATTTTCTTATACTAACCAGAGAGCCGGGCACATTATATACTCTCTCGCACACAACGTAGACCACAATTGTCAGCGATCGGGAAGTTATTTTATGTGATGCGTACGATCGTAACAGACTAAAATGATGTTGTGTGTGTGTGTGCATCTATAGTCTGTAGGCTGTACGGCTTCAGAGGTTAACTTCATTTAACACCAGAGACTCAGGAGGTAGGCCTACACAGAGCCTCGTATAGTCTGTTACAATAACATAGTGTGCCCAGAGCACCTCGTTCCGCACTTGGTGCAGACCGGTGCAGACTTGCTTTGGTCTAGTCAGTCACAGCTAGTAAGTACTTGCGCATGCTCGTTGCTGCAGGAACTGAATTCATTATTTTATAGTATTGCGCTAAACTATTAACCATAGTTGTGTCCTGGAAGCTTTTTGCTGGCACCACATAGCCTATAGTCCCATATTTATGATATTTCATGTGACATAAAATGCGTTGAAATGTAGTTTTCGTGTAGATCAGATTTCAACTCTCAGTTACACAATAAAAGACAATAAAATGCCAATTCACACACTATCAATATTGTCTCTATTCCAAACTACAACAAATGTTTTAACAATATGATGAACCAAATTGTGTTTTTTTACACGTTTACGTTGTAACCGCATTTTAGCCGGTTGAAAAGAGGGTGAAATTAGGTCTTAGACGTTCAAACCCAATATCACCCAGATTTAAACTAAAAATCAACGTTGAAAAAACGTTTTGTGCTCGCTGGGTATATATGGATTATGACACAGTGTATACAAACAGATTTGTAAATGACCTATATAGGAGGCATATACCTTGTATTGTGTACATATATGGCCTATATGTGGATATAAAGAAGTGAGACCTATATGACCTGTATTATGAACATATAGGGCCTTTATGTGTATATAAAGAAGCTATATAGGAGACATATATGCCCTGTATGTGCACATATAGTACCTATATGTGGATATAAAGAAGCTATAGGAGACCTATATGCCCGGTATATGCACTTATATGCACCTGAATCTGGCCTATATGCAACCTATATGCGGCATAAATGTGGCCTATATGCGCATATATGCACCTAAATCTGGCCTATATGCAACCTATATGCGGCATATATATGGCCTATATGCTCCTATATGCGCATATATGCACCTAAATCTGGCCTATATGCAACCTATATGCGGCATATATATGGCCTATATGCTCCTATATGCGCATATATGCACCTAAATCTGGCCTATATGCAACCTATATGCGGCATATATATGGCCTATATGCTCCTATATGCGCATATATGCACCTAAATCTGGCCTATATGCAACCTATATGCGGCATATATATGGCCTATATGCTCATATATGCTGCATATAGGTTGCATATAGGTTGCATATAGTTGCATATATGTTCATATAGATTCTTTCCATGTGGGGAGGGAGGAGGTCGGGAGAGAATGAGAAATATAGACGCACATCTTGCAAACGGACATATGTCAATTTCTAAGCAACCAAACTATGCCTAATTTAGTTGGCTGCAAGCCTTTAGTAGTGAGTCCTTTTGCCAAATAAGCACATGTTCACATATAGAGCTTATGGGTGCCTTGCTTTAGGGAAGAGTGGGTGCCATGCTTTGAATAGTGGCGAAATACTAAGAGCATGGGTGCCATGCTTTAAATAGTGGCGGAATATTGCCATGCTATGCCATGCTTTAAATAGTGGCGGAATATTGGAGGGGATAGAGTGGGTGCCATGCTTTGGAGTAAAATGTGTACTATGCTTTAGAGTAGTGGGGGAAGGAAAAAAGGTTTTGGACTAGTAAGCAAAAAAAGGTTTTGGACTAGTAGCATTGACATCTGCTGTGATGAGGAAAAAGTCACCTCATTAGCACTCATTTCTCTTGGGGTCCGTTCTATTTACGCACTAAAATATAAATCTTTTTCATTTAATCTATGACATACAGTATGCAGCACATGTCTACATAATATGAAAATCCTGCATTTGTTATAATTTGCTATATAACAACATTAGTAACATGAATTTGTGGGTGGTGCTGAATACTAGTACAAGAAGTGATGATGATAGCAGCTCACAGAGAGACCAGAATGTTCCTGCACTCAGCATGCGGCTCTCTCAATGCTCCACAGTCGGCATTTCAATCAGCAGGAAGCAGGGAAGAGCTGGGCTGATTCAAGGTGCTCATTATCATCTCCTACCCAAACAGCCTCTCTCCTCAACACTATCATCTCCTCCTCCCCAAACAACATCTCTCCTCAACACTATCATCTCCTCCTCCCCAAACAGCCTCTCTCCTCAACACTGTCATCTTCTCCTCCCCAAACAGCCTCTCTCCTCAACACTGTCATCTTCTCCTCCCCAAACAGCCTCTCTCCTCAACACTATCATCTCCTCCTCCCCAAACAGCCTCTCTCCTCAACACTATCATCTCCTCCTCCCCAAACAGCCTCTCTCCTCAACACTATCATCTTCTCCTCCCCAACAGCCTCTCTCATCAACACTGTCATCTTCTCCTCCCCAAACAGCCTCTCTCCTCAACACTATCATCTCCTCCTCCCCAAACAGCCTCTCTCCTCAACACTATCATCTCCTCCTCCCCAAACAGCCTCTCTCCTCAACACTATCATCTTCTCCTCCCCAACAGCCTCTCTCATCAACACTATCATCTTCTCCTCCCCAAACAGCCTCTCTCCTCAACACTACCATCTTCTCCTCCTCCCCAAACAGCCTCTCTCCCATAGACTGTATAATAATAACCTGGACAATGTTGTGCTCGTTATTTGGGTGAATTTAGTTAGGTAAAATAAAATATTAATAATCCGAAAATTATTAATATTTCATAAAATTATTAAAATATTACTATATGTAATCCTGGATAAGGATTAACCTAGGGGCACCACCTGCAGTGTTGCAGGACCTAATCTGAATCACCTTTAGTCTAATCTGAAGTGGGAGAGTTCCTAAACCTTAGGCAATAGTTCACCACAATCCTCACAAAGTCACTCTGAAACAGTTGAATTCTAATAAAAGTTGACAATATTTATTATATATAAAATAAAGAAGAGGTATTGGCAATACAGTCAATGCATTTCAGTTATAACTAAGTTATATTCTAAAACACTTCGCTGCAATGGTGAGAGAAGCGTGAGGGGATTATATTCATCTGCATGGAAAGTGTAAGGCACCGGATGGACACTAGAGGGAGGCAGAGTGTGTGTGTGTGTGTGTGTGTGGGTGAGTGGTCAGCTGGCTTCGCTTCAAAATGGCCGACCCGGAAGGACCGGCCGGACACAAAATGGAGGACAAAGGGGTGTGTGTTTGACCCAAGATGGAGGGCAGCCTATGTGTGTGTGTGTGGTTGGGAAACTATACCGATCTCGACCTAAAATGGCCGACCTGGAGTGGTAGGCCGACACAAGATGGATGACAAAGGGGTGTGTGTTTGACCCAAGATGGAGGGCAGCCTATGTGTGTGTTTTTATAGGGAAAGGGTTCGTGTACGCGCTTACGCACGTGCCCGTGGGGGAGAAAATACGCTGTCTAGATAAAACGGGGCCGCGAGGCGCTTGCTTCACCACGGTTAGTTTTAACCGGCTTTGAACTGGCGAAGTAAGCTCCTCTCGGCTCGTTGGCTATCTTAGATCCCCTCCGGGGATCGGTGAAGAATTAAATGGCTAGCTTTTAAACACTCGGGTTCAGTAATGCAGGTATATGCACAATTACAGTCAGACACAGTCACAGATTCATTTACAGTATCATATCAGTCAATCATGTATATCTATGGATATATATCATCTAACTCTAAACAATTCTAAGCCCGGACTTGAGTGATCAATTCAGTCTTACTTGGCTTGTTCGCTCAGCTCTGCACGCGCGGATGCAGTGGTTTGTTATGGTCGGTCTCGCAAGGTTCCTCCGGCGGAGAGGGGGGATGCTCGTGTAGCGGGCGTCCGCTGTCCCGGGAAGGAGGAGCGGAGGGTTGAGAGCCGGCAGTCGAACTCAGCTGGCCACGCTGGGTTTCTGGATCTGCTGTCGTCTCAGTGGAGAAAAGGGGAATCTCACAGCTCGCTTCTTTGGGTGGAGGGCACTCGCCTGGTCCAGGCGATGCGGGTCGTTTTCAGGATATCACAGCCAGCTTAGCTCTGATGCAGGGGTCGTCAGGCCTGGTTGCGGCCTTTGCTGCTCGGGTTGAGGAGGGGGGAAGGGCGGTTTGTCTCGAGCTAACCGCACGTCCTGTTGCGACGATTTGTCACTTAGAACTTCTCAGGAGGAGGACCTGTCTGTAGCTAGGCTACGTAGGAACTGAAGATTTGGGGCTCCAAACCTGTATATACTGTGAGGTGCAGGGCGTGTCTTTGTGTTGGTGAGGCACTCTGATTGGCTCACCTTATCTCACTTACAGACAGGAGTCCTTTTGTCAATCTTCGAAACAAAGGAATGGCTCCCTTCCCTGCTGTTTTATCATAGGTGTGGTATTCAAATTGGCCAAATGGCCAGGTAGGTGGGGGTTGTGTGCTCACTGTCTCCACATGGACCAGCTAGTATTCAAACAACATGTTTTTCATTCAATGTCAGTGTTCGTTCAACATGTTGTTCATTCAATATCAATATTCATTCAATATCAGTGTTCATTCAATATCAATATTCATTCAATATCAATGTTCCTTCAATATCAATGTTCCTTCAATATGTCTGGCCCAACAACAATGTGAGCGTGACGTCACCCATTGGGTTTTGATACCAGAAAATGAGGCTTGAATCTCCTGCTTCCTGGTAATATTTGATTGGATTAATGGATTCTGCTACACAGAAGTACGGGGAGAGGGGGCGGGGGAGTAGTGACGTTGACGCCACGTGAGGCTGTCGGGGGAGTGTCCGAATTTGTCTCACAGGCTTGAACTGACTGCCATCTTGTTGTTCGCTTCTGGCTGCTAGCTTGCTAGCTGGCTGCAATGGTGAAATGTTCCAGAAAAACAAAATATATAATAACTTTTAGCCCGAAGGTATGGCCGAGTAGCAGTCCAGCCAGCCGACCACCGTCTTGTCCAGGGCCTGGCCAAGAGACCAGGTGTGGTGTGAGCCTCCAGCCTGCTAGCTGCTGCTAAGCCTCCACAAAGTAAACTGCTATTACTTATATATTATATCTATAGGTAAACTCCAAACTTTATAACTGAGGTGGATTTGATCGCGCACTTGGTGCTCTGCTATGTTGGACTGTTTGAGTGATGCTCATGTTTGTAACCTAACGCTAGCTCGATTAGCATCGTGTGCTACTGTAAACATGCGAGCAAGGTGGCACCGTTGCTATGACTGTAACCTAAATTTAGAGATGTGGCGTTAACGTAATACAGTGATTAATATAACACGGTGTCTTTGTTTCTTCAAGGGATGACCGCCGGAGTACCATGGAGCAGGAGCAGCAAAACACAATAAAGGGACATTGCCCCAATCCCCAAAGGATTTGTGAAAATTAAGCTACGTTTTAAATGTTGTAACAGTAATACCCATGTGCATGGATCATTATTTAATTTTCTGCTCTCCTGAGATTATAATGGTAACATTAACATATTACTATAAGAATATTGCTGATCATCAGTTTAACACGTTCACTGCCATTGACGAGATATCTCGGCTTACAAAATCCAACGGTTGACTGCCAATGACGAGATATCTCGGCTTAAAAAAAAAAAAAAAAAAATTGACGGTGGGACGTGGATCCAACCCTTTTACGTCTCCTATACAAATATTGGAGGTATTGAATGTGTATAATCTATTTTACCGACCCACTGAGTGGCGACATGTCTCTCCAGAGTAGAAAGAGGCGAGCCAAAACTGTAGGGAAAAGCGCGAGGAAGCCGTTCTCATACTGTAAAATGGATGGCGAAAACGCTTTCGCTTTCGCACTGACGCACAGCGGTGGCAACGGTGGGGGGTTCCAAGAATAGACTGGGTGCACACTTTGAAACACGCAGCATAAATAAGCGCAGAATCGCAAGAGCTTCATCAGAGCTCTCAACCGAAACGCCAAGAAACGAGCGAGCCCCATCCAGCGAGCCCCATCCAGACTGCCAGGCAGCAGCCAGGCAGCAGCAACTCGTTTGTGACAGACCCGCTGCAGAGCCAAGGAGGGCGGAGGAGAACGCCCACGGAGGGAGGAGTTTGAAGCAGAGGGGGGTTTCCTGCTGTTATGGAGGAAATTACTGTTCAAAACTATTGTTTAGATGTCTGCCGTCTTACTGATGCCAAAAATGAATGGTTAAAGTGACTGTTCTATCAAATTTCACAAAAAGCCGTTTATCTCAGAATAAATTTTCAGACGCTGAAACCATGCTGTATTCAACTGCTAATGCTTACATAACTACTAACTCTACAAACTAACTCTTTTAGACAGAGAAAGCACACATTCTATTAGTTCTTTTGAGATATTGTGTGTTCACAAAATCCTAACAGAAACGAATCCTCGGCTCTTGAAAGATGAGCCAGAATCCTCAAAAAAAAACCTTGGCAGAAGCTAACTACAGTATTGAAAAATGGCTGGCAGTGAATGTGTTAACTATGTCCATTAGCCCATTAGTTGTCTGGTCAGAGCAGGCAGGTTGGATAATAAGATGTGATATAAAGATTGTTGTCGAGTGAACCAGCTTGGACCAGATGACGAGAGGAAGAAGAGTCAGAGTCAGAGTCAGAGTCAGTTTATTTACCATTTGCAGTCGAAACTACATTGGAATTGGGGTGCAAGAGCTTAAAACATAGACACAAATATGACAAGTCATGACAACATAACATAGCATATAAATAGACAGACAGTAAAAAGGTTTAAAAAGTAAATAAGATAAAATAAGAGAATAAAACAATAAAATAATAAAAGGAGACAGGTACATCTGTGGATAAAGGCCCGAGTCATCCAGCTCACTTATTAAAGTGCAGGAGCAGACAAAGTGCACAGTCAGACATAAAGTGCACAGTAGTAAAGTGCCTAAGCAAGGATTAATTGCATGAGAAGACCAGTATAAGACATCTTATACAAAAGAAAATAACAGAAAAAATAAAGGTCTAGGTGTGTCTAGGTGGTCTAGACAACAGAGATCTACCGTTTAGATTTGTGATCGTTCAAACTACGCACAGCACTCGGGTAAAAGCTTCTCGCAAAGCGAGTGGTGGAGCATTTAATGGAGCGGTAGCGTCTACCCAAAGGGAGTAACTCAAAAAGACTGGCGGCCGGGTGACCTGCAGGGTCCCTGATAATGCTGGAGGCCCGGGACAGAAGTCTGGAGCTATAGAGCTCTTCTAGTGCCGGCAGGTTGACACCAGTTATCTTGCGGGCAAGGCACTACCCTATTTAAAGATTTTCGCTCCTTAACAGTAAGGTTACCAAACCATACAGTGAAGGAACTAGTGAGAATGCTCTCAATAATACAGCGATAAAAGTTGACAAGGATCTGGCTGTTGTGGGTGAACTCCTTAAGTCTTCTTAAGAAGAAAAGACGTTGCTGAGACTTTTTAACAATCGCTTTGGTATTTGAGTGCCAGCTAAGATCATCCGAGATAGTGACACCTAGAAATTTGATACTTTTTACCATCTCAACCTCTGTACCATTGATTATTATAGGATGGTGAGGTGCCTTTTTACGGCGGAAGTCAATGACAAGCTCTTTTGTCTTGGAGGCATTGAGAATTAGGTTGTTGGCCTCGCTCCACCTGACAAGTTCTTCTACCTCAGATCTGTAGTTAGACTCGTCATTTGAGCTAATGAGCCCAATGACAGTGGTGTCATCCGCGTATTTAACTATGAGATTGTTGAGGTAGTGAGCGATACAGTCGTGGGTAAAAAGAGTAAACAAGAAGGAGCTAAGAATGCATCCTTGCGGTGAGCCAGTGCTCACCTCTTCAGTGAAGAACGTGATGATGGAGAACCAACCAACTGCTTCAAATCAATGAATGCTTTATATGTATTGAAATATGGTTATCTGTAACAATTCGGCATACATTACATAGGCAACACCATGCAACATATACTTCGATATAATTCAAACTTTAAGAATGGTTCCTTTCCCACCATGGGGGGCTGGACTGCTGTGAAATGGTTATATTTGTGTCAAGTGTTGCATGGTGGATTATCTATATACTGTATGCCTAATTTACCAGAATTCAATCATGAGAGACTCTTAATATAATTTTAACAAACTTTATTGAATCAGAATAGTATGGCGTATGACTCCATGATGTGACGCTCCTCTTGCTTATGAGAGAGGGCGTCGGTGCTGTAAGAGACCATGATGTGACGCTCCTCTTGCTTATGAGAGAGGGCGTCGGTGCTGTAAGAGATAGGACATCCCCCCTGAGGGGATCTGTTTCCAACGGGAGTCATAACATTGGTGGTGATCTGGGGGAGGTGGTGGGATGAAGCTTCTTGCCTGGAGATGCTGGATGGATGCGTGATGCTGACACAAGGTGAGTGATGACTGCACGAGTGTGATTTAAGCTGTGGTGATGGGGGCCTTATATAGTACTGGGAGAAGGGCATTTATGATGTCATAACTGACGTCATTTGGGCAACTGACGTCACGCTGCAAAGGTGACGTCATAGAGAAGGTGACGTCGGAGATGGTGACGTCATTTAGTGACGTCATTTGGGCTGAGGGTTATGACAGCATGGGGTGCTCTATTAATGCCTTATTTGGTCTTCCATGATTGAACTTCAGTCTGCGACTACACTACATATTCGTGCAAGATCTTAGGCTATGTTGAGTTCTATCGATCCGATAACGTATGTTTTCAAATAATCATGAGACATTAAATTGCTGAGCTTGGCGGATGCCTCAAGACAAGTGTGTATCAGTTTTAAATGTCCAATAACATACCAGGCCCAGGGGCCCGTCATGTCTTAATTCATCAATGAGGGGGACATGAGTGGTGGGAGGGGCAGTAAGGGGGGGGGGGTTGAAGTAAATGGTGACATGGGCTTAAAGGTTTTTGCTTGTTTCAGAACCGGAACGCACATTCCGTGGGCAAATTCACTCTAAGAATGGCATATTCTGGCCATAAACTGTAGAAAAATGCTGTTTAATCCATCTCACTAAGCGACAACTGACTGACTCACTGACTGAATGCATGACCTGAATTTGCTGTATGATGCCCTCGGCTGCTCTGTGGGAAAAACAGTGTAGTCTATGTAACAATTATGAATCCTTATTGATTTCCCATGTAGAGACCAAGGAAGTGACTCTATGTGCAAGCACATGCATCCCCACTGTCTCTCCCCCAGCTCCAACCTCCAAAACTCCCCCAAAATCTCTTCACATCAGCAAGGCTATATCAGAAATAGCTCTTGCAGAGAAGTTGATTAGCATTGATCTTTGCATCCTGCCTCCCCTCACGTGGCCCTTGGCTTGCTGGCTGGCTGGGTGGCTTGGTGGCTGGATGGGTGGCTTGGTGGCTGGCCGGTTGGAGGCAGGACTCTTGTTTTGCAGAGATACGAGCATTAGATCAAAGTCTGCTTGTCTGACCACACACGTCTTTATCTGTGCTCACCGGCTGTCACTGGATAAACTGGGCATGCTCCAGTGGATGCTATATCAAAAGAGACTATTGATTTAAGATGGAGAGACCCGACTTTGGATTGACTTTGCTTTGGGGGATGATCAAGAGAATCTACTTCATACCATTCAATTGAGGCTAGTTGACCCACGTGTGATGCGTTTTGATTGGGCTAATTTGGTTTGTATTGAGTTCAAAAAATGAAAAATACGAGGTGGAAACCTTCAACCACGGAAACCAATAAGTTATAAATCAATGATGAATCAGCTACTCACTCGTGCATCCCAATTTCCCCAATTAAAATGGGGAGAGTCCACCCAACTGACAAACTTTGGGTTTCACCTGCCATGAAGCACCTGATTGGATTGCAAAAGAAGGCTTTTTCCAACCAAAGCGCAAAACTGTGGAAACACTACAAAAACAAAATGCAATGGGCCCTTGCCTCTGCTAGAAAGACCTGGGTTCATACGATTTCTCTTAATTGCATCCACGTTTGCCTCACTTCTGTCTTAGTGCCTCTCACCGAGGAAACCTGCAAGGAAAGAGGAAAGGAGGAAATATGTATTTAGAGAAATGAAACGTATTTTCCTCTTAAGTGTCACATGTCTGATGACGGTGGCAGCAGATCACAGCTAAAAAATGTTTCGTGTTTTTTGCACAGCTAAAACGGATTGTGGATTAACTAATTTAGGTTCCCCATGTTCTTTCATTAAAATTACATCAGTATCAGTATAAAGTATATATGGCAGAGATGTACTGTATATAGCCTAGTGTGCTGTTCCTCTGCAATCTTGTTCATATGAGTTTCTTCACATTATATAGGGGCGGAGTAATTAACGTGCGTAGAATCTATGGGCCCGGAGGTTAGGAGTCGAATTAACTTTTTTGGCACACGCGCTGGGTGCGTTCTTACGTTCAAATGAATGGGCAGCCATCTGTCAATACCGTATCCAGTTCTCTTTATACATCTATGAGCAGGAATAAGATGGAGGGCCAGAACAGGATCTGTCTGTTGATCTGCAAATATAAACAAACAATTTTCTGAGATATCATGTGCTTTGGCAATACTCAATACCACCCAGCTCCCATCCTTTCTTTCTCCCCTCTCCTCAGCTCACCATCCCAGTATGGGATGTCTACAAACGTCTCCAGGCTGTCAAACTCAGCAAAGCACCCGTCCCTGATTTTACCCCCCAGACAATCGTGAATGTTTGCTTGTGAGATCAGTGTTCCTCTTTGTCATGTTCTAAACTCCGCCTTTAACACTTTCCCAGCCATTGACGTGATATCATGTCAATCTGTGTTTTCACTGTCATGTGATAGTTTGCTCTCTTGGTCACCTTATGAAATGCTACTGCACTTCCAGAGTTGCAAAAAAGCAACGGTTATTGTCCACCAAAACCAGCAAGCAGAGAAAAGCAACAATCTCCCTCCAGGAAAAAGCTCCATAAAACAGCTCCAGCCTGGTGCCTCAAAACGCTGCAACGAGCAGCTTTACCCGAGCTCGACACGCTGTCAGAAGGACTCATGACAGTCACTCAAAGCTCAAGGATTTTTTTCACCAGACGCTGGTAAACATATACAAGTCACTTTTCTGTCAGGTAGATTAGTAATCCGGTTTGTGAGCCCTCACACCGTGTAAATTTTAGATATGCCCCCAGACCTCCAGACATCGACCACCAGAAGCCTCCGCCCCCCAGGCAAGACGAGAGTGTGACCCACACGTCCCCTCTCTGAGCACTCCGCTGGTACAAAAATTCATTTTTCTCTGCTTTCTGGGACAGACCGGCATTTTCGGTGAACATTCAAGTGTCGATAACTAAAGAACGGATGAAGGCAGAATCTAACTTTTTTCTATGAAAGGAGAGGCTCTCTTCTTTCTTTTACTGTACATAGTCATAGAAATTAATATTCTGTGGGTCTTGGAAGATGAGTGAAAATGGTCAGAAACCCTGGAAAGTGTTAATAATTGATTGGATTTATATAGCGCCTTTCTAGACACTCAAAGCGCTTCACATATCAGGGGAGGGAGGGGGAGGGAACTCATGGTGAACTCATGGTGATGCACGTCATCCAGTTTGCACCAGAACGCTCACCACACATCAGCTATCACGGTGGAGAGTTGAGGACTGAATGTGCCAATTAAGTAACGAGGGATGATTAGGTGGCCATGATTGAAGGAAGGCCTGTTTTGGGAATTTAGCCAGGGCACCGGGATTACACCCCTACTCTTGCGAAGAGTGCCGATGGGATCTTTAATGACCACAGAGAGTCAGGACCTCGGTTTTAACGTCTCATCCGAAGGACGGTGCTCACTCACAGGACAGAGTCCCCGTCTCTGCCCTGGGGCATTGGGGAGATTATTAATCAGATCAGATTATTCTTCAGACCATTCGGACCAGAGGGGAAGAGCACCTCCTACTGGTCCTCCAACACCACTTCCAGCACCAGTCTCCCATCCAAGGAGTATGCTAGGCCAGGTCTGCTTAGCTTCCCAAGGAAAGCCAGTAATGTAATGCAGGAGCCGTCCCTAAACAGTGGCCTTTTATCGGTCACAATGGACACAATAAAAAGCCACTCTCTAAAATGTGCTGTTTTATCTGGAAGGTGGGGGGGGGGGGGATACATTTATTTGGCACTGAACTATGGATCTCGCATGACTAGGGCTACCAATATGCATTTTCCTCTTAAGCATCTTGATATGTCACCCCTGTCAGGTGGATGGAGTATCATGGCACAGGAGAAGTGCTCACTAACACGGATTTGTGTGAACAAAATTTGAGAGAAATTCAACTCGTGAAAAATGGGAGCAAAAGCAAAACTGTTGTTTCTATTTTTGTTCAGTAATAGATTGTTACTACTTTCACAATGATTGAAAATGTATTTTATCTGATGTTCTGATATAGGCTACTACAGTACTGTATGTAAATTGGTGTGTCATTTCAGTCTGTGGGAAGCACTAATAAAAAGCTACTACTACATGTACATCCACAGCACATATGGAAAAATAAATAAATCAGTGTCACACATCCACGACATTACATGTCATATTAATTTCCCCCATGTACCATATTCCTAACACACACAATTTCCCCAAGTACAGAGTACATTAGGCTTGCATTGACCTTACATTTCCTCAAGAGAACTGTTGACAGTGAATTCACATTTATTAAATGTATTCTCCCGCTCATGGCGTAGCGGCAGATTCGTGCAGACCTAATCGAACGCACTTTTATACCATACAGTAACAGTGCCTGTTGATGTGCTTCAGCAGAGAGAATCAACTGGGATGTTTCTGTCTTGGTGTGCGTGTTCCATTCCAGCTAAATTAATGGAAGTCCCAGAGAAAAAATGCCATTTTGTTCACATGTTGCATCTGTCAATAATCCTACTGCGCTCCTAACTCACCCCAAATGCACCTCATCCTGCATTAGGCCTAGACTATAAAGTCTAATAATCTCCCCAAAGACCTAATCGAATGTGTTTTATTACTGCAGGAGAGCCTAGATCAGGGGTGGCCAAACTTTTTTGGTTGTGGGCCGCATACAGAAAAATATAAGGAGTCGCGGGCCAAACAATATTAAGCGCTGCAGTTTTCGCAGCAAAAGAATTTGACCAGAAAACCCTTGTGCCATCAAAAATTTTATTTCTACCTAAATAAATATATGACACATAGTTTATTGATGTGCTGACATATTACAACAGGTATTTCTGTATGTTTAAAAAAAAATCCTGTGCCAACAGGTTAAGACAGAGATAATTTAACATAACATTAGTATTAAACATTCATTCAGTATTAAAAATGTTTAAAAATAAATAGACCAGGTCAGGGTACTCAAGTATAAATGAAGTTATAATACCATTATAACTAAAGTTCGGGAACAAGGCCATGCCACAACTAACTACTCAGTCAATCATTCAATCAGTCAATCCCTTGCTCCGCCGGATTCAATCAGGCGCTCCTCCTATATATACGCCCCAAACCAAGATCCTTTCTCTCGTCTCAAAACCAAACTCATCCCTCCCACCCAACACCTTAATCTTCTATCTCAGCCTAGGAACCACCAGGGATAAGATGGAGCCATCAAGACCATGAAGATTCCATCGCCGAGGCAGTTCCCCCATCCAGAGTCTCACTCCCTGGTTCCTCGAGACATCTACTCATACTTCCTCCAAGTCATCTATTCATTCCTCATCCCCTCACCCCCTCATCCCTTCATCCCTCATCCCTTCATCCCTCATCCCATCCCCTCATCCCATCACCCCCTCCCCCCATCCCTTCCCCCCTCATCCCTCATCCCTTCATCCCTCATCCCATCACCCCCATCCCAACCCCTCATCCCATCACCCCCTCCCCCCATCCCTTCCCCCATCCCTTCATCCCCGTTCCTCCCCCTAATAAACTATCCATAATTGTGGCTTGGTCATAGTTAGTGAACCCATTTTCAATGGTTTTAAATTGAAAAAACGAAATGGGGGGGAATCCGTTTTTTTGTTTTTGTTTTTCAGTTTCTTTTTCTTTATTTTTTTGTTTTTCCGTTTCCCCCCCGTTTTCATTTTTTCGTTTTTGTTTTCCGTTTTAAACGGAAAAACGTTTTTAGCTATTTTTGTTTGTTTGTGCTAAATTCATGGCGGGCCACTTAAAAACGGGCAGTGGGCCGCAGTTGGCCAGCGGGCCGTAGTTTGGCCACCCCTGGTAGATAAACGTCTACAACCGCTTCAGCAGAGCCAGAGTTTAGCCGGTATAGAGAGATATCCACAACCGCTCCTACACCTACTTTCTACAAGCCAGTGTTTTAATTTTTCTTTTTTCTTTTTCAACTTCACACAATTATAATTGTGTTTACATTTTTCAAATGATGGTTTAGACCAGTGATTCTTTTCATATCACATCAAGGACCTAATACACATTTGGGCCAAATCTGAGGATATTTTTTATTATCAGATATTATTTTGTCCAGAATTCCAAGACTATCTAAGGGCCGCTGGAAGTCATTTGAAGCAGGGGGTGCTGGGAGGAAGGGACAAAATTTGGAAGTTTTTTTTTTATCATTTTTTTGCTATATTTAGAGGAATCTCTCATTTTAAATTAACATTAGGATACTGTTGTGATGTAATTATTCAGTATTTTCTCCTTTTCTCACTCATTCAGAGCAAAGAGGGAGATATATAGCATGATGATAATGCTCTATATCTCCCTATTTGCTCTGAATACACTAGTATTGCCACACATGACACAGACTTAACATGATAGAAATATTATCAGCAAACTTAATGACTAGACTAATTATTCTGATCTGAATGGCATATATCAAGAAACATTGACTCCTCTCTTTGCTGTATAGTGGGAGGTGCATTTTTGAGTAGGTGATTAAAATAGCATGTCAAGTTCACATTTCTTTATTGCCAGATTAAACAATTCGTATTGGTTGTTGGTTGGTTCAACACAACATGTGCGTGCATGCGCGCTTCTTCTTCTTCTCTAGCCTACAAGCATGTAACTTCCTTGATTGTTATTGTTGATAATTCTATTTAAATAGGCTACATTTTCATTTCCCAAAACATTCTTAAACAAGAAAGGAACATAGTGCACTGCAAAATATTTTTAATTACATTTGTAAAAAAAAAAAAAAAAAAAAAAATTGGGGGGGGGGGGGGGGGAATCTTGGGGGCAGCACCCCTACTTCCCGCGGGCCTGTCTGTAGGCTACTGTAGGTACAGATAGTTGTACTGTAGGTAGAGATAACAGTGAAAATATGGTCAAAGCAGTCAATCTTCTACATTATTTAATTGTGTTCACTTCTCAATTTGCTGGGGACCCTCTCAAGGACCCCTGGTAGTCCCCAGACAAGTTGAGAGCCACTGCTTTAGACCAACCAAAATCCACTGGATGTTCTAGTCTCAAGCTGTGTTTACCTGTATTGAACATAATATAGCATATGTGATGGTCTTGACAGACACATTTATGAAATAGGACAGTCCCCTTAATAATCAGGATGCTCCAGTATTCCATTCTAGAGTTGCAGCATGTACATATTTCCTGTTCACAAGATAAGCTTTTATGCAATTCTGTTTCTGTAGTAATATGCAATAGTATGTTTATTCATGGACTGCATAGGATAATATGAAGATGAATACTATGACCTTTAACTGGGACATGAGCTATTACGTTCATGTAAAATCCCTTATAATGATCTAAAAATCCCTTATAATGATCTAATGAGTGGAGTCCCATAGGGATGATTTACTGTATAACGTCTCACGGGGCATATCCAAGTTTGCATTGGCCTTGAGAGTACAGCCACAATGTTGTCTGTGATGAGTCAGTTGGCTCTTATTTTATTATCTCTTACCCTGAAGATTAAATGAACAAGCTTGTTTTGAACAAGGAATGGCAAAGTTGAGTTGAATGCCATTACTCTTTTCAGGCACATTTGGTTCTGGATGCCAAGTGCCATTTAAAAGCTCAATCATGCAAAAAACATGTTTTCTTTTTTTGTTTTCTTTTTTAGATAAACTGCACTCTTATGAAGCCTAAGCCCTTGTTCACACAGGATGCCGAACGTAAGCAGAACTGAAGCTTGAAGCAGGCACAAGCTGAACTGACGCCTTGTCGTTCACACAAGAAGCCTTCTCTTTTCCTCTCAGCGCCTACTCTTGCACCTTGAACCCGCCCACAACTCCCATTGACTTCATACCTGGCTTGACAGATCAATGCTCGGCTTCAGCACGCGTCACGCTTGGAATAGGCGTGAATCCTGAACGATCGCTTGAGCAAGGCGTGAGCATGGCATGCGTGCGGGTGGTGTGAACGGCTTCGCCTGTTAACAAGGGCGCTTAAATGAAACTTGTGGGTTCAGCGTAGGTAGAGCTTAGGTTGAGAGTTGCTTCGGCGTCCTGTGTGAACGGGGGCTAAACCCCGTAGTCTGAGCAAAATTGAATCTTTCATTTAGGCCTCTATTAGGACTCTTGACAAAATGAAATAATTTCCCTCTTCCTGGTCTGTAGAGAGTTTACAAGTGTGATATAGTCACACACAACCAAAACAATAGAAACCTCATATCAGCACCAAGTTGTATTTTTCTTTCAGGTCAAAATGTCTGCAGTCTATGATTTCTATATAAATCATAGGCGGATCTCGTTATTTTGGCTCTCTGTTTGGCCTATTGAAAAGTTGGCAGTGTTATTCATATTTTACCTGTCATCGCTTGTACCTTATGGGTTGCATTCCTTTTCATATCAAATAATGTTCCCTACCAGCACAGATGGGAAGAAGAAAATATTTGTCAAGAAAGGTTGAAATAACAGACTAACTGTCCAGACTAAGATAAAATATATTATATATAAATTGTATAAATATATATATTTATATATTATATAAAACATATATGTAGTGAAGACTTCGAAGGAATTTAATAAAATGTTAGGGTATATTTTTGGTGAAATGGAAGTTATCAACATATTGACAGTGAAAAATAATAATTTCCAGTGAGAAACATGCTGTCTTCACTTACAGTAGAGACTTTTTTTTTTTTACAGAGGAGTACCAAGGAGGACTGATAGATTGCTTAGTCACATGGTACAAATTGACAATCACCTGAAGCTCAATATCAGCAAAACCAATCATTCCATTCCCCCCAGTTCTCTTCCTCACTGAACAGGAGCCCCGACCGACCAGAAGAGGCGCTAGTGCAGCGACCAGGACTCATACCCCACTGGCTTTCCACCCGCAGACACAGCCAATTGTGTCTGAACGTCTGACCAAGCCGGTGAGACCTCAAACTCGTTTTGTCTTCATGTATCTGCATCAACATGATCAACACGTTCTCACTCCGAGCACGTAGCATATTGGCGCTTTGTCCCGTCCCTTGTGCGTCGCTTGTTACTAACATGGTACCCTTGAGCGACACATGAAACGAGGTCTGGAGGGAGGTTAGGTTTAGGCGTGGGGGGTGGGAGAAGTTAGGTTTAGGGTTAGGGTCTGGGGGAGGTTAGGTTTAGGCATGGGGGGTGGGAGAGGTTAGGTTTAGGGTTAGGGTCTGGGAGAGGTTAGCTCCTCCAGACCCTAATGAGGGAGCAGTTGACTAATGGGGGAGCAGTTAGGCTAATAGGGGAGCAGTTGCCATAAGCGTCAAAGATGACTTCCATGGGTTTGCATTGAGTTTAGTCGGAAAGCCCAAGTCGTTTCATGGGTCGCTCAAGGGTACCATGTTAGTAACAAGCGACGCACAAGGGACGGGACAAAGCGTCAATATGGTACGCGCTCGGAGTGAGAACGGGTTGACATGATACAACAGGGAGGTCAAATGTTTCAAACAATGAAATCAGAAAGCAAAACTGACATCTCAGTTCATTTTTACAGGTCATTTAACAAGGAAATGGCCGGAAGTAGCAAATCGCCGCCATGCTGGCTCGTAAGGGGAAAAGGCAATGGGTTTTAGAGTCAGACACTCAACCCTCCCAAAGCTCACGCTCCATAAGGTGCCATTGCCATTGCCACCCAGTGACGTGGTTTGGGGGGGGGGGGGGGGGTCCAGCAACATAGTGACCGAGTAGACTGTCTCTTACCAACATGAATCCTTAATCTGAGTGAGGCATTGCCCTTTAAATCTGGCCACTGTCACGCAACCTTGCCAGTGTAATCCACTAACAACACTTCCGGAGACTTTAGCGGAAACCAACCACCCCGATGCAATTGACAGTTTAGCGTGCTGTTTTATTAGCTGCCGTGGGCTCGCCCGGAAGAGTGTTGTGCTGTTGTATCGCCCTGACCGGGTGATGAATGGGCTTTGACATGTCAGGGAGGTGGTAATGCAAATACAGGTGAGAGGATTTACAACACGCCAGAGTCGAAGGAAGGCAAGCAATTAACAGAAGAAGAGAAAACATGGACACAAATCACGGTGACTCCATATCCAGTCACTCTCAGAGAGATTTAAGCAGGCTTTCTTCACTTTCTTCATTGATTTAGGTGAACATGTGTGTCACACTTGGGAAAAACCCAGTGCCAGCAATTTTGCACATCCTCTTGCAACACTTTCAGCGTCATATTTCTCAACAATAAGTTCTGCAGCATTAATCAAAATGATCGGTATGGACTGAAGATGGAATCGTTCTGTACACAATTCAGCTCCTCTATGTAAAAAGCAGGAAGGACTGGGATGTTTGAATCATTTAGTGTACTGCTTAAAGAAATATGAAAGAAGACAGGGCTTAATGAGCTGTATCTATGGATTGAAAACGGTCACGGCAGTATTATTTTTGCTACAAATGCAATCTCATAAAAGATGAGAGCCTGCCATTGCCGCCGTTGATTTATGTCCCACAGGTGCGCATCTGTTTCAGTGCCAGTGCTTTTTTCCACGGCAAGCTGCGAGAGATTATTCAGCGCATCAAAATGCTTTATATAGAGACATCCTCATCGGATTTCTCTTAATTTGCTGTCTCAGTCAGCAGTGGATTCACTTTTCGCTGGATTCATTTCTGCTGGATTCATGGGAGGGCAAACCTACAACAGTGCATGTCACCGTCTCTTAGCGTCACTTTGTCACGCGGGGAGGTAGCCTCGTCCAGAGGGAATTACAACTACAGGGTAATAACAAGGGTGATTTAAATATGTGCTCCTCTGTCCATTTATTCATAACCACATATGTTTTTTGTTTTTTTATGTTGATGCCTATTACAGATGCAGTTGTGCAGATTGGTCAGATGCTCTTAAATGCAACCCGGGTAAAATGTGTTCATCTTGGGGACCGATTCAATTTTAGGCCTATATGTTATAGTGTGGGAGTTAGGAAACAGTGAGACAGTAGACGTAGGTTGGTCGAGGTAGTTTACTTCTCTCCACATAAAATTTTTACATTCACCGCGGTTAGCAACCAGACATAACAAACTTAACCCGGAACCGGAAGTCGGGAACATTAACCCCCCGCTCTTAAAGACACAAGCCTCCTTTGGTGAATGTCTCTCCTAGTGTCTCGATGTGGGTCACCACAATAGGATGAATCAGCGTAACAACAACTACAAATCTCCCAGAAATGTGGAAGCCCACAGCTATGAGTGCCAAACAAACGTTAATATCTCAAAAACTATAGGCTACATGACATCGCTTATATTTTGACATTCTGAGTGAGAGCAGAAGTAGCACTCAAGAGTTTGATGTGCATGTCGTGTTAAAGTTGTGTGAACTGTCGCAGTTTTTAAAATGTACACCGCAACCGGGGCTAGAGTGAGCACTCAAGACTGGCTCCATACGAGGGATCAGCCGAGCAGCATTTTGGTAAACAAACCGCGTCACTGGGTGGCAGGGTTCAATGGAACCCCATGGAGCCCAAGTGGCGCGATATCGTCAGTGTCTGACTCTAGCCAGTTAACTCGGTTTACATTTTAAAAACTGCGACAGTTCACACAACTTTAACACGACATGCATATATTATAGCCTACATCAAACTCTTGAATAACTTCTGCTCTCACTCACAAAGTCAAAATATAAGCGATGTGAAGTATAGTTTTTGAGATATTAACGTTTGTTTGGCACAACTCATACTATTAACTGCTGCAGGGTTCCGCATTTCTGCGTGTAAAGTGACATCATGCTGATTCGTCCTATAGGGTCCCATTGCCGTTTCCCCCCGGAAACGTGGTTTGTTTACCAAAATGCTGCTGATCCCTCGTATTGATACAGAATGAATTAAAGTAAGTTCTTGAGTCAGAGATTCAGCTCACTCTTCTTTTTCCAACAATATAGGCTACATTTTTCAATTAGCACATTCATACACAAACCAAATAACAATTACAATACAAACAACCAAAATATAAACCACCGCCATCCCCTCCCCACAACAACACAACAAAAACAAAGTACATCTTGTCCAATGTACAGAAAAAAGAACTCTGTGTAACATCACCATGCAGGCACCTCCATCATATCTGCCACATCTGTCCTCTACAAATGGAAGGACCCCAAATTTTATCAAATAGGGACTGTTTAGCCCTGATGGCATATGTAATTTTCTCTAAGGGCAGAGTTGTGGTTAATTCAGAAATCCATCTACTTATACCCGGCCTACCAAACTGTTTCCATGATACAGCAATAACTATTTTGGCTAATAGTAAACCTATGTCTAAAACACTTTTTTTTCTCCCTCTGATGTTGTAATTAATTGGGTATACTCCTACTCTCAAAAGATTTGGGTCTAGAGGTATTTGTATGGACTCTTAATATGTCCTGTCTTACTCTTTTTTGTTTGCTACACTGCCTAGATTCGGCTCACTTTAATATATTTAATATGATTTTAAGGTCCCATGAGAGGAAGAGATTGTCACTACCACAATGGGCAGGGTCCACATTTTCTTCTAAGAGAAAGAGATGGTTACAGTGTTTTATAAGGTGCAATGATGCATACAGAGATCTGACATCATAGATACGTTGATACAGAGGCATAATTACAGTACAGTACAGTAAGTTGTGGCAGTCAGAGTTTACATTGCGTGGGATGAAAATGTCAGAGATAGCGTGGAGACACAGTGGTATTGCTTGCTGATGAGGACAGGACATGATAGATTAGGATTTCTGTGACTAAATGTGTGTGAATGTTGAGGAGAGTACAGTATGTGTTTGAGGATACATATTATGTGTGTATGAATTTAAATTCATAACTGAAAACTTTAAGGGGCGGATCTGAGTGTGTGAGTCTGATAAAATGTTCTCTAACAGTTATGCATTATGTGTTGGGGGTTTATTGAAATGTTATTGGATAGTTTAAGATAGGCCTATTGATGCATAATGAATTATGACATGTGGCGTTAAAAGGAGAATTTGGGTTTTTTACAACCTGGACCTTATTTCCAGCTTTAATAATGATTTTTAACTCACCCTGATTTATTTATTTTTTAATTGATCCACTGACTACAATGTTATAATATGCCGAGCAGCGGCCTGGAACAGAGGAAATAGGGGCATGTGTAATGTGTGTATTTACGTCCTGTAAATAGCTTATTTTCTGACACGCAGCGGCTCATATCCTTATTATATTATACTTATTGACATAAATGTAACCCGCTCTATTTACCTCTGCCAGCCATGGGCGTCGTTAGGCCTGGGCTTTCGGGGCTATAGCCCCGGATCTTTTATGAAAAGCCCCGGATCTTAAATATGGCACTTTTTCTTTTTTCTTTTTTCTTTTTTTACAAAAATAAGAATAGCTGGCCCCCCTCTATTCATCTCTCATCCATGCTTTAAAGCCCTAAATAATAATAATGGTATTGGTGATCAGAAACGCATGCTACATACTACGCTACAACCTTTATTTTTAAAATACGGTTAGGTCTAGAGGAAGTTACACGTCTACACTCCCGAAAAATATTGATCGTCCAGGAAAGAACAAGGAAGTGTTGTATTTCTCCCTGGGAGCATCAGTCTGACAAATACAGAGACCACCAGCGAGCCAATGTAGGTGAAGTCTCTTTTCTATAGTGATTAAGGTGTTAAACACCATGATCATTGAGTTGGTTGAAAAACTAAGTCTTTATTTTAAGTTACATTTTGTAAATGAACTTGTTCATTAGTCAACCAGAGTTTACTATGGAAGTGAATGGGGGCAACATCATGCGCCCTGCATCTAATGTATTGTGTAGTGTAGTGGGTACCATCATTGTAGGGGGCTACTGAGCTGAGGTGTAAACTACTTGATATGCAAATGTACGCTACCATAATGCTAAGTGGCTAGCCATTTAGGTAATGTGTTATGTGTTAAATGGTAGCCTATGTTTAGAATAGCCACTGATATGCCTGTTGCAGTGTTGCTTGCTATGTGTGAAGGTTAGCTTTATTCATGGTTGGCATACAGTTTATAAAGTTAATGGACTCTATCTTCCACCTGGCTTTAAATTAGCTTTTATGGCCTGGCGCAGCGCTATTAGTGGGCGTGGTCAGGCGCATTCCCTAATTTTTCCTCTGCGCTAAAGCCGGTGCTAACCATTTAACCACACCTTTTTAAGCGTAGAATTATTCACAACTGTGGCTATTGGTGATCTGCAGTAAAGCAATCTTATTCTTCCTTTCCAAGCTCCGATCCACTCGATCCAGTCCGGTTGCGGCCGGCTGCATGCTGTCATCTCTTCATGCCAATTTGGATATCTCAGCGCATCACAGATCATAGCCTGAATAAAATGATTCAACATCCAGGCAAATACAGATCTGTTCAACAGGGCTGATGGTCTCCCTGTACAATATGGAACGTTAACTATCTGTAACATTCCTGATACCATCCACTTCCATTATCTTTATATGTTGTAAACACATAACTTTCACAATAGTGAACAAGCACCCCCACTCGGCTCATTCAGGGCAGGCTTAGTTTTATAACTTGTAGGCTACCTGCTGCTCCTGCACATCACAGCACAGGCTAATGATGCGACATAAATATACATTTTGTAAAGTCATGGCATAAATGTGTTTTTGTTGAAAAAGCACGTGTCAAGTAAGCTAAGTCTTGTTGGAGCGGACATCACAGTACAACCATGTTACGGTTGTCACTCGACTATAACACGTATTTGTGACGGATATATATACAACCTGGATTACATGTATGTTTCACATAGGGTTGTGTTTTGATTTTTATGTTTTATTTTGTCCAATATTGAAATGTTCTAGAATTGCATGTTGTGTTAACATAAATATTATTTCTATCTACTGTACCGCTTAGCCTACTTAGGCTGATTTGGTTGCTTTTTCTTGTCAAAATGTATTAAGCCTCAATGCATGCTGGGAGAGATGCACATGTGTGTCTGTGTGTGGCGTTTGGTAGGGGAGCCGGCTCACTGAATAAGGCCTGGTTTTGAAAAGCGCTAACCGCAAAATTAACGCCAGTTGGGAAGATCGCTTTAGGCTGGTATTTAAGGCTGAAACGCCTATTCTGGCACTGCGCCACGCCTCTTCAGCATAAAGCGCATTTCGGGGCGTAAAAACATGACGCTATCTTCCCGAGTCACGGGTAGGCAGGCGCAAAGTGTGTTTTTTTGTGTTTAACGCCAGTTTAGCGCCTAAGGCCACAGGGAGAATAGAGCCCAATTACTTTAACTTTAACCTCAAGTCACTCTTAGATTATTGTTTTATTTACTTTGAATTCATTACTGACTTATTTGTCAAGATGTCTACTGTTACTTAAGCACAGGCTTAACATTCAGGGTAATTACCATGAAAGAAACAGTAACACCATCTATGTATAGGTCTCTGATGGAAACCAACCCCTTCTCACTCCATACATGCAGTAGGCGGCGCGGTAGCATGTATCAAACACAAGAAATGTGATAGGAAACAGCTTTAGCTATGAGGCAGTCAAAATAGTGGTCGCACCGTCGTCAATCACTGTGGGTGATTTATTTTACAAGTGGCAACTAGTCATATCTGACTAGTTTTAAATGTATTTCTCCCCACAAAAGTTTGATAGCCTATGTTTCCTAAATAAACGTTTTGAATCCATTTATTTCTCTATAGTCCATTCTTTATAGCCTCTATAGTCGTAGTCGATCTTATTTATTCCAGTGTTGTCATTAAGAGGCCGATTTCGCAGCAAGAATATTGAATTGGTCGGCACGTCGTTCTCGGTAAAGGACGCTTTCGTTATTGAAACAGACAACATGCATGCATGCTCCTACTGTAGCCTATCTATCTGCATTTGCAGAAACTCATGAACCCATATCTTCTGGACATTGCCTTGATGAAATAACAACGTAGCGTTAGCTAAAAGTAATAAGTGCGACAACTTGAATCTCCCACAAACGTTAGTCTTTTTCTGACATGGGAGCAAGCAAGCAGCGCAGCAGCATCCCTCCTGATGCACTGGACCTGGCTGCCTGCAACTGCAGTCAAGCCAGCCCTCACCTCGGAAAGCACGGTCATTCTAGCCCCCACTTAACAATTCAAGCCGTTTTTGCAACACTTGAGGAAACCGTGAGTTTGCTCGTTGATATAAGCGATTGCCCGAACGATTCATTAATTAATAAACTAGCGAACGTGAAGTGAGTCACGAAGAGCCACACCTGCCCACTACGGATATGCGGATAATAACCTGCCAGCTGTTTAACATGAGCTGCGATTGCGTGGAAGCGGATTTTATACCGGCGGTCGAGGTAGATCAGATACGGAGTCGCGGGAGTGCGCGTAGGCCGGCTAATTGTTGTTTAACATGCAGGCCAACCGGCTAGGTGCAGGTTATAATACGGATTCCACTGCATGTTAAGAAGTGGCTATAGAGAGTTGCCCCTCTCCTTCCCCCCGAACACCCCCTCCCTCCCCCCGGGCCCCCCTGCTTTCTTCAGGTTCACTCTGGGTATTGTGCTGACGTGTTGGCTTAGCAGAGGTGCCCAAATTCTTTCCTATGAAGGGCCTAAATTAATCTGGATGGATGGCCGTGGGCCAAAAATAAATGTTGATGTTATGTGGAATTACATTAAATTATATTATTTTATAGTCAATTTACATTCTAAATATAAAATAGGTCTTCTACTTTCATATGGTAAAAGTATCATCAAGCTAGCTTTAAAAAAATGAGCCTGCCACAGCCTCTGAAAGAATGGCCAAGTTTGGCCCGCGGGCCCAAAATGTGTCAGCCATAGCTTAGAAGCTCCCGCGGTCACAGCGTGAGGATTTCTAGCTATCGGTGACCAGGAGAAGGGCATTTATGATGTCATTTATGATGTCATTTATGATGTCATAACTGAGGGTGACGTCATAGAGAAGGTGACGTCGGAGATGGTGACGTCTTCTAGTGACGTCATTTGGGCTGAGGGGTATGATAGCATGGGGTGTCTACCTATGCCTTTTGGTCTTCCATGATTGAAATTCAGTCTAAGACTACACTTGTTTTTGTAGCGGACAGTGCAGGGGGTAAAACAAAGAACGTAGCCTACTACTTTGAGCTCGGTACACAGCAAGCAAGCGAGTATCCACTGTTAGCCAGGTCAGATAACGTTATCATCGACAATGACGAGCACTTTCTTGTAAAACATACCTGGACTCCAACAAAGAAAGCTTCAGATGGTTTTCTCTCCTCCGAGCGCAGCTCGAGCCACTTACGTCTATAAGACCCGCACACTTTAACGTAATTCCCTGGAATGCGTTTGCTTTTATTTGGTATGTTACATACAATTGGCTAAATTATTAGTTAATTCAGAGTTAGATTATATTGGAGCAGCCAGCCATTTTCTTTTTCTTTTTTTGCCGGAAGTCGTCACACGACCACACAACCGGGTCAAATGGGCGTGGCTACATAAGGTGAATACGTTGCTCTCAATGTACTTACACCTTGTCTGCACCTTGTTTGCAGTACATTGCGTATTGATAGAATGTGTCGGCGGCACTTTGTTGGACTCTTTTTCGTCCTGCCAACATTTTGTTTGGGTCTACCTGTTTGCCCCTGTTGCAGATGTTACAACTGCGTTAATAAAAACGGAAGCTGGTTAAAAGATTGTGTGCCCTATCGTCTGCACGACGCTATTTGCATTTGCGCCTGCGAGCCGACTTGCGCCCGTCATGTTGTATCGTCCCCCGCGCGCAGCTGCCAATCTGGTGCTACGGGGCCGTCCCGAAAGATAGCTGGTGCAGTAGCCTCACTTCTCCCCCAGCTGCTGCCGCACCTGGCTACAGTGAAGATTTCAGCTAAAAACAGGGTGTAACTGACATCTTTTCAAGTCAACTTGGCATCTCAGGGCTTGTGGAGACGATTATGCCAGGTGAGCAGTATGGAAGCATTTTATGTATTTCTTCTGTTGTTTTTTACGTTTTTGCTCATGGCCCCCTTCACACTTAGCAGCCAGCTCTACTTGCCTGACGCAGCCGGTCTCCATTTATCCAAACTGGGACCATGCCGGCTGCATTCTACTGCATGTAGTACACTGACTGTATGCAAGAACCTCATACAACCCCACATAAAAAAATCCTAACTATCCCTTTAAGGTTTTTATTGTATAGCCGCTTTCAGACATGCCTTGGAACTCGGGAGTTATCTAGAGGGCATCCGGTATGTATGAACAGAGCTCAGTGAAGTGGCCAGCTCATGAGGCGGGGGAGAGAGACAGAAAGCCAGCGTGACAGATTATTATTATATAAATAGTCTATGTGAATGAGCGAGCGAAAAAAAACCATGCAGTTTCAGTTTTTCCAAATGAAGCTCGAACCTGCTCCGTGTGCGTCAGCCAATAGGCTACATGTTGCTGGATTTAAACGCTCATGGCTTTGATCTTATTTCATTTCTGCATAGCTTCGCACTAGGGCTGGGCGATATGACGATATTTCGTCTGGACGATAGAAATTGTATTTCGTTTAATATGAAGCTCTATCGTTTATATCGCCGTGTCGCAAATCACACTCTTTCTTTACAGCAATATTATCCGTCATTTGGATGACGCTGTGCTTTCCTCATTCTGTTTTCTTTTATGTCCACACACGCACCCCGACTGTGTCAACAAGCCCCTTGCATCCCTTTATAAGTGGCACAAATCAGCCGGTGAGTACGATTTCGATTTCACGATTTCAGACGGACAAGCCCGTCTTTATTGTCACACGATTACAATCAACACATGCACGGAGGGCCACAACACACACATGCTGACGGTGGCCGGTGAAATTTGTCCTCTGCATTTAACCCATCCTGGCTTTGTCCTTTCCTCCGGGGGGCAGGCCAGGAGCAGTGGTCGCTTTCTCGTACAGCGCCCGGGGACCGACTTCGGATGTTGTAGTCACTGGTCGGATGACGATGACGATCTCATCTTCTGCATGTTTTTAATGGGGGGGGGTTATATATACGGAGGAACCCCCCTGGGGGAGCACGGGGAGAACATGCAAACTCCACACAGACAGAAAGGCCCTTACGACGAGATACCCCACCTGGGCAGTAGGCACTGAAGATATGGGGGGGAACACAACCACAGCGCCCACAGTGTCCCAGGCGAGAATCGAACTCAGGACCTTCTGACTGCGAGGCGACAGCTCTACCACTGAGCACGGTGTAGGCTAAAGAGCAGGGAGATGTTACCCACTCCGTCCGCCTAGTCTACCCAGGCATTTGCGCTGTGTTAAGTCCGCGTTTGATCCATATTTGCGTGTGTCTTCCTAACGTTAAACCTGGCAAAACGTCTCTTCCCATCCTCTCATCATCCCAAGGAAATCCATTGAGGAGCCGACAACAAAACGTCTATCGTTAGCTTTAGCTTATAGCTTTCCCTGGGTTTAAGAGTTGTGTTGGATAACCGTGAAATCCCGGAGTGGAGTATTTTTGTTGAGTGAACTGAACTAGTAACATGGAAATCCCGAAGTAGAGCATTTTTGTTCCTTTATAAACAAACAGAACTGGACTGTATAGGCTAAATAACTTTTATTCTACCCGTTTTGCTCTAATGTAATCTTTGAAAATCGAACTGGTGGTGTGGTTCAGTTATGTTCATTCTACTGCCCTGCAACTAGGCTAATTATTATTATTTGTGTTGTAAATAATAGCCATGCTTATCTGTATTCTGAATGCATGTATCCTTGGTGAGGTTTGACACCATTTTAACTGGTTTAACTGCTACATAAATAAATGGCCATGTGGTAATTTCATATAAACTATAAATTGAATTTACAGAAAATATATCGTGATGTATATCGTTATCGGGATATGAAATGACCTATATCGGGATATGAGATTTTGGTCATATCGCCAGCCTTACTTCGCACAGCACACACATTTAAAATAGAGCATTTTTGGACGCGAGGGTCGTCCTGCTTCCCAGTATTGGACATCGCTAGGTAGGGTATCTGGATCTGGTTGCGTTCATGCCGGTTCATGCATTTGATTTCACGTTTATTATACACAGCATTTGTGAACAATACATGCAGCAGAACCGCAAAATGAAATCCAAGCAGTGTCAAGTCAGTCAGTATAAAACGGAAACTTCTGGGTAGGCTACAACCTTCGCAACAATGACAATTAAATAAAGTAAATGCACATGTAATGTTTTTGTGTGTGTGATCCGAAAGATACTGAGCAGAGATAAACTGGAAGAATATGCTGCCTTCTAAAAGTAAATTTTTACCCGTAGTCAGTCGACTGTTATGTTTTTTTGTTTACCAAGTAATAAATAATTGCTTTTATTTTTGAAGGTAAAAACATCTAGCTTCCTGTATTCTGTATATTTCTAGCAGGATTGATGCATTTTAGGACTGAACTCTCGCCACATCAGACTTGAGGAAATCGATGCATCTGGGCGTGAGTTGTAGGGTTGTTTAATTAATTAGTGTTATGCGCAAACGATTATATGCGCGAACGTTAGTGGGCAATTATCGCCTATTATGTAGGCTATTTTAGCAACATGTTGATTAAGGCTGTAGCCTAGCCCTAGACTGCTGCCTGTCTCCCATGCGTGCAGCTGTGTGGTCAGTCGTCATGCCCGTCATAGTATTATTTTATGTATGGAAGTGTTTTAACGTTTAAGTTCTGCGATTTAATTGGCACCTCTATTTGTCTCTTCCATACCTGTAGCTTGGACCCACAGAGAATATTCACCAGGGGCGTCATGCAAGTCAACAATCTGAGGGGACAAACTCTGGCCTTTTTTTTGGCGGCACACAAACTGCGGTGGCAAACATTTTTTGGGGGGTTGGAAGCCAGATTTAGAGGAATATCTATGAACAGACTGAGCAGGTGTAACCATAAGGCTATTTTCCAAACTGCTCAGCCTCCTGGAAAGATCCATAATCACCAGACTAAGTACATTGCCACTGCCCAGGCTCAATGGACTTGACAAAAAAGGGAGACCACACGTTTCAAAGCAATGTAACACAATGTTTATTTTGGCTGGTATGCCTTTTCAGAAGGTAGAAATCTTTTCTCTTTTTCTCTTCCATTAGTCTCATCTAGTGTCCTCTAGAGCAGGGGTTCCCAACCTTTTTTGTGCCAAGGACCGGTAGATAGGCTACATAGAAAAAAAAGTCACGGACCGGTTGTCAATTTTAATGGTTTTAGTTACATATATTTACTCACCAGGTGGCGACAAAGGGTAAATAACAGCCTTTTGTGTATACAGTATTTATGTTCTTGTTTTAACTACAAACATAAATAAACGTCAACTTGAAACTATGTTTCAACTACCATACACAGCCTATAATATTATAGCCTATGTTTATTAAAAAAAAGAAAATCCTCTCAAAAATCAATGGGCATGACGCTTCTGATATTGACGCCACAGTCAGCTGTGGGCTGAAGTTCCATTGCTTGTCCTCTTGCTGCTAAGAATGAGACCAAATGGTATATGTCAAATACCAAATGAGCTCAACAGATTATATGACGTGCAGCGTGCAGGCCTGTGTCTCTAGGCGTCCCCCCTGCCGCCCGGGAGGATGCAGACCTGGTGAGACGAAGGAGAGGCTCGGCCGGGAGAACCACAGTGCCTCGACTCTCCATGCACTGATGTTCCGGTCCCTGCGGAGTAGTTCCACAGCAGCAGATTGGGGTTTCTTGGACCCGTCCGCTAGCAACATTGCAGAGGAAGATTAAGTAGTCAGATCCGTGAGTGGCTGCTGCTGGGATACAAGCCAAGGCATAATTAGCCTCGGCTGGGTCACCTGGGCGAGTGCATGATGTTGTGAGACCCGAAACACCCAACGACCCCAGGTTACATCACTGATGATGTATCCCAGTTGCATTTAGAAGATGTAGTGTGCAATATGTCGGGTTAGGGCATATTGCACAGTGAAGCCTGGCCTCCCCTTTGCCAGGCACATCTATCAGATGTATGATTGCACTATGTGGTTTGAATGCCAAGCACCCCAACACCTCCTTGCCCTTCCTCCTACCAGACTCTGTGGATGATGCAGATACCTCTGGCTGCTACGCTAGGATCCTAGGATCCTTGGTGGACAGTTCAGCATTCCACACATACCACCCTCACTGACAGACTGGCTGAACTCTCTCTCTCTCTCTCTCTCTCTTATTGATTTCCATTGGCAACCAACGAACTGAACAACATTGACAGCTCTCTGGTGGCCTGTACTGTAATTGACCAAAATAAAGTCACATTTCCACAACAGAACAGAAATGTCTAGTGAATGGGTCATTTATCACCATCCAAATACTGCTTTGTCATTTAGCTTTTTGGCTTGACCACGAAATGTGTCGCAAGGCCAGTCGCTCTGTTGCAGCGCTGCAGCTGAAAATGCCTGCGTTTTCAAACACCCAGTAGGCTACGAGCCAGGAAGGGAATTTTGAAAGCCAGAAACCTCAGCACGTGGCCAAGTAATTGTTATTGATCAACGCTGGCAGATATATGATGTTAATGTTGTGCTGAGGAACAGTAAAATGCACCTTTAATCTGTACATGGAGGAGAAAATCTATTCAGTGCAACCAATCAACCGTATTTGCATATCAGTGACTGCACAACGACAGTGTCCGGTCCTTGTCACTTGTCTGCCTCCATACAGCACAGGAGTTTCAATATTGCCTAACTGTCCTCTAACGTGTCAGCGATTAACTGAGTTAAATTGCTTGTGCGCCCTTTGCACTTGGCAAACAAAAGTGATTCTGACTCCAATGTGGGGTGTGCGCAGCTCACCTTGAACACGGCAACATGAGTTTGATAGTGTTAACACTACATCACTGCAGAAAATGATGATGGTGATGATAATCACAGAACTGTGCAACTTTACACCAAGAAACTAAACAAGAGAGCTGTATGAATGGCTTGTATTTAAAGGTTGGAACCAATTCAGGGTTTTTCCTGGCTCAAATTCAGGTGAGGATGGTACTAGAGCCCAACCATGGGATTTTTTTTAGATGGATTTAGTGGGGGAAAACTCACCGCTTACCGTTAGGCAGCTGATATAAAAAATGTTTTAGTTGGAATGAAAATATATGTTTTCTATGTCGATTGTGCAAAGGTACTCAGAAGGTTGCTTTTTTTAAACAAATAACTTTATTAAAGAATATTTAACATTAAATTGTTAACACATTGGCGTAATTTTGCAATTACAAATGACAGAAATCCACAGAGTGCAAAGCTTGTTAGAAAAGAGTGTTTTCCATGAAGACACCTGCCACTAGTCTGGGGGCAAAAGCACCACGTCATCCGGCGCAGTGTTCCAGCGGAACACGGCGGGAACGCCCCAAAAAAACAATTCTGCTCTGAAAACCGCTTAAGGGATGAAAAACCCTTTCAGAGTACAACACAAACTGTCTATTTTGCTGCAACTCGACAGTGCTGCTTTTTTTACTCAAGAGTTCCAGGACCTTACTTCCTGGAAAAAAAAACGGTCCATTGGAGTGAATGGAGATGTCGGGACACTTCTATCTACACGGCTCTGGGAAAAACCCTGCAATTACTGAAAAGCTATAGCTTTTCAATATATAGCCCTATATTCCAGCTTATTACCCACCAGGGGCGGTTTTAGACCCACCCTGAGATAGTCTCAGCCCACCCTGGAAGATAGAGGGTATTTATTTTATTTTTATTTTTTTACAAAAATAAGAATAGCTGGCCCTGCTCTATTCATCTCTCATTCATGCTTTAAAGCCATACAAACAATAATAATAATAATAATGGTATTGGTGTATGCAACATACAACCTAATATTATTTATTTTGAAAATATGGTTAGGTCTAGAGGAAGTTACTTATCTACACTCCTGGAAAATTGATCACCCAGGAAATAAGGAAGTGTTCTATTTCTCCTTGAGAGCCTCAGACTGACAACAGAGACCACCAGCAAGCCAATGTAGATTAAGTCTCTTTTCTATAGTGAGTAAGGTGTTAAACACCATGATCATTGAGTTGGTTGAAAAACGAAGTCTTTATTTTAAGTTATATTTTGTAAATGAACTTCTTCATTAGTCAACCAAAGTTTACTATGAAGTGAATGGGGGCAACATCATGCATCTAATGTATTGGGTACCTGTGATCATCATTGTGGGGCTACTGAGCTGAGGTGTAAACTAGGCTACTAGTGCTAAGCTGTTTGTTAACACATTGACTGCCAGCCGTTTTTTTTTGCTGTAGGTAGCTTCTGCCAAGCCGTTTTTTGAGGATTCTGGCTCATTTTACAAGAGCCGAGGATTCGTTTCAGCTTGGACTTTGTGAACATACAATATCTCAAAAGTACTAATAGAATGTGTACTTTCTCTGTCTAAAAGAGTTAGTTTGTAGAGTTAGTAGTTATGTAAGCATTAGCAGTTGAATACAGCATGGTTTTAGCGTCAGAAAAAATATTCAGAGATAAACGGCTTTTTGTGAAATTGGATAGAACAGTCACTTTAACCATTCATTTTTGGCTCTCTCTCTCTCTCTCTCCCTCCCCCTCTCGCTCTCTCTCTCTCTCTCCCTCCCTCTCGCTCTCCCTCCCTCTCTCTCTCTCTCTCTCTCTCTCTCTCTCTCCCTCCCTCTCGCTCTCCCTCCCTCTCTCTCTCTCTCCCTCCCTCTCGGGAGGGAGACGCACTAGGTTTAATCCTAGTGAGAGGGGGAGAGGGAGAGAGAGAGAGAGAGAGAGAGAGGGAGGGAGGGAGAGAGAGAGAGCGAGAGAGAGAGAGAGAGAGAGGGAGAGAGCGAGAGGGAGAGTTGCTTCAACTCCTCCCTCCGTGGGCGTTCTTCTTGGCTGCAGCGCCATGTAACAAGCACTTTCCTACCTGTGCAAATTCACTTTCTCATACTCTCGACCTCTCAAATAAATTTCTGAATAGAAATTAAATTACTCTAAATTAGAGCGAAAAAGAAACAAAAAAGAATGGGTTGAAAATCCCATTCTAAAAGCCTTTTATGGCTGTTTCCAATTTGGTGCTATTTTGCAAGGCAAAATGGCCTGCTGCTTGTCACCAGCCTCACTGCCCCGCTGCCGCTGTGCCTGGCTGTGCCTGTCTGCGTGGCCGCTCCCCGAGGAAGCCCGGCTGGACTCGCCCGCCTCCCGGAGCCCTGGCCGAGAGCTCCGATGAAGCCCCTGCGACTCTGGTCATATTTACGCTGCGTGCCTCAAAGTGTGCTCCATCCGCAATCCACGATGCAAGTTTGCAATCCCGCACCGCCAGCAATCAACGCGAAAACGAAAGCGCCTCCGCCAATCCATTTTCATGAGAATGGAAATGGATCACACTGCTTTTTGCTTGCCTTCCTACTTCCTTGTCGCCACTTAGTGGGTCGGTGGAATGGGTTGTACACGTTGTACACGTCCAATACTTATATAAGATATGTAAAAGGGTTAGATGCACAACCCCCCGTTAAAAAAAAAAAATCGATGCCAAGGACGTGTTTACACGTTGTTGGCAGTCAACAGCTGGATTCTGAAAACGTGTTTACACGTTGTTGGCAGTGAATGTGTTAATGAGTCTGTTGATATGCAAATGCACACTAGCATAATGCTAAGTGGCCAGCCATTTTGGTAATGTGTTCAATCGTAGCCTATGTTTAGAATAGCCACTGATATGCCTGTTGCAGTGTTGCTTGCTATGTGTGAAGTTTAGCTTTATTCATGGTTGCCATACAGTTTATAAAGTGAAACCCTTTAACTTCTTTGGTACCTCATTAACCTCAAGTCACTCTTAGATTATTGTTTTATTGATTTTGTGTGGAGGTGGAGAACAGAGGAACTGTGAGAAGAAGCTGTATCTGCTAAGAAGTACACACACACAGAAGAAGAAGAAGAAGAAGAAGAAGAAGAAGAAGAAGAAGAAGAAGAAGAAGAAGAAGAAGAAGAAGAAGAAGAAGAAGAAGAGTGAATCTGATAAATTGATTAAGCTTTCTTCATAGATCTAGTCTCTTCATTTTGATCTCAAAGTGCACCAGATTGATCAATTTTTACTTTGAAATGTACAAAATCTTCTCCCGGGGGGGGGGCATGCCCCCGGACCCCCATAGGGGGTCTGCGGTCCACCATATACATTCTTTGGGGGCTGAGCCCACCCAAAGATGTCATCCTAAAACCGCCCCTGGTGATTTCTATATAGCGTTTAGAAATGCCTCTGCTGAGGGTATCACATAGCGTAAATCAAACAGCGGGGGAGGCTCGCTGACTTATTTGACCATGGAGAGAGCACCATCTACTGAGACCTACAGTATTTTTGTTAAAAGAGAGTAGAACCATTTAATGATGAAGGGATTTACTTTCATATAATTTAACTCTGGACAAGCAGGTGAGGTCGGAGTGTATCAAAAGCAGAACTAAATCAGCAAACAAAACACGTGCATAAGCCTTAGGGTCTTCTAAGTGCTTATTAATTAAGTGTGACACACTGACAACAGCATCCTCTGTACTGCGCCCCGCTCTGAAGGGCCGATGGTGCACAATTGCTCAAGTGTGATGTCATGGTCACTCGCTCTCCACCCTAGAAATCGAGTGCGAGATTTCTAGTACTACTATAATAGGGCAGCATTCTGAGCATGCTCAGTTGAGCAATTGTGATGTCATCAGTGAGTGATGTCACAAGTGTTGGAATGGGAATTAAAGGAAAGCTTTACTGGTAACCAACCCACTTTGTATCATATAATCTAGGTAAAATAAAGCACATGGCCAGTGTTTTGCCTTCTCTCTCTGTTTACCTCATGGTGAATTTGCTCCATGCTCCTGTCTGCAGAAACTCCGCCCCCACCAGCTGCAAGTCATTAGGGCTTGTTCTCCATGGATGTGCGCATACTTAAAAAATAAAAATAAACAACAACAGCCGCCCTCGGAGCAGATTCTGCCTCTCCAGCACAACTTTCATTACGTGTCACAATGCAGGCTTTGGCAGAGGAGGAAATGGGAGATCTCCGTGAGGAAAACACAGAGAGAGGTAAACACTGCACATGTGCTTATAATACAGAGATTATTAATGATACAAAGTGCGTTGATTACTGGTAAAGCCATCCTTTAATTGACTGTATAGGCTGTATATTCCCTGTTAAGCTGCTATTGCCTGTGCTTATACAGTATGCTTTCTTTGCGTGTGTTACGACATTAATTTGTATATTTTTGGTCAGTAATGGAAGGTTTGTATACGTTTGGTGGATGTAACGTAACATTGGGTGTCATGTAGTAGGGTCATCTGTGGCACTTCCGTGACCGTGGAGAGCGAAGGTCCGTTTCTCAATGGATTTGTCATCTAGGAGGGTTAATAAACAAATTTAGCCGGGGTGTATTTTTAAAAAAGGCGGGGAAAATATTTGAGAGACCAAAATCCAAAATGTCTGCCGTGGAAATGAACTTTTTAATGCTTTGACCTACAATGATGCACAATACATGGTTTCAGAGCTTATTCTGGTCAAGTAATACATATTTGGTGTTTATATAATGATTTGACTTATTTTTTACCTTCAAATCCAAGATGGCTGCCAATTTTGAGCTCTAAAAGGCAGTTTTTTCAAAATCGTCATAGAGCCTTCATATTAGGCTTGAATGACAGGTCTTCTCATGATGAGTTGAATAATATACAGTATAAGTACACATAAGTAATCTCTGAGGTCAATAAAGTCAATGTTTGTGTGTAAACAACAGTTGCTGATTTGCGGTTTCCCATTAAATAGGGTAGGCTACTGAGAATATGGTGTCCAGTTCATCCCATCACATTTTCATAATGAACCAAAAACAATTTTGCACTATAGCCTAACATAAAATAGTTTTCTGTATGCAAAGCTAGCAAGGTTAGTTGCTTGAGCTGAATTTAAAGGTCAACTCAAAACAAACAATGAAATTAACTTTGAAATTAAAACTGAATCCTAGGCTACTAAATTTCATCAGCACACAGTAAAGGAAACTTGTCTTTGAACTCAGCTGACTGTCTAGTCCTAATCCCTGTTGTGCAATGTCCCTTTTCAGTGAAGTTTTAGTTTTTGTTAAGAGTATGGACTTTTAATCTTGACCTTGTTGGTAGGCAACGGCCCTTTTTCAGTCAAGCATTTTCAGTTTAGCTCAGTCAGTCTGTGAAGCAGTCAGTGTCAGCACTTGCGCGAGCTCGCTTTTTCTCTAACTAATGTTAACATTACACACTTTAAGACACTTTGTTTGAGGATATAAAAGGAGGTACGGTGGTGAAGTGGTAAGCACTATCGCCTCACAGCTCGAAGGTCGTGGGTTCGATTCCCACCTGGGACGATGTGAACGCTGAAGGAATGCGTGCCCGTCCGCATGTCTCGGGCACGCCTGCGGCCTCGTGGGATAACAGCTTATCAGCGGGATATATGCCACAACACCACGCAGCTCGAGTGCTATATTGCTTTTATAAAACGGTTTCCAAGTATAATAATATAATAATAATAATACTATAAGTCCGACTGGCATGGTATTCTGATAGAGTCAGTTGAAACACTACTGTAAGGCGGGACCGCAAGAACGTGCGGGTGATTTGATTGGATCGTTCTGGAGACTGAAGTTGACATTGGCCAATCCTGGCGCTTGCTGAGAAGCTGAGAGCTTTCTGGAAAGCCGACAGGCAGCTCGAGCGCAGCGCTGCATTCTCAGCGCTTGCTGAGAAGCTGAGTGCTTTCTGCAAAGCCCGACACCAACTAACGTTACGGGGTTAAATGCGGGGTTAACAGCCTTTTTTTTGCAAAGAAGACATTAGCCCGCATTTATTCTTGTACAAAACATAATTTTCTGCGAAGTATTAGTAAAGTTATAAGCGAAGATCGATTCACAAGGATCTGACAGCTGTCTCCATTTGTTTTTTTTGAGGTAACCAAAGGCTTTTAGTAAGAGAGTTGCCATGGCAACCAATAACCCATGGCCATGGGTTATTGGAGTGGGTTATTTGATTTATACAATGGCTGTGAACCAATCAGATTGCTTGATTTGAGAGAGCCGTTTTATAATTCTATTTAATCTTCAGTTATGCTTAAGCAAGCCAGGCTGTTTATTTTCAAAAGCAAATGCATATGTCAGTTGACAGAAGTGTGGAGACAGATAACATTAACTTTAGCTAAAAATAATAACGTTACCTAACGTTAGCTAACACCAAATATCAATGATGACTTCTGCAAATAAAAATTGTTTTTGCATTTGTTTTATATGTTCTTGATGGTAGAACTATCTTTAGACTAGTGAATAACGTTGATATCCTCAAACAAAGTGTCTTAAAGTGTGTAATGTTAACATTAGTTAGAGAAAAAGCGAGCTCACGCAAGTGCTGACACTGACTGCTTCACAGACTGACTGAGCTAATCTGAAAATGCTTGACTGGAAAAGGGCCGTTGCCTACCAACAAGGTCAAGATTAAAAGTCCATACTCTTAACAAAAACAAAAACTTCACTGAAAAGGGACATTGCACAACAGGGATTAGGACTAGACAGTCAGCTGAGTTCAAAGACAAGTTTCCTTTACTGTGTGCTGATGAAATTTAGTAGCCTAGGATTCAGTTTTAATTTCAAAGTTAATTTCATTGTTTGTTTTGAGTTGACCTTTAAATTCAGCTCAAGCAACTAACCTTGCTAGCTTTGCATACAGAATACTATTTTATGTTAGGCTATAGTGCAAAATTGTTTTTGGTTCATTATGAAAATGTGATGGGATGAACTGGACACCATATTCTCAGTAGCCTACCCTTTTTAATGGGAAACCGCAAATCCGCAACTGTTGTTTACACACAAACATTGACTTTATTGACCTCCGAGATTACTTCTGTGTACTTATACTGTATATTATTCAACTCATCATGAGAAGACCTGTCATTCAAGCCTAATATGAAGGCTATATGACGATTTTGAAAACACTGCCTCAAAATTGGCAGCCATCTTGGATTTGAAGGTCAAAAATAGGTCAAATCATTATATAAACACCAAATATGTATTCCTTGACCAGAATAAGCTCTGAAACCATGTATTGTGCATCATTGTAGGTCAAAGCATTAAAAAGTTCATTTCCACGGCAGACATTTTGGATTTTGGTCTCTCAAATATTTTCCCCGCCTTTTTTAAAAATACACCCCGGCTAAATTTGTTTATTAACCCTCCTAGATGACAAATCCATTGAGAAACGGACCTTCGCTCTCCACGGTCACGGAAGTGCCACAGATGACCCTACTAATGTCTGTGCCTGGTAGCCCGGCTGCCTGTCATGTGTGATGACGTAGTATCCCCTGGGATAAACAGAGCAGAGAAGTGTGTTTGCAGATTTTTATGCCTCCGCCGGCGATAGCCAGGCCGGAGGCATTATGGATCCGGGTTGTCTGTCCGTACGTACGTCCGTCCGTACGGCTGTCCGTCCGTCCGTCCGATGTTTGTAACGCGATATCTGAGGAACGCCTGGACGGAATTTCATCAAATTTGCCTCAAACATCGACTTAGACTCAAGGATGATCTGATTAGATTTTGGTGGTCAAAGGTCAAAGGTCAAGGTCACTGTGACCTCTCGAACGCCATTTTCAAGCTTGTTAACGCGATATCTGAGGAACGCCTGGACGGAATTTCATCAAATTTGCCTCAAACATCGACTTAGACTCAAGGATGATCTGATTAGATTTTGGTGGTCAAAGGTCAAGGTCACTTTGACCTCTCGAACGCCATTTTCAAGCTTGTTAACGCGATATCTGAGGAACGCCTGGACGGAATTTCATCAAATTTGCCTCAAACATCAACTTAGACTCAAGGACAGACCTGGGCAAAAGGCGGCCCGCGGGCCACATGCGGCCCGCGAGCGCCCCCTGTGTGGCCCGCGCTGGAATTGAAAAAAAAAAAAAAAAAAAAAAGTTTTTTTTTTTTTTTTTTTTTTTTTTTTTTACAGTGCACCTGAATGCAACATGCAAGGTACCCGCTGAATAAGTGTCCAAATGTTCATGTCATTCTGGCCAATAGCCTACTCCACTTCTGTTATAACATTTCAGTCTGGTATGGAATATCTTTCAATAATCTTTATGACTAAAAGGCTAAAAGTAATCTCATGTGTAAGAAATGACTGTTCTACATTGAAGTAAAAATGGAAATAATTAACTTGTTGGTTTTGGATTTATTTAGCTTCAAGAGTGCATTTTTGTTCGTGTGACCCTCAACACAGGCTTTGAGAATCCCGGGCCACTTACTGATACTTATGCTTAAATTAACACACTCATATTCTGGTTTATTTAAAGAAAAACATTTTGGCTAGTGGAAATTCTAATTGGCTGGTAACTTTAAAATATAGCAGCCATATTGGCAGGTGGTCAAAAAAGTTAATGACATAGGAGTGAGTGAGAAAAGGATCAAATATTGGTGTTTAAGACTGAATAATGACATCACAACTGTTAATTTAAAATGAGGTATTCCTCTAAACCTGACTTCAAATGCCCCCCAAAAATTTGCGCTGGCGCCGTTCGGCCCCCAACGCTCAGCAAAATCTGGCGCTTTGGTAGCGAGGACATTTTTTTGTGGTCCTCTCTATCATCAAAGTTCCTGGGTTACGGCATGACAATATTTGTTCGGCCCCCAGCAACAATCTGGGTTTCTCATGTGGCCCCCCATGAAAAATAATTGCCCACCCCTGCTCAAGGATGATCTGATTAGATTTTGGTGGTCAAAGATCAAAGGTCAAGGTCACTGTGACCTCTCGAACGCCATTTTCAAGCTTGTTAACGCGATATCTTAGGAACGCCTGGACGGAATTTCATCAAATTTGCCTCAAACATCGACTTAGACTCAAGGATGATCTGATTAGATTTTGGTGGTCAAAGGTCAAGGTCACTGTGACCTCTCGAACGCCATTTTCAAGCTTGTTAACGCGATATCTCAGGAATGCCTTGACGGAATTTAATCAAACTTGTCTCAAACATCGACTTGGAGTCAAGGATGAACTGATTAGATTTTGGTGGTCAAAGGTCAAAGGTCAAGGTGAGCTCTCCAACGCCATTTTCAAGCTTGTTAACGCGATATCTCAGGAATGCCTTGACGGAATTTAATCAAACTTGTCTCAAACATCGACTTGGACTCAAGGATGAACTGATTACATTTTGGTGGTCAAAGTTCAAGGTCACTGTGACCTCTCACACACCCAATTTCCAAGCTCTGTAACGCAACATCACAGGAGCGCCTTGACGGAATCTCTTCCAATTTGCCTCAAATGGCGATTTGGACTCCAGAATGAACTAATGGCGGAGGCATAAGTCCGCGTTGCGGTCGTTCTAGTTCTTGTTAAAATAATTGCCCCTTTTCAATGACTTGAGTGAGTAACATGACTAGCAGCAGTTTTGCTTTCCGATGGCATTGTGAAAAGTGATGATGGGACATAGAACTGTACTTACTGAGTTAGTTAGTGCAAAGTTCTACTTTCTAAAATGCTGATGCTAAATGGGGTAACTTGCATGAAGCTTCAGTGGATAAGCATAAGTTAACAATAGCACTATTAACAGTCTACTATTAAGAAAATAATTTCCCTACAACTGGAAAATAGTCCATATTATGCCTTTCTTTTTTGTTTTGGAATTAAATTAAATACAGACGATCCATGCCATAACGGACGGAAGGATGGACACACATAGTCACTTATAGAACCGGCTGCACCGCTTTAAAATAATAAAATAAATAAACAAATAAATTAAAATAAAATTATAAGTACATGCTATATACATGCAGTATTAGGGTGCTTTCTCACTGGCGCCCCGGTACCGTTCCCAAGCACACCTGTCCCCAAATTGACCCCAGTTTCGGAACATTTGACGAGTGTGAACGTTGCGTTCCGTTCCGTTCCGCGCCCGGGCGCGCAACAGGGAACCGTGACAGGATCCACTTGAAAAGGTGGTCTGGGGAGCGCTTCGGCGTGCCCGGGCCCGGAACACTTGCGAGTGTGACAGCCAACCGTTCCGAACCTCATAGACAACAAACGGGCGACGATAAACTCCAGGAATAGTTGATGACGCAAATGCACTCTGTTCCGTTTCTGAGTGCGGAAAGAAATGTTAAATGTGAAAGCTGACCAGTGGGGAAGAGGGGAGGGGGGGCAACCATTCCCGGGTGTGGAACGGAACGAAATAAATCGTTCGCAGTGAGAAAGCAACCTTATTCTCTTATAGAGTAGCAGTAGCCAGGGGGCAATGCATCTCATGCAGGACCTGCCTCAGACAGCCTCAGAGCACAGACCTCATCCTGCTCTGCCTGTAGTCTATGGCAGAGGTTCTCAAAGTGGGAGGCAGGCCTCCCGAGGGGCTCCAAGCAATTTCAGGGGAGGCTCAGTCACTGGAAGTGGAAAAAAATATTGCGTCATCTCTTTCTGTCTGTGATTGCTCCGAATTTCATCACGCATTCCCCAAAAAGCCAAACTATTATTTCTTTGGAGAATCCATTGCACTTCACTGTACTGCACAGCTGAGACACACAAAATGCCTGGGGGTGCTAACCGACGGCAGTTGCTTCGGCTCTGCTGAGCTATGAGAATGCCAACAAATGTTTCTTTAAAAATCTGATGCTCTCATATGGCACTGATTAGCATTTGTTAGCACTCACCAGTGTACATTTCAGCTGAAGTTAGCCAGCGGTCAGCAATGTCACTCATTGGGTTTAACAGTAAGAGTTCCCCATATAGCCTGCCCTGAGGCAGGTGGCCGTTTGATTCAACACTGATGTCCCCAGCCATGACAGAAAAAAAATGTCCACACAGCGCAAATCTCACCATGGTTTTTTCACCGAGTTGCTAGCACAAAGACACAGGCACAGTGTTGATTTTTTGCCCTTGGCATCGGCAAATGAAATGGTAATCATCTCCGTGGGATGTGGGAGTTCATCACACACGGGTTCTTGTACTTGACACTCATCTTCCAGTCAAGAAATGATTGTGACTATTAAACCCTGCTGTCAAACTAAAACATATTGAGTTCTCTACCGCAGTGTTTTTGAACAGTCTGGCAGAGGAGGCAAGGGCCAAAGCTGTCAAAGAGAAAATTTAATCGGCAACGATCAGAGCAAAATATATCAGATCGGTTTCCAAGAAAATGATGGGGGGGAATCAAATTATCATCATTAGGGTCATTATTATAGATGAAAACAGCCATATTGGTTCCTTTATGTGAAAGTTGTGTTACTTCGAGTCTGAAGAAATATTTTGTTGTGTATTTTATATTTTTAAGCAGTGCAGCCGCTTCTATAACTGACTTTATGTGTCCGTCTGTCTTGGCTTGTTAGGGGAAAACAGCATAACTTGAGTCTTTTTAGCATTAAGTAGCCATTTAGAATCTATAAGTACATGCTGCAAAGAAATAAAGTCAGGCTGCAATTGAGAAACTGCAGCCTCAACAGTAGGTGCACTGGAATACAAGTATCATCCGCGTACATGTGAAACAAAGAGTGTTTTGACAGATCACAAAGATTATTTACATAAATTAAGAAGAGCAAAGGCCCCAAAATGGAACCCTGCGGGACTCCCTTGTCTAAAGTAATGGGGTCAGAAACAATATTGCCAAACCTGACACATTGCGTACGTTCAGAGAGGTACCTCCAAAACCAGGCGACAACATTGTGGCAGAGACCAGCGTTAATCAGAATATTAATTAAGATGTAGTGATCCACTGTATCGAATGCCTTGGTTAGGTCAATAAAAAGAGCAACACAAAATAATTTGTTGTCAGTGGCCTTTTTGATGTAATCTAAGACTTTCAGGCTAGCTGAAACTGTACTATGCTTAGCACGAAAACCAGATTGCATGGGGTTTAAAAAGTTACGCGATTCGAGTAGAAGTTTCAGCTGGTCTGAAACTAAAGCCTCGAAGATCTTTGACAAGGAGGAAAGATTTGAGATCGGCCTGTAATTATTTAATTCAGACGGGTCACCAGCTTTCAATATTGGAGAAACAAAAGCTTGTTTCGAAACAAAAGGGACAGTTTGAGAGGAAAGGGAAAGATTAAAGATCGCCGTGACTTCATGAGCCACAATCGGCGCTGCAACTTTTAGAAAAAAAGGGTCGATGCCATCAGGGCCGGCTGCCTTTTTATGATCTAAAGTGGACAGGGCCTAGGACGTCAGAGACCAGAAGAGGAGAGAATTAAAAGCCAGAAAGGATGCTAGTTGGCTCAGGTGCATTAGCACTGGCCGTGGAATCATGGCTGAGGCCAGATTCCTCAAAGCTATGTCCAGCTCTTTTAAAGTGACGATTGAAGGCATTAGACATCTCCTTCTTATCAGAGACTACGCAGTCATTGATCCTTAAGTTCTGAGGGTGACCAGCAATTTTCTTATTCTGCAGGGTTTTAACAGTTTTCCAAAACTTGGAATGATCATTTAAAACATTAGTTGTGAGAGACGGATAATAATCAGCTATGGCTTTTCTTATTAAAGATAGGCATCTATTTCTAAGGGAGCGAAACAGGAGCCAATCGTTTGCAACATTTGACGTTTGTTGCGTGCATGAATCAGATCGGCCACGTCCCTGGAGAACCAAGGGTTAGACCTGTCCTTTATCCTGACTTTTTTAAGAGGGGCATGCTTGTTGACGATCTTTAGAAAGTGGTGTTGAAAGAAAAGAACAGCCTCGTCAACAGTGGGAATTAAAGAAACAAAATGCCATTTAACCTCCGCCAGGTCATGCAGGAAAGCCTGCTCACAAAAGTGTTTGAAGCACCGTCTGATAACAGTCTGTCCCTTGGACTTGGGCAGCTTGGTGCTTCTAATACAGACAACAGAACAGTGATCACTAATGTCATTTGCAAAAACACCGATTGCAACATACTTATGAGGCGCATTAGTTAGAATCAGATCAATAAGAGTATCGTTGCCAGGTTTAGCAGAGTTCATTCAAGTGGGGCTATCAATGAGCTAGATAAGGTTCATAGAGTCGCAAACCCGTTTGAAACCATCGGATTTGTCGCTCAGACAATCCCAGTTCAGGTCACTGATTAAAATGATTTCAGTTGAAATAAAGTTGGCCAGAAGGTCAGTTAAGCTAGAGACACAATCAATTAAGGCTGATGGTGGCCTGTAGCAGCCGATAACAGTGACAGGAGAATTTGCCACATATTCTGGACTGCCAGGAACTCGAATTGTCTTGGGATGGAAACAGAGCAAAGAACAGATGCATGAAGTTTATCAGACATATAAATCGCAACACTGCCTGCACGGCCTTTACGATCGGTTCGAAATACATTAAAACCAGCAATGTGAATGACTTGATCAGAGACGGAGGGTTTTAGCCATGTCTCAGAAACCAAGACTACATCAGGATTACAAGTTAGAAACCATGTTTTAAAAATGTCTAGCTTTTGGACAAGACTCCTGGCGCTTAAATGAAGGAACCCAAATCCTTGCCTAGAGCTAAATTCATTGGGAGTAGATAAATGAAGCAGATTGTCAAAAACTACCTCAGGGCCAGGCCCAGGGTTAGTATTAACATTGCCAGAGACAAGAAGCAGTAGGAGAATCAATAATCGTGAGAGAGATTTCTTATCATCACTTGCAGCAACATCTTTGTGAACAGGACGACACCAATCTTTAGTGATGAGAGAGTCAAGAACTAAAAGAGCAAACGGGAATGAACATTTTGAGACACCGAGTGCCAGCATGTTGTGGAGACAGCCATGTGGAAGTAGGTTAGAGCAGGATGTAACACTGTCCGAATGGCCAAAGTGTCCAAAATTGTCCCGAGGGAAGGCAAAGGCAGCAGTGTCAGAATTTAGCCTAATCAAAAAGCCCATAAAAAGGACAAATAGAAAAGTGGCTTTACACAACATGATTAAAGTCTAGGCAAAACAGATGCTGGGAGGGAAAATGATCAAAGTACAGTACCGTTAGTCCTTTGTTGACACAACGATCCTAGGGCGGAGAAACAAAGCCACAGTGGGGATCACAACAGCAGCGAGCAGGTCTGAAAAAAGGGTTAGGGTTAGGGTTAGTAGAAGCGATTTGCCGCTTACGTTGGCAAGCTAGCCGGCTAGCTGGCTAGCAATCCAGGTGATAGCCTGTCATCGACGAGGCAAAGTAATAAAGTTCCAGTAGCAGCTCCGACGAGAAAGCAAGCAGAGAGGTGAATCACTAACGTTAGCTAGACCGCCGACTAGCAGCCAAGTTAGCAAAAAAGTGATAGCTGCCACAGTGATTCACAAAGTTGACGGACAGCAGATTACAATACCACAACAGTGGATGTAACGTTGACGATAGCGGTAACAGCCCGGCCGGAGCCACAGCGTCGGGACAGGACAGCAGGGATGAGATGAATCAGCTGTTCGGTGGAAGCCTTTTGCAGCTGAGGAGATCTCAGTAGCACAGCGGAGGAGGAGGTGTCCACAGCGGGACAGGACAGGAGCGTGTGACGGGCATTTGTGGTGACAGTGAACAGGGTAATGGAAGGATTCGCGACCTGGCCACTTTCTTTCGTGGGGACGGACAGACAAACGGACTACCGGGCCCTATCTTCCCCCTGGCATTAGGAGCTAAACTGGCGTTAAACGCAAAAAACATGCTTTGTGCCTGACTCGGGAAGATAGCATCATGGGCATTTCGGCCTTAAACGCTATCTTCCCCACTGGCGTTAATTTAGCGCTTTTCAAAACCAGGCCGTATTCAGTGCGCCGACTCCCCTACCAAAGCCACACACAGACAGACATGTGAAATCTCCCAGCATGCATAAACGCACATTATTACTGTAATGCATTTATGTGAAACTGACAAATGGACCGAAATAAATTATTTAGGCCTACCTACCTACCTTACCTACCTATTTGATAATGTATGCCAAAAAAATCACGAAAATCTAATTTATTTAGTTTTTCACTTTTTCACATCAAAAGTTCATTTTTCAAGATTTCATTCATAACAGTAATCTACAGTTTGCTGACGTCACATTGCACTATCAAATGTCTACCCCATTTCAACCAATCATATCACGACATGGCAGCTGTCAATCAATCTTCATTTCAGAAATTTCTCCTCCAAATGAAGGAGAAAATGGCGCCTAGTGTCTGTAATCTGGCAGAATTTCTTGCCCATAAAGACATGTAACTGGCTCGTTAAACTAGCATTCCAGGATAACGACGGTAACATAAGGGGTCTCCCCTCAGAGATTCCAGGCGGGCAGGCAGCACTCATGCATCGGATTATCCGCTCCGCTCCACACAGAAGCAGCTGGCTGCCTGGTACTCTGCGGAACCCACTCGCGTAGCACCACAACACGCTGAATCCCACTCGATTTGGGGGTGGAACACGCCAGAATTGGCCAATGAGAAATCCAGTCCCCAGAATTGTCAAATCAAATCATCGACACACTATCATGGCCCGCCTCACAACCCTGTCATCTCAGACAAGATTTGTTTTCAGACTCTGAAACGTCTAAGAACAAAACAAAATGTGACAGCTCCTGGCGTTTCGACCCACAAGTAGGCCGAGGTAATTTTTCAGCTTTTTACAGATTCTGAAACTGCAGACTCTAAGATTTCAAATGATGTGTCACACATTGTAATCTGAAAAGATTTGAAGGAGATATGCTTATTTGATTGTTCACACTCTGAAAAGCAAGAAGCTGACAAATCGGCCCTCAAAGTTGGAGAAGTTTTTCACACCTGAGGCAGCCAGGTAAGGGGGGAGTGGACAATAGTTGCTCATTTACATTAACCACTCCCAAACCATTTCAGCTGTCAGTCTCTGTCAGATGGGTTGTGTGCACTCCACAATCCAGTGACAAAAACAAAACAAAACTAGAACGACCGCAACGCGGACTTATGCCTCCGCCATTAGTTCATTCTTAAAGGAGAATTTCGTTTTTTTTTAACCTGGACCCATCTCCTGGCAATAATTATGATTTGGCCACTCACCCAGCGATATCCGCGGCGTTTCTGGCCGTCCTAGCGGTGTTTTGAGATCAATAGCGTCCAAGTCAGTTGTAAAATGGAGCTGATTTGGGGCCAAGTGTGAGCCTGTCTTTCGTGCATCTAAATAGCTATTTCTATTCCCGTTTTCCCCAAATATCGTCATAATGTGATCCCTCAACATCCACCAGAGTGATATTTCGCCCCAGGCCATTTCCTGGAGTCGCACAGGGATCAAATTACCTCAAACGTGATCTCGGTCACCAAGTCTCGTTAAGTCCCGCGATACTTTCCTGCCGACTGGACAACTACAGGTAGGACGCTTTGCGGTGGTGGTTTTAGCGTAACCTATGTGGGGTTTGGCATAACCTTCGTTATTTCGAATCCCACATAGGTTACGCCAAACCCCACATAGGTTACGCTAAAACCACGACCGCAAAGCGTCCTACCTGTAGTTGTCCAGTCGGCAGGAAAGTATCGCGGGACTTCACGAGACTTGGTGACCGAGATCACGTTTGAAGTAATTTGATCCCTGTGTGACTCCAGGAAATGGCCTGGGCGAAATATCACTCTGGTGGATGTTGAGGGATCACATTATGACGATATTTGGGGAAAACGGGAATAAAAATAGCTATTTAGATGCAGGAAAGACAGGCTCACACTTGGCCCCAAATCAGCTCCATTTTACAACTGACTTGGACGCTATTGATCTCAAAACAACGCTAGGATGGCCAGAAACGCCGCGGATATCGCTGGGTGAGTGGCCAAATCATAATTATTGCCAGGAGATGGGTCCAGGTTAAAAAAAAACGAAATTCTCCTTTAAGTCGAAATTGCCATTTGAGGCAAATTGGAAGAAATTCGGTCAAGGCGCTCCAGAGATGTTGCATTACAGAGCTTGGAAATTGGGTGTGTGAGGTCAGACACCCAATTTGACCTTGAACTTTGACCACCAAAATGTAATCAGTTCATCCTTGAGTCCAAGTGGACTTTTGAGGCAAATTTGAAGAAATTCCATCAAGACATTCCTGAGACCCGAAACACCTTACGACCCCAGCTAACATCACTGATGACGCGTCCCAGCGCATGCCGAAGTATGTATTTTGAATTGTATTATTCTGGCTCCCCTGGCCAGTGACACTTAGGAATAGACTAGGTGACAACCAAGTATAGTTTGGTGACGAGCTGGAGAGACAGTTGACGGTCGGAGAGACGGCACCCAGTACGGGATGGGTTTAGCACCCCAGCCTGGCTCTCTCGTGAGGGAGAAATCCACAAACGCTACGGATTAGCCTCCCGAAAATCTGTGTAAACATCGGCGCGGCCTGGGGTCCTTCAGGCTAGAGCGAGGTGCTCGTCGCAGGCGAATGACGTGCAGCGCACAGGCCTTCTTGAGGCATCCTCTCTGCCCATGGTACGCCATGATGATACGGCATGGTAGGATTGCCTTCTTTACCAGGGTCTGGTGAGACAAAGGAGGAGCGCGGCCGGGAAAACCACAGGGCCTGAGCCTCCATGCACCGAAGGGTCTTTCAATACTGCGGTGTAGCACTAGCTCTATTGCAGCGGATTGGGTGTGATCAGCCCTTCCGCGGGCAACGTTGCAGACAGAGTAGGAAGACTGATCCGTAGCGGCTGCTTCCGGGACGTGGGTCGGGGTCTTAATCAGCCTCGGCTGGGTCTACTGGGCGAGGGTGTATGATGTTGAGAGACCCGAAACACCTTACGACCCCAGCTAACATCACTGATGACGCGTCCCAGCGCATGCCGATGTATGTATTTTGAACTGAGATATCGCGTTAACAAGCTTGAAAATGGCATTCAAAAGGTCACAGTGACCTTGAACTTTGACCACCAAAATGTAATCAGTTCATTCTTGAGGCCAAGTTAATGTTTGAGGCAAATTGGAAGAAATTCCATCAAGCCGTTCTTGAGATATCACTTTAACGAACTTTGGAATGGCATTCGTGAGGTCACAGTGACCTTGACCTTTGACCACGAAAATCTAATCAGTTCATCCTTGAGTCCAAGTCGATGTTTGAGGCAAATTTGATGAAACTCTGTCAAGGCATTCCTGAGATATCGCGTTAACAAGCTTGAAAATGGCATTCGAGAGGTCACAGTGACCTTGACCTTTGACCACCAAAATCTAATCAGTTCATGCTTGAGTCCAAGTCGATGTTTGAGGCAAATTTGATGAAATTCCATCACGGCATTCCTGAGATATCGCGTTAACAGGCTTGAAAATGGCATTCGAGAGGTCACAGTGACCTTGGCCTTTGACCTTTGACCACCAAAATCTAATCAGTTCATACTTGAGTCCAAGGCGATGTTTGAGGCAAATTTGATGAAATTCCGTCAAGGCATTCCTGAGATATTGCGTTAACAAGCTTGAAAATGGCGTTCGAGAGGTCACAGTGACGTTGGCCTTTGACCTTTGTCCACCAAAATCTAATCAGTTCATCCTTGAGTCGAAGTTGATGTTTGAGGCAAATTTGATGAAATCCCATCAAGGCATTCCTCAGATATCGCGTTAACGAACATCGGACAGACGGACGTACGTACGAACGGACAACTGGGATCCATAATGCCTCCGGCCTGGCTATCGCCGGCGGAGGCATAAAAACACTTCTCTTAAGTTAGGGGTTCTCAAAGTTTGAGAACCCCTAACTTAAGAGAAGTGTTTTATATATATATATATATATATATATATATATATATATATATATATAATTCCATCCATAATTAACAAAACGATAGATGGTCATGGGTTTCATGCATTTCTGTAATAAAACATCTAAAATATCTTATAGTCTATAGTCTAATTTTTGTCAGTTTAGGGGTCCTTGATTTGAGTTGTAGGTAAGCAGATTCCAGGCGTACTGGTTAAATTGATGCAATTCTTTACTGCCATGTTCTTATGTCCTCCTGACTACAATGCGCAGCAGGCTAGCTCAAGCTAGCTATCAGAGTATTGAAGACAAGATTCGACAACTGTATATGCTTTAGACAATAGCGCTACCACCATTTGGCGCGAAAACGTCTCCTGGCCAATGAGAGCCACAACAATGACAACAATTTAAACAATTTCACTTCTTATTTTAAGTCATTCGCTAACGTTAGCCAGAGAGCCATCCACAAACTTTGTTTGGCGATAAACACACAACACAGACAGACAAACAGACAGATGGACGGACGGACGGACGGACCCACACACACACACACACGCACAGACATGTTGTTAGATATGAAACTCACTCCAACAAGATCATCTCACGGGGAAACACTAAAGTTACAGTTGGCATTCCTTGTGAATTCTGCGCGTCCTCCACGTTGTGTCAGGAAAGTGGCCCGGCAGTACTCGCAAATAAAGTTTAAAAAAGTTAATCCGCACAGACGCCTTTCAGCATTCGTGTTGTCCTGGGTAAATCAGGGAGCTAGTTGCATTAACTAAAGCACTCAGACCATGCCAGAGAGACGACAGTCCCTGGCAGTGGGAGGGGGAAACTCGTTGCTACTCCGATGTAAACAAAAGCCGCATAGCCAATCGAAACTCTGTATGCAAATACAAGAGTGACCCTTTGTTCGCCACTAGTTTCCAGGTACTAAAACAACTCGAGTTTTATTTAACAAGATTAACGTATTTAATGACCCTAAAACGTCTTCATTTTGCGTGACGCAACTCGTGGGGCGGTACATTTTGAATGATGCACCAATGCACGCAGACAGCCGGACTTCCACCATGATACCATTTGTTACCACAACATTTCTTGCAGCAACCTGGGAATGCTGACTTGTGATTCAGACCCGCCGTCGTTGGAAGTGATGACATTGGGTCTGGCCATGCACGTGAGCAACTGAGCATGCTCAGAACGCCGGCCTAGATTACAGTAGTAAAGATTGTAACTGCTCGAGTGACATCACTGATGACATCCATCACTGATGACATCACAATTGTTCGAGTGGCATTATTGATGACATCGAGTGCTCGAGTGACATCACTGGTGGCCTTTTATCACTGATTTATGACACTGATGATGTCATAGACATTGTGACATCATCAGTGATGTCATCAATCCTTTCCTGCAGAGGCTATAAGTATGACTGGTGTGTTTTTTAATGGGTCATTCAATTTCTACCCACAAGCTGACTAATTCAGAGCAACAGCAATGGCCTCTGGTGTGAAAGTGACAGATGAAGTGGTTGAGGTCTTCAATGCCATGAAGGTTCGCAAGGCTCATGCAAATGAGGACGAGAAGAAGAAGAGGAAGAAGGCTGTTATGTTCTGCCTGAGCAAGGACAACCAGAACATCGTTCTGGAGGATGGCAAGGAGATCCTCCTGGGAGACTTGGGCACCACCGTCAAGGACCCCTACCTGCATTTTGTAAAAATGCTGCCCCCAGATGACTGCCGCTACGCCCTCTATGACGCCACCTATGAGACAAGGGAAACCAAGAAGGAGGACCTGGTCTTCATTTTCTGGGCCCCAGATTCTGCCCCCTCAAAGAGTAAGATGATCTATGCCAGCTCAAAAGATGCTATCAAGAAGAAATTCACAGGTATCAAGCATGAGTGGCAGGTGAACAGTTTGGAGGACATCCAAGATCGGCGCACCCTTGCTGATAAGCTTGGCGGCACATCTGTAATCTCCCTTGAGGGAAGTCCTCTATAAATTTTGCGCCAGGCTTCAATCAAGGCCGGATCCAGTCACAGGTTTAGCTGTTCATTCCTGTATGGTTTGGCAGAGGAGGCATAAGTAGAAGAATGATCATTTACAGGACTCTTGGGGAAGGATATTGTGGGTGGGGGTGGGCCGTTACAGTAAAAAAAAAAGCGAATTCACAATAGCTGCGACCAGATACAGTATGTGAATGTCCGAAATTGTGGACCGACCAACCAACCAACCGACCGACCAACCAGCTATAGAGCTGCTGGTCGCAGCTGAAAAATTCACAACTGCAGACCGTCGTCATTCCTGTTCACACATGATGAATATGAACAAAACACAATGTAATGCCTGTACAAAAGGCTGGATGGACCAAGAATGCAGTAGACAGACACAATGGAAACGTTTTAGTCTTTTGACTATCATTCTGACTCAGAATGATAAACAGTACAGCGCAGGAACAAACAGGCAGGAATAATGCAATGTCACTGTGAATCCAGTCTCCCGGTTCCAAACAGAAAGGCTCCAATAATAGTCACTCCAGGAAAATACTAACTTAAACAGTTCACATCCAGGTTTCCAACATAGGGTGAGAGCAGGCTTAATATTTAGGTTTTCAAAGTCACAGGTTTACAGAATCTATTTCATCCCAGATAAATGCAAGTTGATTGATACCACCCTCCCATAGGCCTCAGTCTCCAGCGGGCGGTAAACCAGCCTTGCGTCTCGAACTCCACCTGGACCTCGGGAAATCCTGGCACAGCCTCTGCCCCGTGCTTGGAACTTGAGTGCTACTGTCTTCAGCACCCTGGACAGTGCTCAAAACCCAGTGCGGATCACATGCTGATGTGGACGGGGTTTCAACAATACTGGAAGCACTATATGGCTATCTAGTTGAGCTATCTTATGGTGGACTGGAAACAATTGTGACCAGATGAGAACATGGTTTTAGCGCAATCCAGTCCGGCACACTGGTATTTTGGAGTGCTTCAAGACCCACTCCTGGAACTGGAAGAAACTCGCTGGTTACACACATCTAGGGACGTGCAGCACAGAATCAATGATGTGTAGGCTGTATCACAAGAAATAAATAAATAAACAAACTACAAAACATCTCTCTGTCACACATGCACACACACACATTACCATGCAAAATATTAGATTCATATTTATTGCAGCGAGCGCTGTCCGCGGTCCTGAAAATGAAAACTGGAGAAATGGCACATCGTGGGTTGTAAGTTTGAGTTAGTTAAAGAATTGTTTTTGTTTTTTAAGTGACAACTGCTGTCTGGTCTGTCTTCTCTGACGGTGACAACGGTGTGTCAGGATGTCATATTAGTGGAATATTAATTTCAACTAGAAATTTCACGTACTTCATCAGTGATGTCATAAATCACAGATGATGTCATACTGGCTAATGATAGACATTGTGACATCATCAGTCATAGACTGAATTGTAATGTCATAAGAAGTATAAGATTATAATTGCTAGTAGCAATGTGCCGCAAGGCATCAGTCCTGCCGGAAAGTATGTAGTTTATTAGTTCAAAGTTCACTATGCAGGCAGGTGACACAGAATCAGGCATTCGCTGATTCTGTGTCACATTGACTTTGCTTGCACTTCATGGTTTGAAAGTTTTGACAAAAATTCTTAAAAACAGGCTTCAGACTGCCCAGAACAAATTGATGAGGGTAATATTGAAATTGAGCCCTCGGTCTCACATTGGCAGGGGCCATTTTCAAATTCTCACCTGGCTTCCAGTGGAGGCAAGGGTCACCCTTTCTAGACTTATCATGGTCCACAAGATCATTTATGGCTCTGTCCCCGAGTTCTTAGACAAGTATTTTACTGTATGTCAGGGAAGCTCATAGTATTTTTACTAGATCCAGTGTTGCTAACCTGTGCTTGTATAGGACGGCACGGTGGCTCAGTGGTTAACACTGTTGCCTCACAGGAAGAAGGTCCCGGGTTCGAACCCCGGTCCGTCCCAGGTCCTTTCTGTGTGGAGTTTGCATGTTCTCCCCGTGTCCGTGTGGGTTTTCTCCGGGTGCTCCGGTTTCCTCCCACCATCAAGAAAGACATGTATGTTAGGGTTAATACTCCTGTCGGTGCCCCTGACCAAGGTACTGGCAAAAGAACTGGAGTTGGTCCCCGGGCGCTGCACAGTGGCTGCCCACTACTCCTAGTTCTAGGAAGGTTCCTAGTAGAGGATGGGTCAAATGCAGAGGATGAATTTCACCAAGGGGATAAATAAAGGATAACTTAAACTTAACTTAACTTAGGTTCAAAAATCTTTTTGGCAAAGGTACCTTTTCTTATATTGGAGCGTCCGAGTGGAATAGCCTAGACTTGCACATCAAATCCGCTTTCATCCTGTATAGTTTAAAAAAATTAACTAGAGTATGGCTGTTGGATAAGGTGCCTCTGTAATGTCTCCCTGTTTTATATAGTTATATATAGTTTTCCCATTTTATTATCTTGTATTGCTTTTTAATTGACTTTTATTGCTATTTTTACAATTCTTACTATTGATTGATTTGTAATGCTTTCTTATTGACTTTTATCTGCCTATTTTCTATCTAATTCTTACCATTGTTTGATTTGTATTGCTCCCTTAATGTTGTATGTTTTCGTATGTCTCGTTTTTATAAGACCAGTGAGTAAGTTTGGGATTGTCGATCAATCGGCAGAGAAGTCACGTGTTGAAAGCTTCAGCCCATACTTCCTGGCCACTTCAGTCTGGGCATACGCCACATCACATAACTCGTACAAATGGGCCATCTCCATCTCTGATGTAGCTAGGTTAATTGCCTTGTTGAACATGTCTATTGCCTTTCCAAGATTGCCACTCTGTATTTCAATGTTTCCCATAGTTTCATAGGCAAAGTCACTTTATTGTCAATCTCAATCACCTTTCTGATCAGCTCTAGACCCAAGTCAAGGTCTTGTTTCCACTGAACCTGCAACAAACCCTTTTGGACATAATGTAATCGCATTGTCTGGTTCCAGATCAATACACTTGTCATACATCTTATCTGCTTTCCCAAACTGTTGCTGATGAGTCAAAGCCTGCGCATGAAGAGCGTAGCCTTCAGCACACCTTGGGAACCTTCAGATCACTTCCTCAAAGCCATCCATGGCCGTCTGTAATTTGCCTGGGTTGTTTCCAGTATATGCTTGTCTATAAAGAGCAAAACATTTCTGTGCCTGGGCGAGAGCAGAGTCGGGCCTGTGCAGAATGCACTCATCAAAGTCTCCCACCGCCTCATCCACCTCGTCCAGCAGGATCTTCAGCTGACCCCGGTGATGGTAGACATCAGCATTGCGCGTGTCAATCTCAGCTGCCATGTTAAAATCTTGTGTGGACAGCAGAGGCTGTTGCTGCTACATGTACATGCTGCCACGCTTGATCAAAGCATTCGCCCGGAGCTTCACATTGGCATCCTGCATGTTGATTACCCGGTCCAGATCTGACTGAGTGGCGGCAGAATCGGCAATCAGCAGATAGAATGTGGCACGCAGCAACAGGGCATCTGCAGTGTATTGACCACGCACTCGATCGCTGTGGTACATTCACAGATGATGTTGTCATAGTTTCCGTCTTCCACGTACTGCTTGGCCTTCAGATAGCCAGAGCTCTCCGTGACCTCAGCTGCCTCGCCCTCATTGTCCTCGTCTCTCTTCTGCAGGGGCTGGGAGGTGATGTCATCAGTGAACGAGCTAAAGTAGGACTTGATAAACTGAGGAGAAGGCATCAGTGGTTCACGGTTCTTGTATTTGTCGTTGGCCTTTTCTTTTCCCAGCAGCTTCAGTATAGCAACATGCTATGTTGGTTTCGGAAGGCCTTGAGAATACAGACCACTGTGACATCTTCCAGACACTCTTGTTGTCTAGTCTTTCAAGAGCTTTAGCCCTCCTGAACAGAGCCTTGACATAGCATGGATTCAGTTCCACAGCATGAGAACACTCCTGCACCACCTCTACCCACTTCATCTGCTGCTCGTAGGCTGCTGCTCTGTTCTGGTAAAAGGTTGACAAATCAGCCTTTTGCTCTGTGGGGCAGAGGGCAATAGTCTCTGTGTAGCAATGGATTGCTTGCTCATACTTTTCAGCATTGAAGTACTTGTTGCCCTTGTTCTTTGCTGCCTGTGCCCGGTCGAGGGCTGGTGCTGCTTTCTGGGGTTTCCCTCTTCCTGATTCCTTTTCCTCGTTTTTACTTTGTTCTGCTACGGGTCCACAGGTAAACAGAGGAACTATTAACTTCTATTAACGTCTATTAAGGGAGGAACCCTTCACGAAGGTGAAGGTGCGTTGGTCAGGAGGGATGAGGAGCGGAGGAACATGAGATGAGGCGCAACAGCCAAGATTGAGGAGGTGTGAGAAACACCGGAAACTTGAAAGAAGAAGAAGAAGAACCAGGTCTAGAGTGAGACCATCCAACTGTGAGAAGCAGCAATGTGCCGCAAGGCATCCAGTCTGCCGGAAAGCCATTAGAAGAAGAAACAACCTGGACCTGGGGGGTCATTTCACAGCATTCTCATGATCTTTTTAACAACACATTAGCTTTCTCACCATTCAAATGAAAGGTTGGTTTTGCTTGGAAAGTAGACAAGAGTAACCAGTCCCACATAGTATCCTCTCACTTCATCTCTCTCACTGATTAAATGCATGTGAAAACAATCTCTAAGCACCAATATCTCTCTATGAGAGAAGAAACCTAAAACTAACCAGTCACTGTACAGGAGGCAGTCTTTAACCGCCCATGCTTACAACTTTTCTTGACTATTGACAGTTAAATTATGTCATGTGTAATTCATGTTTAAGTGTCACACACTGTCAGTCTTTGTATCCAAAGCCTCAGTCTGTCCATTTGACTGTGAAAACATTACGCATGATGGTAAATTTGTTTTTGATTGATAGGTTTTATTCAGTATTTGCTCTTTCATAATCATCATTATTTTAATTTAATATAATTTACTTATTCTTGGTCTGTATAAACACATGTGTTGATGACTGTATATTTAGAATGTGGTCATAGACAGGCGTGAACTCTAGTGATAAACAGGGAAGCGTACAGGTGCATGAGCTTTATATTGAATGCACTTTTACCTTAAGGTCCAGAGTTCACATTGAGAACAACAGCAGCAGAGTTATATACCTTAGCAGAAGCCATATCTTAAAGATAATCAAACAGATTCTTGGAAGAAAACAATTTAAGAGTTAAAGAGAAGCATGGTCTATCCAATAACTGATAGTCACAGTATTCATGTATCTGTGCTGTATCAGTGCTGGGTCTCTATCTCCCCCTACTGGAAAAGCATCACTTGTGCTGCTATTTTATGATCCAGTAATGTGCAGTAGACCACACTTGACTAAAATGCAATTTGCTTTGTGCATACTGTACATTAGTTTGTGGATTGCAATTTGCAGTAGACACACTGCGAATGGGTAGAATAGTGTATTTGGTCCAGTATGGAATTAATAAAATGAACTGACGCATGCATGGGTTTTAAGACGAATGAGACTATAAAGCAGGCTGGCATTCATCAGGCATGCTGGCTGATTTGTATTCCAGTCCGTACCTCTCTAACCTCTAACAACTCTTGTCAAGGGCCCTCGACAAAATGGAATAAATGAAAAACCTCTGACGTGTATGCATGTAAACATTAATGCACGACTGTACATATGCCTTATATATCACACACAACAAACACACACACACACCACAATTTTCACTTACAATGAAACCTCCACCATTTCAGCATCAACCTTCAGAGTGTGCGTGCACAGGGCCACAGCCTCAGATCTGTGTGAGGAAAGTGGAAGGAGACAAGCTGCCAGCCGTCATCACAACCCCTCCCCCCTCCCTTCCATCTAAATTCCCCTATCTCCTTCCAATCTGCGGGTCGCATAGGGTTGGTACATCAGTACGAGTATCAGTCGAGTACAATGTGTCAATATCCGTACTCGTGATTAGGGATGGCCATCGTTTAAAAAATGATGATGGCTGGGTTTCCCAAAAGCTTCTTAGCACTAAGAAGCTTCTTTAACCCTTCTTAAGGCCCCCTTAAGAAGCAAACACGTTTCCCAATTGCTTCTTAGCGAAGGCATGCGTTTCCCAAACGCTTATTAGCGCTAAGAAGCTTCTTTGACCCTTCTTAAGGCTCCCGTAAGAAGCCAACGAAGCCAACGCGTTTCCCGATTGCTTCTTAGCCTAAAATGATCTTCCGTTAAGAAGGCTGCGTTTCCCAAAAGCTTCTTAGCGCTAAGATGATCTTTCGTTAAGAAGGTTTTGTAAGAAGGATCTGGGGCATTCTTAACACCTTCTTAATGACGAAACACTGGCAGATCCAGCCGCGTCAGGCAAAAGGATATACTTGTGTCCACTGTTCCTCTTGTGTTTTTCCCTTTTTCCTTTCTTTCATGCACCCTTTAGTGTTTAAAATTGGGGAACACTTGAAAATCTTCCCTTTATGTATGGTTACTTTTGTTTTAAATGTTTTACCGTAGGCTATATTCCTCTAATCAGAATGGATTCCTTTTATAATAAGAATCTTGTGGATTTATATAGCACCTTTCACAGAACCCAAGGTCGCTTAAATTCTGTAGTGTTTCTCGCAATTTTGTTGTATGCTGTGTATATAAAGCAATTTGAACTGCAGTCCATGTCTGAAATAAATAATGTTTAACTCATTGAGTGCCAGCCACTTTTGGAGAACGGACGCTCCCAGTGCCAGAGTTTCAGAGCGTTTTCAGTGATTTCTCGAGGCCCACAGAATATTGTGTGATATTACTATGTAAACACCGAACATGCACAAAGAACGATGAGACTCTCTTCTATCATCTGCAAAAAAAGTTTATTGATACCATTTTCCGTTCTTTAGTTATGAGCCGGAGAAGATAGGTTGTTTTGAGCAAAAAGACAAGCTGAGATATTCAGCCTTTTGTGAAAGGAAGCATTTCAAGCACATCATTGACTCTGAAGCTAATATTTTCTGATGTAATGACACCTCAAAAATAATTTCCTTCAATAAAAGAGTGAAAACAAAGGAATTTTGTTTGGCCAAATAATATTTTTTAGCTGCAACCAGCAGCGCTGGCCCCTGCGTGCGCAGACCCTACACCTAATTGCTGGTCTTGATTTACTGCTGGTGGGCATCAGATAGCCTATTCTAGCTTGTTTGCCTGTCTCTGTGCATCAAGCCTGCTGCTGCCTGGGTCTGTGTTTACTGTCAATGGTTGTATGCTGTAGTGCCCTGCGTGCCCCACCCCCCTCCTCCTCCTCCTCCGTGGGAGTGTCTCTGGGGCTCTGCTGCGAGTGCGTTTGCTCTGCGTTTGCTCTGCACTGAAAAGTGCGCTGCATCCCCCCGCTTTTTCACAGCCTGTCGCCGGCTCCCAGCTGAGAATAATGTAACTTTTCAGAAAGACGCTGGTGTCGGCAACTAAATCATATGGAGGGGCTATCGCAGCGGACACGGAGGGGCTCAATTGTGGCAGCAGATGACTGCTGTTCACAGGCACAGCTAACGTTATGCTTCATGCATATCGATGCGATTTCCGTTTCCCCATTACTTCTTCTCTCTTTTTTCCTCGCCTTTCTCTAATCTGGAGAGCACTGTCGCCACCTAATGGGTCCCTAAAATAGCTTTTACACATTCAACAGCCACCATACTTTCACAGGAGATGGATCTGGCTTTGATCCACGTCCCACCGTCAAAAAACGTAATTGACGAACATACTCGTCCTTGGCACTCTACGTTACTAAACCAATTGACGAACATACTCGTCCTTGGCACTCAATGAGTTAATGTGGGAGTTAAAGTTGAGATCGGAATCAATAATAACGGCAAGATTTTTGACTTGATCCTTAGGCTTCAGGGATCGAGACTCAAGGCGTGCAGTGATTTTAAGCCTTTGTTCTTTGGGGCCAAAGACGATCACCTCTGTTTTGTCTTTGTTTAGATGTAGGAAATTCTGGTCTGTGTAGTCACCCGTTCACAGACAAAAGCTGTTGTAGATCCCACTACTAGTGGTAAGGATGATCTAGTAGAGGCGCCTGGGTCGGAGGATCCTCCCTCAATTGATTTGGCAGGCACAGTCTTTGCAAAATGGTGTGGGGTGGAGGAGATGCCCGTGTTGACTCGAGACACACTAGTTGCAGAGCAGGAAAGGGATACCACTCTGAGCCCTCTCAGACAGACAGCTTCTACTCCTGAGGAGATAAAAAATCTGGCTGAGGGTTTTTTTTCTTAAAGATGACGTCCTCATGAGAAAGTGGAGGCTGCCGCATCAACCTGCTACAGATGAGTGGAGTGTACATGAGCAGATAGTCCTGCCTCAGGGCTACCGCGAGGAGGTGCTACGTTTGGCCCATGAGACACCGTTAGGTGGCCATTTAGGCATTAGGAAGACTCAGGCTAAGGTTATGAGCCCCCGCCCCTTAGGTTTCTGACAATGTGGGCCCCTGAACAAATTAATTGAATAGCCCTGGTCTATTCAAACCAGTGGGTGTTGCTCACCACAAGTGGGCTCAAACTAAAGCGGTGATGAAGGCTCACATCACTCATCTGCAGTTCTATTGAAAAACATGTGTAGGACCTTTTTTCTCCTAATAAAGCGCATGAGGAAGAGAAGAAGAAGGGGGCGGGGTGGGAGTGTTACCCCCAAAATGTCATGGCATCCATTTAAGAATGCACCTTGAAAATTATCAGGAGGAATGCTGATACAAACATTTAATGTGTGTCATTGTTCTGGAAAGAGAATTATACAGTATGCAACTTATATAGTGTAACTTCTGGCATTAATACTTTAAAGGGCTCATCAAGTAGTTGGTGATAACTGCTATGGGTACAGTATGTAGCCCCTATTAAAACGGTCTGATCTCAGGTGTTATTTAACCAAAACTTTTTGTATAAAAACTGTACTGTATGTAACAAATATCAAACAATTTTGGTTTGAAGCAAAGCCAACCACAAAAAAAGGAAAAATGTAAATTTATTTGAAATGATGCTCCTCTCAGACACATCACTTGTATGACATTCTCCGTTCTCTTCCTCTAATGACACCAAGGTATTGGTGGCATACGAGCTATATGCATAAATTGCACACATGATAAAGCGCAAGGTTTACAATACAGTGATGGCTTACAAAATCACATGGTTATCAAAATGAATTTCGTAGCAGCAAAAGCATTTTATAACAATAGCTATATTGCACTAGCAGATTTCTTTTCAATGCCAAAAATCTTGGTAAAAGAAAGTTATGCTTCAATCAATGCTGCACCAATAAAGTGCTAAGACTATACATGTATCTTTCCGAGTGCTTATTTTACACGTCTATAAAAGGCCAAACAAAAAAGGATAATCTTCCTTGGCATCTGAAGCAAATAGACAGGCTCAATTCTTTTATGGGGTAAGAGTTCAAGGGCCATATCTTCTGCATGGGCAAGGGTTAAATTGGCTAGTTTATAGCACTTATACAGTATATACATATATATATACATACATATACATATATATATATATATATATTCTTTTAATTACCACTGGGTTGCTGAAACACGTCCTTTGATGTACTGACCCAGTGGTAATTAAAATTAAAAAGGGAGATTTTGAGTGCTAGAAACTAGCAAAGAAAACGCTTGCCCTTGCACTGGGCAAAAGATATGGCCCATTTTCCATTGCAAATATCAAAGACATGCTCCTTGTCATGTATTCACTACAGTAGGCCTCATAACTCATATGCAGGACTGCAAGACGTCTGTAGCGGTGCTTCGTTTAGGCAAGGCAAACAAGGTGAGCAGAATTCCTCCTTTGGAACAGTGGAACAGACACCAGGCATATGCTCCACACTTTCCAAATTCAAAGCCCACTAACCCTGCCGCAGGGTGCAGGACGCTAACCCTGCGTGCTGGTTAAGCTTAGTCAAGCATGCACAATAAAAAAAAAAAAAAAAAAAAAAATGAATACTGCCACGTGTGGAAACTTCAGTCAAATGGGACCTTATCTTCCTGTTGAGGTCTTTAGGGAAAGGTCACTTCCCCAAACTCTTGATGGGCGCGACCTTGACGGCTCGCTGCGCCCCAGCAGCTCTCGGATGCAACACAATGCTGTCGTCCTCTCTTGACTGCTGCTTGGCAAAGTTCACGAACACCTGAAGGACATAGAAGCGTCTGAATAAATCCACGCTTATTAACCAAAACTGCTGCTGTACATATGACTCATAATTAGGGATGGGACAATATATTGAATTTCAATATCGCAATGCAACAACGTGATGATGCATAAAATAAAAAATTTAATTAGCTCCATGTTCATCACAAATGGCTTTTCTGTCACAATTTCACAAACTCTCCATCAAAATTTGATTATTTAGACTTTGTAATTGCTTAAATTGCTGTTTACATTCAATCGCTACAAAGCTCAGAAATAAACATACAGTAATTCTGTACAGTCAGACTTTATTTTCATTGAACTTTTATTTATTACATCATGGCTGTATCAAATTGTGAAGGAAATAGCCTTTCATGTATTGAATTGTTTTGTGATACAAGCATTATATCCCATCCCTATTTGTAATGACTTTACACTTTACAATAAGGGTCACAAATACAGTAAAAGGTAACTAATGTGTCTAGTAATCATTTATTAATGGTGTTCATGTTAACTAGGCATCCATTTATGCATGAATTAATACTTTGGGGTTAGGGTTAGTGGTTAGGGGTAGAACCCATAGTTAATGCTTATTATGCATTCATTAACCGTTAATATACAGTAGTGACCCTTATTGTAAAGTATATCTCAATATATATTAAGGATCAGGAATGCAATACTTTTTTTTTACAAAAGCTACTCATCAAAATTTTATCTGACATCTCTAATGTGACACAGGCAACGCCGTTCTCAATGGAGCCACTGCTGTAACCTCTAGACTCTAGGTTACCTTACAGCAGTGGTAACCTCTAGACCACACATGGGCAAAATACGGCCTGCGGGCCGCATGCGGCCCTCGGGCGCCATCTGTGCGGCCCTCGGGCGCCATCTGTGTGGCCCGCGATGGAATAGCATTTTTTTGTTTTTGTTTACAGTGCACCTGAACGCAACATGCAAGATACCCACTGAATAAGTGTCCAAATGTCCCATGTCCCAAGTGTCCTATGTCATTCTGGCCAATACTCCACTTCTGTTATAGCATTTCAGTCTGGAATATGGAATATATTTCAATAATCTTTATGACTAACAGCCTACATTGAAGTAGAAATTTAAATAATTAACTCATTGGCTTTGGATTAATTTAGCTTCAAGAGTGCATTTTTGTTTGTGTGACCCTCAACACAGGCTTTGAGAATCCCGGGCCACTTACTGATACTTATGTTTAAATTAACCCTCATATTCTGGTTTATTTCAAGAAAAACATTTCTGCTAGTGGAAATTCTAATTGGCTGGTAACTTTAAAATCTAGCAGCCATATTGGCAGGTGGTCAAAAAAGTTAATTTCAAGCCCTGAGAGCAGGTGGTGACATAGGAGTGAGTGAGAAAAGGATCAAATATTGGTGGTTAAGACTGAATAATGACATCACAACTGTTAATTTAAAATTAGTTATTCCTCTAAACCTGGCTTCAAATGCCCAAAATTTTTCGCGCTGGCGCCGTTTGGCCCTCAGCAAAACCTGGTAGCGAGGACATTTTTTTGTGGCCCTCTCTATCACCAAAGTTGCCCATCCATGGGTTATGGCATGACAATATTTGTTCGGCCCCCGGCAACAATCTGGGTTTCTCATGTGGCCCCCCCATGAAAAATAGTTGCCCACCCCTGCTCTAGACTCTAGGTTACAGCAGTGGTAACCTCTCTAGACTCTAGAGGTTACAGCAGTGGTAACCTAGACTCTAGAGGTTACAGCAGTGGTAACCTCTCTAGACTCTAGAGGTTACAGCAGTGGTAACCTAGACTCTAGAGGTTACAGCAGTGGTAACCTCTCTAGACTCTAGAGGTTACAGCAGTGGTAACCTAGACTCTAGAGGTTACAGCAGTGGTAACCTCTCTAGACTCTAGAGGTTAGAGCAGTGGTAACCTAGACTCTAGAGGTTACAGCAGTGGTAACCTCTCTAGACTCTAGAGGTTAGAGCAGTGTAACCTCTCTAGACTCTAGAGGTTACAGCAGTGGTAACCTCTCTAGACTCTAGAGGTTACAGCAGTGTAACCTCTCTAGACTCTAGAGGTTACAGCAGTGGTAACCTCTCTAGACTCTAGAGGTTACAGCAGTGTAACCTCTCTAGACTCTAGGTTACAGCAGTGGTAACCTCTCTAGACTCTAGAGGTTACAGCAGTGTAACCTCTCTAGACTCTAGAGGTTACAGCAGTGGTAACCTCTCTAGACTCTAGAGGTTACAGCAGTGGTAACCTAGACTCTAGAGGTTACAGCAGTGTAACCTCTCTAGACTCTAGAGGTTACAGCAGTGGTAACCTAGACTCTAGAGGTTACAGCAGTGGTAACCTCTCTAGACTCTAGAGGTTACAGCAGTGGTAACCTCTCTAGACTCTAGAGGTTACAGCAGTGGTAACCTAGACTCTAGAGGTTACAGCAGTGTAACCTCTCTAGACTCTAGAGGTTACAGCAGTGGTAACCTAGACTCTAGAGGTTACAGCAGTGGTAACCTCTCTAGACTCTAGAGGTTACAGCAGTGGTAACCTAGACTCTAGAGGTTACAGCAGTGGTAACCTAGACTCTAGAGGTTACAGCAGTGTAACCTCTCTAGACTCTAGAGGTTACAGCAGTGGTAACCTAGACTCTAGAGGTTACAGCAGTGGTAACCTAGACTCTAGAGGTTACAGCAGTGTAACCTCTCTAGACTCTAGAGGTTACAGCAGTGGTAACCTAGACTCTAGAGGTTACAGCAGTGGTAACCTCTCTAGACTCTAGAGGTTACAGCAGTGGTAACCTCTCTAGAGTCTAGAGGTTACAGCAGTGGTAACCTAGACTCTAGAGGTTACAGCAGTGGTAACCTCTCTAGACTCTAGAGGTTACAGCAGTGGTAACCTCTCTAGACTCTAGAGGTTACAGCAGTGGTAACCTCTCTAGACTCTAGAGGTTACAGCAGTGGTAACCTCTCTAGACTCTAGAGGTTACAGCAGTGTAACCTCTCTAGACTCTAGAGGTTACAGCAGTGGTAACCTAGACTCTAGAGGTTACAGCAGTGGTAACCTCTCTAGACTCTAGAGGTTACAGCAGTGGTAACCTCTCTAGACTCTAGAGGTTACAGCAGTGGTAACCTCTCTAGACTCTAGAGGTTACAGCAGTGGTAACCTCTCTAGACTCTAGAGGTTACAGCAGTGTAACCTCTCTAGACTCTAGAGGTTACAGCAGTGGTAACCTCTCTAGACTCTAGGTTACAGCAGTGGTAACCTCTCTAGACTCTAGGTTACAGCAGTGGTAACCTCTCTAGACTCTAGAGGTTACAGCAGTGTAACCTCTCTAGACTCTAGAGGTTACAGCAGTGTAACCTCTCTAGACTCTAGAGGTTACAGCAGTGTAACCTCTCTAGACTCTAGGTTACAGCAGTGGTAACCTCTCTAGACTCTAGAGGTTACAGCAGTGTAACCTCTCTAGACTCTAGAGGTTACAGCAGTGTAACCTAGAGTCTAGAGGTTACAGCAGTGTAACCTCTCTAGACTCTAGAGGTTACATCAGTGTAACCTCTCTAGACTCTAGAGGTTACAGCAGTGGTAACCTCTCTAGACTCTAGAGGTTACAGCAGTGGTAACCTCTCTAGACTCTAGAGGTTACAGCAGTGTAACCTCTCTAGACTCTAGAGGTTACAGCAGTGGTAACCTCTCTAGACTCTAGGTTACAGCAGTGGTAACCTCTCTAGACTCTAGGTTACAGCAGTGGTAACCTCTCTAGACTCTAGAGGTTACAGCAGTGTAACCTCTCTAGACTCTAGAGGTTACAGCAGTGTAACCTCTCTAGACTCTAGAGGTTACAGCAGTGTAACCTCTCTAGACTCTAGGTTACAGCAGTGGTAACCTCTCTAGACTCTAGAGGTTACAGCAGTGTAACCTCTCTAGACTCTAGAGGTTACAGCAGTGTAACCTAGAGTCTAGAGGTTACAGCAGTGTAACCTCTCTAGACTCTAGAGGTTACATCAGTGTAACCTCTCTAGACTCTAGAGGTTACAGCAGTGGTAACCTCTCTAGACTCTAGAGGTTACAGCAGTGGTAACCTCTCTAGACTCTAGAGGTTACAGCAGTGGTAACCTCTCTAGACTCTAGAGGTTACAGCAGTGTAACCTCTCTAGACTCTAGAGGTTACAGCAGTGTAACCTCTCTAGACTCTAGAGGTTACAGCAGTGGCTACACCAGCCTACTCCTTTGAAAAATGAGAAAGGAACTGGGGACCCCTATCACTCACATTTCCATTTCACAACTTGTTTATAAACCAAGTTCACCGAGTTGTGTTTGTCTTTTCTCATTTAATGTACCTGGTCAAGGGTGGTTTGGGACACTGAATAGTCTTCTATCTTGAGCTGGTCCTTGTTGGCCAGCACCATCTGAAAGATCCTGGCGAGGGAGGAGGAGGAGATCTGGTACTGCAGAGTGTTGTAGTGTTTCTCTCTCTGGATGCAGCCGGGGAACGTGCTCTCCATGAAGGCTTCAGCGGGGTTCAGGTCCGGGACACGGCCAGGCGCCGCTGCCCGGATCTTCATGGTCACTACGTAGCCGTCGCCAAACCTGCACCCACAAGAAAGGCAGGATTCTACTTTTTTTACAATGTAAAATGTAACATAGGTCAATATTTATGGGTTATATCATAGTACTGTATGCCGATTGGATATCGTATTGTGGGATGTTTGCTGCAAGGAAAATTCATTTTTGAAGGAAAATTTGACTTTTAGCAGCTGCAGCAGTTTTATGCCACTGTGTGTGTGTGTGTGTGTGTGTGTGTGTGTGTGTGTGTGTGTGTGTGTGTGTGTGTGTGTGTGTGTGTGTGTGTGTGTGTGTGTGTGTGTGTGTGTGTGTGTGTGTATTTATTGACAAAAAAGTTATAATATTCATCATTTTGAGGTAGGAAAAGTTTAGTATTACCAGAATAAAGTCATAATATTATGAGGAAGAAAGTCTTAATATTTCAAGGATATATTAAGTAAGTCACACACTTTTTACCAGAAATAATTAATGTGCCTAATATTTCAAGAAAGAAAAATATAAATATTACGAATATTAAGAATAAAGTCACAATATTACCTACATTTTTGGGTAGTAACAGGTACAGAATTTAAATATTTCTTTTTATAATTTGATCAGTATTGAATACTGAAATTATGGAATCAAGTAAAATTACCAACTTGTATTTGAGATGCTGAATGGTGCCCAGACACTTGAAGGATCCGTTAACCATGATGGCTAAGCGCGTACACAATGCTTCACACTCCTCCATACTGTGAAAGGGAAAGGACAAACACGATTAGAATGAAAATGAGCACTGAGGAGCACACACACACACACGTGCGCGCGCGCGCGCACACACACACACACACACACACACACACACACACACACACACACACACACACACACACACACACACACACACACACACACACACACACACACAGATATCTTGCCTGTGTGAGGTGAGGACCACCGCTCGTCTATCCTGAATAACGCTCATGATAGAGTTCCAGAGGAAGCGTCTGGAGTGGGGGTCCATGCCTGTGGTGGGCTCGTCCTAATGGAGAAACACATCAATTATCTTATATACCTGCTGTATCCAATTTGATAGACACATTTTCAACCAAGGGGCGGGAAGAGGGGGTGCTTAGGGTGCTGCAGTACCCTCTGCTGTTTTGTATTGCAATTGCAATGTCAATAATGTATATATATATATATATATATATATATATATATATATATATATATATATATATATATATATAAACACACACACACAGACACACATATGATTAAAATCTGTTTTATATGTTTTATACTGCGATATTTAGGGTTTAGTTGAAGACTATTAGTAAAGCAAAGAGGGTGGAGATGTTATTTTTGACGTTTGGTTTATAATAAGATAATAAAATATTAAAATAATAAGTTCAGTGTTTCTGCCTGTGTTGCTGTCTGTTGTAGTGTAAAATGACCTAAAGCGAGAGCTTGACATGAGTGGTGGTGATGTGAAAGTGACTGAGAAAAGGAGAAAATACTGAATAATGACATCACAATAGTATAATCCTAATGTTAATTTAAAATGAGATATTCCTCTAAATATGGCTAAAAAACATCCAAACGTCCACGAGACGTCCCCCCCCCTCCCCCCCCGTGATGATGTAGAGGTCTCAAAAACATGATTGATGATGATCAAACATGATTCACTTTATCTTTATCTTTATTGTTTATTGAAGCAGGGACAGTACACGGTACGGTGGCGCAGTCGGTAGCACTGTCGCCTCACAGTTAGAAGGTCCTGAGTTTGATTCTCGCCTGGTACACTGTGAGCGCTGTGGTTGTGTTACCCCCCATATCTTCAGTGCCTACTGCCCAGGTGGGTTATCTCGTCGTAAGGGCCTTTCTCTCTGTGTGGAGTTTGGCTACTGACTGCCTTTCCGAAGCCCTGCCACTCCGAACGTTGACTTCCATTATTCGGACTGGCGGTCGTTCACCTTAGAAGCCGCAATGCCGACCTTAGGTTTAGGCGTGGGGGTGGGAGAGGTTAGGTTTTGGGTTAGGGTCTGGGGGAGGTTAGGTTTAGGCATGGGGGGAGGTTAGGTTTGGCGTGAAAAACGGGGAATATAGAACCCGGGGAACATAGACATGATCCCTTTCTGAGTGCCGATATTTCGGAGTGGCAGAACGTCGGAGTGGCAGCACGTCGGAGTGGCAGCATGTAACCGTGGAGTTTGCATGTTCTCCCCGTACCCCCCAGGGGGTTCCTCCATATATAACCCCCCCACTAAAAACATGCAGAAGATCAGATCGTCATCGTCATCCGACCAGTGACGACAACATCCGAAGTTGGTCCCCGGGCGCTGTACGAGAAAGCGACCACTGCTCCTGGCCTGCCCCTCGGAGGAAAGGACATGCCTGGATGGGTTATGCAGAGGACACTTTTCACCGGCCACCGTCAGCATGAGTGTGTTGTGGCCCATGCATGTATTGTGGTGTTCGTGTGACAATAAAAGACGGGCTTGTCCGTTACGAGAGTACACAATAAATATATTGCACCAGAGATAGCTAAAAGCTAATTTGCATCTGTAGTCCCTGGGCACACAGAGTCCTGTGCGCACACAGTACATATCAAATACAGCAATTAAAGGAAAGTCCTAATGTCTAAACAATCAAGATACATGACAAAAAATGATACTTACTATTAGCAAGATACAACATATACAATGTGCATAACAGTAAAAATAGAACACATAGAGGTAGATAGCAATCCACTAAAATCACACTTGGCATATTCCAACATAATGCTCAAATAACTGTGACACACATAAATACTGTAAGTACACATTGTAGAAGTTTTTTTAGCGCAAGCAAAACCTTAAACCAAAGCCCAGCACTTCTGTTAATTTGACCTCACCAGCAGCACCAGAGCAGGACAGCCTATGATGGCGATGGCTGTGGAGAGTTTCCTCTTGTTGCCTCCGCTGTAGGTCCCCGCACTTCGGCCTGCGTCCTCCAACAGCCCCAGCTTCTGGATGGCCCACTCTGCCACCTGAGGAAGGAGGCGTGTCTCGTTACAGTCCAGCCTAACTGGGGTTGAGCGTACGGTAATCTCACGATAGCAGACAATTGGAGATCTCCCTGCCTAAGAATCATCTGGGGATTTCTAAATGCAAGATAGATGCTGCTCAAACGGCGGCGAGTACAGCCGCTAACAAACCTACGCCCCTTCTGTCAAGGACACGCCTTAGCATTATCCTTCATAATGAAACAAACTAGAGATACAGCTAATCACTTTGTAACACAGAGAGCTTTAAAAAAAAAATTAAATGGATGTCCGGGCAACGTTACATTATTTGATTCCGCGACAAACATCAACAAACTTTGAAAGAGTTTTCTTCGGTGACTGCGGCTGAGCCATCCTACAATGCACATGCTGCTGGTATGACAAAGACTCTGGATTCATTCAGATATATATTTTTTAACTCTCCTATACACCCAATTTTAGTAACAAAAGCTGGGACTCTAGTTGAGCGAAGGATTTTTAGAGACTGATGTGAAGCGTATGGCAGTAATCGACTTCTGTGCACACCAGCCCCATAGAGCGTAACAGTCCACAATTGGTCTAAAAATATTGCATAATTGTGTCATCTTGTGGACTTCTCCATTTCCTTTTCCAGCTGACTGACTGTTTACATCTCTGTGCTAACGTTTCGCGGTCAATAAATGAATGAACAAGCCGCAGCGAGTGCACACATTTGTATATGATGTGTGTGATTCGATTTCCCTTCTTTTTTCTCATTGTTTGCAATGAGAAAAAAAACTTTCCTCATGCACGTTTACTATAAAAAATAAAAAATAAATAGGTGCCTGGTGGACAGTGAATTACTTTTGGGAGACAAGCATACAATGACAAGGCACCAAGCACTAACCCTTAGCAAAAAGAAGTTTATACAAGTGTACAATTAGTATACTTTAGTATACTTCTTTTAAACTTAAAATGAGAGAGTATACTTTCAGTTTACTTTTTATATACTTATCATATATATACTTGTAAAAATGTTACTTAAGTATACTTACACTTGAGTATACTTATACTTAAGTGTACTTACACAGTATCCAGTATACTTACATTTAAGTATACTTATACTTAAGTGTACTTACACAGTATACAGAAAAGTCTAAGTATACTTGGCTTGTACTTGTACTTAAACTTGTGATTGAGATACACACAAGAAAAGTATAAATAAGTATTCTTGCCTTATACAGAAAGTATAAGTATACTTGGCTTGTAGTTGATTTGTTTTATTTGAAGTACGCTACAGCAGTTCTGCATATAAAATGGAAAAATCAGGATATCACAATAAATCCCAGAGGCTTATTTCCATGTGGTCCCTTATAGTCGATAGATTATAGCTGATTAAATACTTTTTCAGACATATCGGTTTCTTTGAGGTAGTATACACCATACACATTTGGCTGATTTTATTGACAATTCTTCCATATATGAGAGTAGCAGACTTGATGTATACTGGCTGCTAAGGCTACCAGAATATATGGAGTGCTTGAGTGATGTCACTCAGCACACAATTGCTCAACTTCACATCACTGATGACATCACTCACTGATGACCACCACTGATGATGTCATAGATGTGATGATGTCATAGAGATTGTGACATCATCAGTGATGATGTCATAGACATTAATTCATGAATGAAATCATCAGAGGGACAATTGAAACAGAGAAACAAACAGACAAACAGAGCCCATGCTCCCTTTTATAGGCACAATTAAAGCAATACAACTGTGACTTTTGCTTCGCTGGAAATTATGGTGGTGTCCAGACATGGTTTCCAGAAGTACACAACCTGCCTATGACCATCCCCTGATCACAACCCACCGCCATGCAAATATTCAGTACAATGCCACCTGGGGTGTGGGTGTCAGGTGTTTTCCAGGACTTTCCAAGTGGTTCCAGGACTTGATGAAGTGCCCATGACCTTCCCTGGATCATAACCCCCTGCCATGCAAGATTTCAGCCCAATCTGACCTGGGGTGTGGATGTGAAGTATTTTCCAGGTGGTTTCCAGGATTTTCCAGGACTTTCCAGGTGGTTCAAGGACTTGGTGATGGACCCATGACCTTCCCCAAATCCTAACACCCCGCCATGCAAAATTTCAGCCCAATCCGTCCTGGGGTGTGGGCGTAAGGTGTTTTCCAGGTGTTTTCCAGGATTTTCCAGGTCTTTCCAGGTGGTCCCAGGACTTGATGACATGCCCATGACCTTCCCCAGATCACTACCCCCCTCTATGCAAAATTTCAGCCCAATCCGAACTGGGCTGTGGGCATGAGGTGTTTTCCAGGTCGTTTCCAGGATTTCCCAGGACTTTCCAGGTGATTCCAGGACTTTCTAATCTGCTCATGACCTTCCCCAGATCATAACCCACCTCCATGCAAATTTTCAGCCCAATCCGACCTATAGTGTTAGAATAGAGACAGATACACATATAGGGCCCTATTCTCCCACAAGCCTTCGGCGCTAAAACGGGCCTTAAACGCAAAAAAACGTGCCTTGCGCCTGTTTTGGGACGATATCAATATGGCTTTACGCTGCCAAATGCGCTTTAGGCCGAATGGGCGTGGCGCAGTCCCAGAATGGGCCAAAGTGGGCGTGTCGGCGCTAAATACCGGCGTACTGCTATCTTCCGACCTGGCATACATTTAGCGCTTTGCGCTTTTGAAAACCAGGCCTATTCAGAGTGCGCCAGTTGCGCGGAGCGCTCCCCTCTGGCTCTCTCCCTCCCCCTCCCCCTTACTCAGCTCTCTCCTCTGTCACCCTTCTCTGTGTCACTCTCTCCCTCTCTCCTCAGTCTGCCAGGCACAATACCGACTGTCTCTGACTCCCTCGCTCAGAGTCCCATAGAAAAAATAAGCTGTAAGTTCACTGCAATGTGAATGTCCCAACATGCATTGTGCTTCTCCATTTCGCTACTAAATAGCAACCAAATGAGCCGAAAACCTATATTAAGGGAGGATCTAAATAATGTGTAATGGTAAGACAACCTGCAATTGTAGAACATTTCAATATTGGACCAAATAAAACATCGAAATGAAAACACCACCCTATGTGAAACATATATGTCCTACTGGGGCTATAAATATCCCTTGTCGATTTAACGTGATTTAGATAAGTGACAGCGGAACGCGCTTCGCTGTCATCTGCTATACTGTGATGTCCGCTCCAATAACTTGGCCCTACTCCACATTTAGTTTTACAATAAAAACACATTTATGCAATGACTTTACATAATGTAGGCTATATTTATGTGCATCATCCTTCCTGCAGCAGGCGAGAGAAAATGATATCTTTCTGGACAAACTTTCACCAATCTAATAGGCTATATTTTTCTAGCTGATGCATTTAGAACATTATTTTCACTCTTGCTATAGTGTAGCGTATTTACATGCTTGCAGTATTTAAACTGCAGTTAGATTGGTTTGAGAAGCATAATAATATGGAATAATGGTTTTGCGGGACCAGTGGAATTGGAGCTAAAAAGGCAAGCGTGCGATTCGTTTATTGCAGTTATCCAATGAGCATGACGGTGCATAATTTTACGCTTAAAAGGCGTGGTTGTAATGCTTTAGGCTGCGTGTAGCGCCAGCACGACGATATCAAGTGCGCTGGTCCACGCCCACTGATTTGCGCTGCGCCAGGCGCTCGGCCTAGAAACAGCGCTGATGCAACGATATGGGGCATTGTGGTATGGTCAACATTCACTTCTTTACTCAGCTGAACGGATGGTTGAGTGGATAAGACACAGGACATTGTGCTGAAAGGAAGGGTCTCTGAGTTCGAATCTCACATCGTCGTACTTTTTCCTTAAACTTGTAGTATACTTACTTAGTATACTACTAGTATACTGAATTGGGCCGATTTAGTGCCAATTTAGTGTCAAGACGTATTAGGCAAGTACACTTGGAGTATACTACTAGTATATTGATATTAGTATACTTGGTGCATAAAGTATACTTGAGTATATAAGTATACTTGCATAAAAGTACACTTGGTCTTTACTTAAGTTTACTTAATAAAATAAACTTGAAGTATACTTCTTTTTGCTAAGGGAAGCCATTGGTTTATCATTACAGCACTGCTGCTCACAAATCCCCAGTCGTTTTCATTATTATTGTCATGGCATTGCAAAAGGCCAATCTCACCCTGCTGATCTCAGACTCTGGGACGCCTCGGAGGCGGGCGTAGAGGTGCAGGTGCTCCCTGCCTGTCAGCAGCTCGTCTATGGCGGCAAACTGGGGGCAGTAGCCCATGTTCTGATGCACGTCCAGGATGTTGGTCAAAATACTGCCGGGAAAACACAACAGAACCCAAGCAGACCGTGATTTCACATGGCCTGTGAATAATCTGAGCCTGACCTAGAGAACGCACTCAGCTCCAGTAATGATTAGTTAGGGGTTTCTAGTTGACTATCAAAACCAGTTGACACTGTGCATCATAGTCGACTTTGTAGGAATAAACAATATAAATAAATTGAACATAGATTTGTTTGAACAATCATTTTCTACGTTATGCCATGCTACATAAAGAGAATTTAAGGTATTGAGATGTAAAGACTCTGGTCTATGTTGTTACTCCAGTCAAACAGTTGTATCTCCAGCTCAGACAAGTTGCTCGGTTTAGCAGCTCAGTTGTAAACAGTCTGTCAGAGCGAATCAGAACTCTGCTATTTCACATACATTTTGAGACCTTTCCCAGCAAACATCTTCTTGACCGCGACGTCACCAGATGAGAGAATTCCCGTAAGTCATCTACCCAGAAAGTCTGACGTTCTCTCCACGTTCCCCCAAAGTAGCGTTTAGACTGTCCCTTCAAAACAATAAATATTGATCTCATATTGCTTTGAAAACACCACATGTAGGTAGGTGTCTTTTGTGTTTTTGTTGAATAAAATTACATTTTATTGACAATTTACCTGTTGTGTGATCAGATAGTCACAGTGTGACATGCACTCCACGTGCAATGACGACTATTATTGAACACCCTTTTCTTTTTTAAATATGAAAACACGTTTGTCATATAAGTGCCCATAGCAAGTGTCTCTTATTGTATTTATCACAAGCTTCGTGAATCCTGTGGTGTATTGTCCCATTACTCTTGCCGTAACTGAACGCAGTGTGTTCTGGGTCTTGGATGTTGTACTGTATGGTGCTGACTGCTAAATAAAGGGTCAAGTCACGTTGGTTACATTATCGTAAATTATATAAATTATATATCTGTCTCATCGCTGGTTGGAATCATGAAACAGAATTAGCGAGGCAGCCTAGCAATGCAAGTTCCAGTAGGGACCATCACATCAAAAGCTAAGTCCTCATTGTTAAAGCAGCTACGAGCAACTTTTTCGATTGTTATTAAACAGTATAAATTTAATATCAATGCATCACATCTTACCTCTAATAGTTGACGAGACCAACGCAGAGTAGTCTCGCTTGAACCCCGAGTGAATCGGCCAGTGTTAGTCTGTCTGTGGCCAGGGCAGATCAGGAAGTGAAATGAAACGGTTTGCAGCAGCCACTTCAGCCATAACCACAAAATAACTTCCAAAAAACCTGTTAGAATATAACGAGAGATGTTCCCGAGAGAATGCGTGGCGTTCACATTGTTTATGTTATGTTGCTAGGCAGCGCAAACGGCGTAGGCAGGCAGCTGCGTTTCACTTCCGGGTTTCACTTCCGCGTTTCACTTCCGGGTGTAGCCGGGCCGGCCGTAGGAGAGAGAGAGAGAGAGCCCCCTGTTGACGCGAGTTTAGACAGACACAGACTTAATAATCACCTAAGGGAGCAATCTCCGATTGACACGGCTTTGGTCTCAGCTACTATTATAGGTAAGATGTGATGCATCAATATTGTAATTATACTGTTTAATAACAATCGAAAAAGTTGCTCGTAGCTGCTTTAAGGACCCTATATATGACAAAATTCAGAGACAAACTAACAAAATCAATAGCCTAGTGGTTAAGACACACTATGAGTTAATTTTTTCATACTGTACAGTAGGCTATATGCAACGCTGCTGCATGCATACTGTGCAGATTTTTATCTGAATATAGCCGTTGTGGGAGCGGCATATTTTGATGTTGTGGGGAAGTAGACGAATTACGTCGCTACGATTTCCATTCCGGATATATAATTAGACCCTGACTAGATGTAGTGGTTTGACGTGCAGCAGACGGTCGGTCGTTATACGTGAAAATGTTTGCTGGGTTTTGACGAGAATGTATGTTTTGGTAACACTTTACAATAACGTACAAAAATAATGTAGTAGTTACTAGTAAACTAATCATTAACTAATAGTTAATGAGTAGTTAATGAATAATTTGTCATTAGTCAATCATTAGTTAATCATAGTTAATGAGTAGGTAGTCATTAGTTAATGATTAGTATCTTAAGTTCCTGAGTAGAGTTGTTAATCATTACTTAATGATTACTAAATGTCAGCTCGTGAATATAGTAGTTAATCATTCATTAGTTACTGATTAGTCGGTCAGTTCCATGAGTAGAGTAGTTAATCATTCGTTAATGATTAATAAATGTCAGTTCGTGAATATATTAGTTAATCATTAGTTAATGTCACATTGTGAGTATAGTAGTTAATCATTATTTCATGATTAGTTGTTAGTTCCTTAGTAGAGTAATTACTCATTAGTTAATGGTTAGTCAATGGTCAGTTTGAGTATATAGTTAATTGTTAGTTACTCACTTGTGTGTACCCTATTGTAAAGTGGTGCATCATACTCAGTAGTTTATGAGTACTGAATCATTACCTGTACATTAGTTACTCTTTTGTGTACCCTATTGTAAAGTGGTGCATCATTTATGAGAACTTAATCATTACCTGTCCATTAGTTAATCTTTTTGTGGACTCTATAAAGTGAAACATCTTATGCTTATATGTAATATATTCAAGCCTTGTTCCAGGTGAGATTTGAACCCGCAGCCCCAAAGGGTATAAGTCTGGTTCTCTACCAACTGAGCTAACCAGCCTGTTAACACAGCTTAGTCGGTAGAACCATACTATGGATCTGTAGAGCCGGAGACAAAGTATTACAGTTTTGAAGGTATATTCCAGCCAAATACTACTTTATGTCCAAGTACTTATAGTTTTGAAGGTATATTCTGTGCTTTAAAACACAAGTACTTAGACAGAAGTGGTATTTGGCTGAAACATACCTAAGTACTTTACATTAAGTAGTATTTGGATGGAATATACCTTTAAAACTATAAGTACTTGAACAGAAAGTAGTATGTGGATAGAACATAAGACTTAGTCTCCGGCTCTACAGATCCATAGTATAGCTCTACCAAATAACAGGCTGGTTAGCTCAGATGGTAGAGAACCAGACTTACAATTGAACTATCTTGGGGTTGGGGGTTCAAATCTCACCTGGAGCAAGTGTTGAAGTGTTTATTTGATAAGGATATGATCTTTCACTTTATATTAGGGTACACAAAAAGGGTAACAAATGGAAAGGTAATAATTAAGTACTCATAAACTACTGAGTATGATGCACCACTTTACAATAGGGTACACAAAAAGAGTAACTAATGGTCAGGTAATAAGTAAGTAATGAACAACTCTGGAGCAGCACTTAAGGGGGGAATGATAAAGGTAAGTGGTGTTAAGTAATAATGAATGAGTCACTCTTTGGAGTGAACAGCCTACAAAATAATCATTAACTAATGATTAGCTACTCCAATATATTCACAAACTCACATTTACTAATCATTAACAATCTATTCAGGAATTGACCGACTAATCAGTAGCTAACTAATGATTGATTAATATATTCACGAACTGACATGTATTAATCATTAACGAATGATTAACTACTCTACTCATGAAACTGACCGACTAATCAGTAACTAATGATTAACTACTATATTCACGAGCTGACATTTAGTAATCATCAAGTAATGATTAACTACTCTACTCAGGAACTTAGATACTAATCATTAACTAATGACTAACTACTCATTAACTATGATTAACTAGTGATTGACTAATGACAAATTATTCATTAGCTACTCATTAAATAGTCTCGGCTCCCAGACGTTTGGTGAGCTGCGCCACCAAACGTCTGGGAATTTCACTGTCAGAAACTGTCTGTCGGAGCCCGGCGAGAACGGCCAGCAGCAGACACGCCTACATTTATTATTAGAATTTTATTTGGTAGCGGCAATGCCATTTATCATAGTTCCAATATAGAGCAAGACACCGATGTGCTGCAAAGAGAGTTTATACCTGTTGTTTATTTTACAATAATTTTTCCTACCCGGAAGTGGTCCGCTTGCTACTGTGAGTCATCAGCAGGCTCTGTAACGTAGCCTCGGGAGTCGGGCTTATCGCTGGGGAAAATACCTCTAGCCGCCGGGGCCGGATGAAACACGCCCTATTAATAGGTTATGTTTGTTTCTAAGTGATTAATATGTTTCTCCGCAAACGCGGCGATGTTTTGCGAGACACCCGTTCTGCATGAGCGTCACTGCCCCCAGAAAGCAGGCCTGCCCACAACACTCATGATTGGTTCTCCGATGCAAGGCTTCCAACAGCGCCACCTAACGTTATGCAAAGATTTAAATAGTAATATTCTCAGTCTTACAGGAGTGAAACTGATTAAGACTGAGGGCTGAGTCTACTCATTAAATAACTATTAGTTAATGATTAGTTTACTAGTAACTACTACATTATTTGTGTACGTTATTGTAAAGTGTTAGCGATGTTTTTTATTGGGTGTAAAAAATATATTTCTCCTATGACTAGTCAACTAGTTGGCTACTTTTTGGGAGTAGTCAATGACTACTAAAATGCAGTAGTCGTGAATGCCCTAGTAATGATATAGCATGACCGACCTGTGACCGGCGACTGAGGCCTTCCCCGAGCTGACGTCGACGTCTCCAGTCAACATCTTGAAGGTGGTGGTCTTCCCCGCTCCGTTCACCCCCAGGAGGCCGAAGCACTGCATTGGACGGGGACAAAATGAGACGTGACGAGTGTGCTTTCTTGCAGTGGTTCTAAAATATTTTTTTGGCTTCAGTTCCCCCTTTCCCTGATTTCTGAATCCAAGTACCCCCTTTACTCGACTACAACATTTTGCTTGCAACTATAGCATATCATGATGAAATGAATTAATGATAACCCACCTTTTGAATATATGAATTATTCCAAAATAAGAGATGGAGTGAAAGTGTTACAATTAGTGCCTCCTGAGCAATGAGCATATTTATTTTAACATTTAATTTATTCTTAAATTTTTCCATTTTCGCCTTTCTCTCAAGTACCCCTTGTAGTATACGTACCCCAGTTTCGGAACCACTGTTCTACAGTGTAAATATTGGTTGTCTGTCTGAGCATAATACCTCTCCAGGGGAGACTCCCACACAAATCCGGTCCACGGCTGGGATCGCCGTTCCAGTGTACGTCTGGGAAGAGAGGAGGAGGCCCAGAGATGGAGAGACGGTGGGGGGATATTAGAAAGGAAATGAGGGACAAGGTGAATAACTACTGTAAGTAGAGTAGTATTACTAACTGGGAGCTACTAAATCTAACCATGTCACCATACTACATACTAGGGTTTGCGAGCAGTCGGGAGTCGGAGGGGGTGGGGGGATTGGAGAGGAGGCAGGATTGGCTCACTACGGGTCTGCAGGCTCTGTCAGAGCCGAGTTGTAAACATTACGTTTACGATGGAAAGTGAAGGGAAATGTTTTCTAATAGATATTTTCTTTAATCAATCAACTAGATGCTACAAAACTTTTCAAACATATTTCATTGCAGGATGATGTTGTCTTTGGTGTACACCTTAAAATCAAATACTCGTTTAATTTTAAGATAATTTCTTACCCCTAAAAGAAATAGGCTACTTACCCCTGTTTAGCCCATGTTTTTGTGTCTTTTAATCAATCACCTAAACGCTATATTAAGATTGAATACTATAAAATCTGTCCCTCACAAACACAACAAAGAAAACATCATCCTGCAATGAAATATGTTTGAAAAGTCTTTAGGTGATTGATCTAATTATCTATTAGAAAACATTAACTTTAGTAAACGTAAACACACCTAACGTTATCTTTACAACTCAGTCGACTCCCGACTGCTCATCTTTCTTCGGTGGCGCAAGGGACTCTGGGTATTATGGTGGCATGGTTAGATTTAGTATGGTGAAATGAGATAAACCAATTCAAAACATGTACTGTAGTAGTAGAGAAAAAGACTTACATACTTGCAGCAACGCATTATTAACCATAACTTTTCCAATCGCATGGGGAAAAAATGCATATTGTGTCTTTCAATAAATCTGTCTATTGATATAATGATGACTTAGAATAGTATTGTACTGTTGTTATTGTCATAATATCATGATTGCTAACTAAATCTGGTTAAAAATCTGTTATTTGTTGTTTTTGCTTTGGTAATAAGTACTTTTGTATTTTGAATTGAGTCAGAGGGGATGAACACAACCACAGAAAACAACAACAAAGCCTGGCTATTCATCTGTGTCAAATTATAAATAAATAAATAAATAAATAAATAAATAAATAAATAAATAAATAAATAAATAAATAAATAAATAAAATTACAAAAACCAGCCACCACTTTACAAACAGTAAACATGCATTTACAAGTACATTATGGATTACTGTTAAAGCTGTGAGCATTCTCAAGACCTTTCCCTACAAAATAGTAATATTTCTACAAAAAAGTTTTTGAAGTCTGATACCGATATCAATATTTTTGGATTGAATGTGCCAATATTCAGTATCTTAAAATTTGACTATTTACCATTTGTTTGACAAAAAAGTTGCACTTTCACTTACAAATGACGTCTAAAATGAAATTTAAGCACAGGATTGATTAAAAAAAAGTAAAGTTATAGCAAAGTTATGAGATATCTCAAGTCCTTTGCTCATATAAATATTTTTTTCAGGCTGACATATTCTTTTCAATATTATTTGTTGAATTTCCATTTGTATCTTTTTCATTGGCCCAAATGGATTCCTGTCCTGAAACACATCTCACCTTGGACAGATCTTGTATGCGTAAGATATCATTGTTTTTGCCATCCTTATAGATGCGGTCTCTTTCCTCGGCCACATCCACATCCTCGTCCATGACAGGGGGCTTCATGTGATCTGATATCCTGTGGAGGGGAACCAATCAACACATTAACTGCCAATCAATCTATCAACCAATCAAATCTGAGATCTAGTGATTAGAGATCAATGTTTTCTCTGTTTTATTGCAGACCCTGTAGACTTCAAAGGAAGTGAATGATCTTAAATTGTAAATGGTAAATGGCCTGCATTTATATAGCGCTTTTATCCAAAGCGCTTTACAATCAGTAGGTAGTCTACATTCACCCATTCATACACCGATGGCGGCAGGCTGCCATGCAGGGTGCCTACACACCATCGGGAGCAAGGAGGGTTAAGTGTCTTGCCCAAGGACACAACGACAGCAGCTGGGAGGGAGCGGGGATCGAACCGCCAACCCTTGCGTCATTGGCCGACCCGCTCTACCTCCTGAGCTAAAGCCGCCCTGATCTTGGTAGACTACCGCCCAAATTCACACTTTATGGCAATGACACTTTTAAAAACACGATTACACGAAAAACACGATTTCAGACGGCAGCCCGTCTTTATTATCACACGAACACTTCAACACATGCATGCGGCCACAACACACATTCATGCTGACGGTGGCCGGTGAAATATGTCCTCTGCATTTGACCCATCCAGGCTTGTCCTTTCCTCCAGGGGGCAGGCCAGGAGCAGTGGTCGCTTTTTCTTTCCAGCGCCTGGGGACCAACTTCAGATGTTGCGTCACTGGTCGGATGACGATCTTCTGCATGTTTTTTAGTGGGGGGTTATGTACGGAGGAACCCCCTGGGGGGTACGGGGAGAACATGCAAACTCCACACAGAAAGGCCCTTTCGACGAGATAGCCCACCTGGGCTGTAGGCACTGAAGATATGGGGGGGTCACATATCCAGCACCCACAGCGTCCCAGGCGAGAATCGAACTCAGGACCTTCTAGCTGTGAGGCGACAGTGCTACCGACTGCGCCACCGTATGGAGAAGTACAGTAGTTGTGCACTGTAGGTAACCAGGTATGAGATGAGATGAGATAAATAGGTTACGAGAATGGTAGTAGAACAAAGGACATTTATTTTGAGTTGGATACTTTTGCTCAAACCTGATGGGACCTAGTGTGTTCAGATTTCTCACTTAGGCACAGGATCACAAATAGCCTTAAAAATACCATCATCCTCACAAATTCTGGGTTTGAATCAGAAATGGTCTCATAAAAAGGATAACTAGTATGCATTTGAAGCACGGTGACATGTACTGTAGGAAGAGCACAAAATGTTCATAATATATTATGGCACAGTAAGAATTCATGTTAAAACAGTGTTGGAAAGTGTTTTGAAGTGATATAAAGATATTTAGTAGGAATGCATGATATACCAATATTTTAAAACTCTTTTGGCTGATTGCCGATACCGATATACAGTTAAAAAAAATATCTATATAGTAATAATAATTTCAGAGAACATCAAGTCTCTCCTGTGGTCTAGTCTTAAGAGTTAGTGATCTCTACATTGATAAATATTTGCTACATTTGACCAACTGCCAGTCAAGTTTGGTCAAAATCCTAGGATTTTCTTTTAGGTACCTACAGATCCGGAGCCATGTCCGTAGCATAGATCCCCAATTCCCCGCCATTCCTGATAAAACACTGTTTGACTCCTTTCTTGTCCCACTTCCTACTCTGAAAGGTATTATGACCAAGCGTGTCGATTTGGGTAGGGTTGGTGGTGACTTGTCACAACCAATATTTCAGGATGTCCAATTGTCCCTACCAACTTTTAAGCAACCTTATTTGCATTATCTTTGGAGTGCAGTTATATAGGTCATTTAGATTGTCTTCCCATATTTAGCAAGGATAGAATTGACCCGGCCATTATTGAGTGAAATTAGTTTGCATTATGTTATGTTCAAAGTTACATTTACCCCTGTTTTTCACAACTGAATGGGCCGGTCCAATTTTTCCCCCCAAACTCATGTTTGATTGGCTCATTTGGCTGATGACCAAACAAACGCCCACCCACACACACAGTTTTCCGGGTTTCCCTGCAGCAGACAGACCCTCCTGGAGACAATCTTTCTCAGAAGAGACTAACATTAGCGACAAATCTGGAGACTTTTTCTGACATGGGATTAACATTACCAGCAAGCAGCAGTGACGCAGCAGTGCAAGCAGCAGCAAGCAGGCAATGACATAGCTGGGTAAGTCCCGCTAGCATCGATGCTAATTTAGCAAAGTACAGCATGCAGCTGAAGCACATGGCTATAATATGGATGTTAACGTCCATATTAATTAGCCATGTGCTTGCGCGATGACATCAGTGTATTGGCGATGTCAAAGGGTGGCAATTGACAATCTGACTGAAGATCGTGCAACTCTTAGGAGGAAGAAATGTAGGATGTATGATGTGTGGGATTCAGTGGCAATTTTTTCTTTCCAAAACGGCTGTTTGTAAAAGAACATGATTAGATGGCTAAACCTACAGTTTGTGTTTGTTAGTTACAATTATGCTGACAGGAGAGCTGAGCAGGTGGTGACATGAAAGTTATTGAGGAAAGGAGAAGATACTGAATAATGACATCACAACAGTATAATCCTAATGTTGATTTAAAATGAGATATTCCTCTAAATATGGCTAAAAAAGGTTAAAGAAAACTAAATTTTTTGATTTAAAATTAGATATTCCTCTAAATATGGCGCCACCGAAACCGCCTCCCCTCATGCCGTCCTCGACCCTACCAACTTTGAGACCAAAACGACGCCCTTATGATGATAATCTATTGTCAAATATGCACTTTACAAAGCACCTCATTAAGTGTCATCAAATCCTCATGGGAAGAGGAACTGAGTGAGGAAATATCTGAGCAAGTATGGGAAGAGGCACACGGCTCCTCTGTGTGTGCTCGGCATGGTCTCATTCAGTGTAAAAATAAAACAGCTCGCACACTGCAATCGGTCCAGTGAATTATTTTTATTGCACCATTTACCAGAACGGTGCTATATATTATACAAATAATTCACTGGAGCCCTGTGCTGTTTTATTTATTTTCTCGTTGTTCCAGCCTCTCTCCAGCTCTGCACTTGCCGGATTCGACTTGGATGTGCATGTTTTTAAACTTTTCTCATTCAGTGTAAACTCATTCATAGAGCCCACTCGACCAAAGCAAGATTATCCAAGATTTACAAAGATGTGAACCCTAATTGTGTAAGATGTAACCAATCCCCTGCAAATCATGTCCACACGTTTTGGTATTGGCCCCTCTCTATTTAATTTCTGGACAGATTTGATATTTGATACATTATCTGAAATAATTAGTACACAAGTGAGGACATAAAACATTCTGGTGATGTAAAAGGCCTGGCATGAATATGGCATTCGACATATGGAAGGGCATGTTCTTGCCTGATTTAGTTGACCTGGAAATGAATGTATCACACTTCTTCTTTTTTTTGGGGGGGGGGGGGGTATGTGTCTGTGTATTTGTATAATTATCCTGTCTTGTCATATTGTTGTTGACATCTGGGCCCTATCTTGGTACAGGTGATATCCCCTATTTGCACTTGCACACCTTGTTTGCGCATGCCTTAAGGCAGGGAAGATTGCATTCCGCCTTGCGCTAGTGTCCAGGTTTTATGCCGAGTTTTGCACCCCCGCCCGGCAGCAGCTAAATGCATCCCCACCTCACGGGAGCATATTGTAATGATTTATACAGAAACACAACTGTTTAAAAATGATATAAAAAGATTGGAGGATTTACAGTGGACTCAATTAAAACTCTGCGAAACATTGAGCTGCCGACTCGTGCCGAGGACAGAGAGAGATGGAGAGAGCTTGTGACAGATCGGCTGTGGTGCCAACGACACTCCGGGTTATGGGATAGCAGGTGAAGGTGAATAGCCTATTGTAGGCTACAATGTACATGTTTTCTCAAGTAATTTACCATAACCCCTCCTTGCGATGTGATAAAAGTTTCTCAGTGAATTATAGTTGATTGCCTCACCGAATAATCTCCTGGTTACCCAATTTTAGCAGCAGAATTTGATGTCCTGGCGGGGTCCACCCGCTATGCCGACCACCCGCTATGCCGACCACCCGCAATGCCGACCTTAGGTTGAGGCATGGGGGTGGGAGAGGTTAGGTTTTGGGTTAGGGTCTGGGGGAGGTTAGGTTTAGGCATGGCATGGGGGGAGGTTAGGTTTGGCGTGGGGGCTGGGAGAGGTTAGGTTTTGGGTTAAGGGTCTGGGGGAGGTTAGGTTTAGGCATGGGGGGAGGTTAGGTTTGGCGTGGGGGCTGGGAGAGGTAGCTCCACCGACACGCTGCACTCCGCCTCGCTCAGCTGGTTCTGCTTGTGGGCTATCGGCATTGCGACCTGTCGGCACTGCGGCCTGTCGGCACATAGACGCGGCACCGTCCTGGCATGGCACATCCGTGCGTAATGATGTTTCTGCGCTGCGCTGCGTGGAGATTATGGTGCGCTCAAGCGCGGAGTATTTTAGCGCCTAAAGTGCTTTTCAAAGCTCTTAGTGCAAAGTAATTGCGCGATGCTGACGATAGGATAATGCCATATATCCCCCTGGTTTGGCATGTGGCACGCCTATGTCCAGTACAATTATAACAGGCATGCGCTCATGCATGCCCCCAATTTGCATTGCGCACGGCGTTAAACGAGTGCAAGCCTAAACTACCGCTAAATATATATATATATATATACAGTATATACGTATATATATATATATATATATATATATATATATATATACATAAAGTCTCTCCTGTAGTAGAATTAACACATTATTATGCCTACTCTTATTGTGTTGGCCCACTGGCAGATCTATGCAGACATCAATTCAATGTTTTTCAAAATGTACCAATTCACTGGTTAAAATGATAAAACTACTTAATCTCAGGTTATGTACATAAAACATGCCATATTTTTTATTATTAACATTTTTGTTCTTTGTTTTTGCATCGAGCATTTGGGCATAATTAAAGCATAATTTTATCATATCAGCAGAAATGTTTGTTTCGGGCCGATGGCGACATTTCATTTTAACACATTGACTGCCAGCCGTTTTTTTCTTGCTGTAGGTAGCTTCTGCCAAGCCGTTTTTTGAGGATTGTGGCTCATTTTACAAGAGCCGAGGATTATTTTCTGCTTGGAGTTTGTGAACATACAATATCTCAAAAGTACTAATAGAATGTGTACTTTCTCTGTCTAAAAGAGTTAGTTTGTAGAGTTAGTAGTTATGTAAGCATTAGCAGTTGAATACAGCATGGTTTTAGCGTCAGAAAAAATATTCAGAGATAAACGGCTTTTTGTGAAATTCGATA
>NC_139624.1:112977212-113149712 GCF_964638095.1 Poromitra crassiceps
ATCTGCAAAACTCATTCTGTAATCGGTCATTCGTCATTCCATTCTGCTGTGCCCACAGACTGGAATGGCTTACAAAAAAGACTAAAACTGGTCAATTTCATCTCCAAGTCAGCTTTCAAGGACTCTATCATGGACATTATCACTGACACCTGCAACTGCTTCCTGAACTAGTACTTATCCCCTGTCTGCCCCGACTGTTTGTTCCGTGTGTCTTGCCATGTTTTAACTGTTTTAACTTGTGTTTTAATTTGTAATAGGGATGGGCATTTCTAGCAAAAACACTATTCGAAATTCGCTGGCCAAATTCCAATTTAATTCGAAATTCGAAAAAAAAAAAAAAAATGTAAAAAAAATATATATATATATATTTTTTTTGTGAGTGAAATGTTGCATTGTCTCCCCTGATTCTAAGTCTACGGCTTTATTAATTAATATAAAAAGCTTCTGCTGTGGATTTTTAGCTCAAACAAGCATTGCATTGTAAAGAACATGTTACATGACATTGACATTTTCGAAAATAAAAAACAGTTTTGACAATCATGAGTGGTTCATTAAATATTTAGTAGGCTCAGGTCTGAGTGCCAAAGGGGTGCCAAAGTCACCCCCTCTCCCTCTTCATGGGATTTCATCCGCCATTCATTTTTCCATAAACCTTGCTTAAAATGCTTATAAAAATTGTTTTACTTGCTCAAACCAAGCGATTTGACTATACTTAGAATCAGGGGAGACAATGCAACATTTCACTCAAAATGTTTTTTTTTTTTTTTTTTTTCGAATTTCGAATTTCGAATTTCAATAATAAAAGTCGACCTTGATAATAACAACGATTATTCGAAAATTCGAAATTCGATGCCCATCCCTAATTTGTAAAGTAACTTTGTATTTATTTTATCCCCTACCCCCTATCCCTCAAAAGGCTGTGCCTTCTGCCAGGTCGCCATTGTAAATAAGAATTTGTTCTTAATGACTTACCTGGTTAACTAAAGGTTAAATAAAATAAAATAAAAGTGTGGAACATTCATACTGTAGTTTAATCCTATAAAGCTAAATCAATCCAGAGAAATAGACAGAATAGACAGAATACAGGAAGCTAGGTGTTTTTACCTTAAAAATAAAAGCAGTAATTTATAACAGTAAATAGAAAACAGAACTGCTGATTCACTAAGGGTTGAAATTTACTTTTATTTGTCTGTGTTCTATGTGTTTTATGTGTTCTGTGTGTATTTCGGATCACACACAAAAAAACGTTGCAACATAAATCAATAAGGCTGTTTATTTAATTGCCATTATTCTGAAGGTTTTAACCAGAAGTTTCCGTGTTATTCTGGCTCATGTGACGCTGCTCTGAGTTTTTTGCTGCTTCAGTCTGCACGCAAGTCATTATCACAAACTGTGTATAAATGCGAAATCAAAGGCGAGAACGCAACGACCGTTGTCATCTAAACATGACCTTAGCCTCATCCAACCCGGTACTCTATTAAAATTATAGCGTTGTATAGCGTTAACACAGAGAGAATATTTATAGTCCGAGTTAATAGATCACTTTTCTTTTTTCTTTTCATGTGTATAGTTTATTTAGATATAATTATTTTGGTTCATTACATGCTATATATGTATCAGGGTTCCATGGCTCCTTGGAACCCTGGGACGTTTGTGAATTTGAGAGGAAAGAATCAAGGCCCTGAGGCTTTTTGAAAATGGAACATTTTAGATTTCGGTCATTGAAAGTGCTTGAATTTTTGTATTCTGTGCCGCAAAAATAGAAATGGAAGTTCCTCTGATATATGTTTATTTAAAGCAGTGGTTTCGAACCATGCGGACCCCTATATACATGTATGTATGTATGAATGTACTGTATGTATGTATGCATGCATGCATGCATGTGAAGGGTGGGAATGGGGAGGGGGGGTTAGAATAACTCTATACCTGTCTAACTCTGTACCTGTCTATTTTCTCTAAACGTTATATATATAATATATATATATATATATTTTTTTTTACTTGAGTACAGTACGTACAGTAAATGTACGTAGTAATACTTTCCAGCTCTGCTCACCTCACAGCTGGAGTCCAGTTTGACAGAGGAGCCGAAGTCGGCAATCTTGCAGACGTCCTGGCTGGAGAGCAGCAGGTTGGCTGGCTTGATGTCCAGGTGGGCGATGCTGTGTGAGTGGAGGAAGCGCAGCCCCTGGACCATGTCTGTGGAGTACCTCAGCCACCTCTCCCCCTCCAGAGGCTCCGCACTCCCGTAGATCACCTGCTGCAGATCTCGGCTACCTACCAACAAAGATTGATATTACTTTTGTAACAATCCTAATTTCTCAGCAGATGAAATTTACATAATTAACTTGATTAGGCTATCCTAGCAAAATATTATATTCCTACAATGATATGGCTTAAAAGACTACCCTCCTTTTGTATTTTTAAAGATGTACAAATCTTAAAATGTATTTATTACTATTGAAAGCTTAACTTAAAAATGATAAATTCGCAAAAGCTATTAGATTATTTACACATTTCAAATTACAGCAGCCATTTTGAGTCTAAAAGGCAGTGTAAACACAGGTGTAACCAGCGCCGCTGTTGGTTATTTGGGTGCCCTAAGCATAATTTTTTCGTGGTGCCCCCCCCCTCGTCCCAAGAAAAACTCACAAATATTTCTGTAGCTACAAATGACAGATGTCCCCTAAACACCTCACAGTATCTGCTATTTAAATGGTAATGGTATTGATAATTACCATGCTCCCTAAACGCCTCATGTAGGCTACTGCTACTGATAGCATTTTTGCTGCGCTAAACCCGGTTCATTTCAGCAAATTACCTGTTGTACACTAGTTTCTCCCTGTGAATTAAATTAATAATAAGCTGTATTTACGTAGGCTATGTTACATATTTGCGGGAGTGGGAGGAAACTCGCACTACTGATGTCCAGCATGATGACTGGTGACTGAGGGAAACGTGGTTTGTTTACTGCGTCGCATGTAGTTTTAAACGAGGAGATCCACAATTTTCTTTTCAGGGGGCACCGTGGCCAGTTCAAAACAGGGAATGCCAAACTGGCCGTGTGGAGAGTTAATTTTAGAAGGGGCATTACAGCCAAACTGCGGGGCATCCACCGCACTGTTTGTTTGACCGTGGTATTCTTGCTCTGGATGATGCCCCTCTTGGCACTTGGTGCCCTACGCAAAGCGCGTGTTGCGTGTGTACGTAGCGGCGGCGCTGGGTGCAACCAAAACACCTAAATGGAGTGGAAGTTGGATACCCTCATTAATATTTTGGTTGGTGTTAGACTCTCTCCCTGCACCGGGAGAGTGTCTGGCTGGTAATACCGCCACTCTGGGCTAGCGGGGAAAAAGGCTCTGTTACCTTTAGAACCATCCACCGAAAGTACCAAGCAGCAGTGTTGGGCAAGTTACTTTCAAAATGTAATATACTACATATTACTAGTTACTTTCATTTGAAAGTAATAAGTTACTTTACAATATTACTGTCTGTGTAGAGTAACTCGTTACTTATTACACTACTTTTGCATTACTTTTACCAAAAAAACAGCAGCAGCTGTTCGAAATGTTATTCTTTTCCTTTGATATTGTCATCTATAGTGGTTATTTGCATTAAAAACACAGTTTGATTAGGAAATGATTGTATATTTTTAAATGTGCTTTGCTTTAAAAAAAAAAAACACTCAATTTGTAACTTGAGTTACTTGACAAAGTAACTCATATAATATTACTGAAATCCTATATGCCTAAGTAATAAGTTATATTAGGGAGTTACTGCTAAAAGTAATATATTACATGTAATATGTTACTTTTGTAATGAGTTACCCCCAACACTGCCAAGCAGACATGCTTTATTGCACAATCCAAATCTTTGTAAAATCTTGCCATTTTCAGCGTGAAGCAATGAGCTAGCGTTATTGGCTGGGTTTCCCAAAAGCTTCTTAGCGCTAAGAAGCTTCTTTAACCCTTCTTAAGACCCCCTTAAGAAGCAAACGCGTTTCCCAATTGCTTCTTAGCCTAAGAAGCTTCTTTGACCCTTCTTAAGGCTCCCGTAAGAAGCCAACGAAGCCAACGCGTTTCCCGATTGCTTCTTAGCCTAAAATTATCTTCGGTTAAGAAGGCTGCGTTTCCCAAAAGCTTCTTAGCGCTAATATGATCTTTCGTTAAGAAAGTTTTGTAAGAAGGGTCTGGGGCATTCTTAACACCTTCTCAATGACGAAACACTGGCAGATCCAGCCGCGTCAGGCAAAAGGAGATACTTGTGTCCACTGTTCCTCTTGTGTTTTTCCCTTTTTCCTTTCTTTCATGCACCCTTTAGTGTTTATAATTGGGGAACACTTGAAAATCTCCCCTGTATGTATGGTTACTTGTGTTTTAAATGTTTTACCGTAGGCTATATTCCTCTAATCAGAATGGATTCCTTTTATAATAAGAATGTTGTGGATTTATATAGCACCTTTCACAGAACCCAAGGTCGCTTAAATTCTGTAGTGTTTCTCGCAATTTTGTTGTATGCTGTGTATATAAAGCAATTTGAACTGCAGTCCATGTCTGAAATAAATAATGTTTAATAGAAGAAGTTCTTGTTTAACATGACCACGATTAGGTTATTCTACAACAGTGTTTCTCAACCCCTGGGTCGTGGCCCACTGGTGGGCAGAGTGCCATCTAGTGGGCCGCAGAGGACCTCTCACATCGAGATGGTGGACAGCTCCAGTTAAGATGCTTCTTAAGAGCCTTCTTTAGCGATGTGTTAAGAAGGCATTTGGGAAACACTTCTTTGGAGCCTTCTTAACTCCTTAAGAAGCTTCTTAACTCTTAAGAAGCTTCTTTGTTGGGAAACTCAGCCATTGTTGTTTCACAGCGGCAGAGGCATTTGAGATCAACAGATTCGACACGCAGGGAGCGGAAAGGAAATCCATACATGGTCGGAGCCTGTCAGTCAGAGTCGGTCAGAGCCAATGGCAGAGCTTGCAGGGAGCAGAAAGGGATTTTCTTCCACTGCCGAATGAAATGGTCGGCACAAATGGCAGAGCTTATACCAGCACGATTAGTTGATAGACAAAAGAAAATCGTCAATTATTATTATTTTATAGTCGATTAATCGTTTGATATTCATGGACAGGATTTCGAGGTGTAGTCGTGGAGGAGGGGTTGCAGTTCGGTGGGCTCAGGATTGCATCGCTGCTTTTCGCAGACAATGGCTGGGTTTCCCAAAAGCTTCTTTGCGCTAAGAAGCTAATTCAACCCTTCTTAAGGCCCCCTTAAGAAGCAAACGCGTTTCCCAATTGCTTCTTTACGAAGGCATGCGTTTCCCAAAAGCTTCTTAGCGCTAAGAAGCTTCTTTGACCCTTCTTAAGGCTCCCGTAAGAAGCCAACGAAGCCAACGCGTTTCCCGATTGCTTCTTAGCCTAAAATTATCTTCCAATTATCCTCCGTTAAGAAGGCTGCGTTTCCCAAAAGCTTCTTAGCGCTAAGATGATCTTTCGTTAAGAAGGTTTTGTAAGAAGGGTCTGGAGCATTCTTAACACCTTCTTAATGACAAAACACTGACAGATCCAGCCGCGTCAGGCAAAAGGAGATACTTGTGTCCACTGTTCCTCTTGTGTTTTTCCCTTTTTCCTTTCTTTCATGCACCCTTTAGTGTTTAAAATTAGGGAACACTTGAAAATCTCCCCTGTATGTATGGTTACTTGTGTTTTAAATGTTTTACCGTAGGCTATATTCCTCTAATCAGAATGGATTACTTTTATAATGTTGTGGATTTATATAGCACCTTTCACAGAACCCAAGGTCGCTTAAATTCTGTAGTGTTTCTCTGTTTTGTTGTATGCTGTGTATATAAAGCAATTTGAACTGCAGTCCATGTCTGAAATAAATAATGTTTAATAAAGTTTAACATGACCATGATTAGGTGTTAACAGTGTTTCTCAACCACTGAGTCGTGGCCCACTGCTGGGCTCAGAGTGCCATCAAGTGAGCCGCTCCAGTTAAGATGCTTCTTAAGAGCCTTCTATTTTTTTATTTTTCTCGACTGTTAAGAAGGCGTTTGGGAAACACTTCTTTGAAGCCTTCTTAACTCCTTAAGAAGCTTCTTAACTCTTAAGAAGCTTCTTTGTTGGGAAACTCAGCCAATGTGGTCCTGGCGGCATCATTGGCTTTTCTCAGGAGGGTGGCTGGCATCTCCCTTAGGGAAGAGGTGAGAAGCTCAAGCTCATACAATGTCATACGTGAGGGACTCGGAGTAGAGATGTTGCTCCTTTGTAGGGCTGGGTATTGGCAAGGACCTCACGTACATGGGTCACGGTACGATGGTATCACGATACATTGCGATACAATAGCCCACATATTGTGATATATTGCAATACTCTACATAATTTACTGAAAATGAACAGATAGAGCTAAAAACACAACACGCTGTGTACCACCCAGGTAGTGTAATAATATGTACATCACTTTATTTTGATGACTTAGTGGACAAATTTGGTCAGAACTACTGAGTGTTGAGTGTCTTACTGAACGCACTGAAATAAAAACTATTCTTATTGTGTCACTGAACCCACGGCTGTGGGAAAAAATCTATATGGTGATATATCATAATATTTTTCTGAAATATCGATACAGTATTGCGGAAAAAAGTATTGTGATACATTGCCGTATTGATTTATATTGCACAGCCCTACTCCTTTGCCTAGAAAGGAGCCAGTTGAGGTGGTTCAGGCATCTGGTAAGGATGCCACCTGGTCACCTCCCTAGGGAGGTTTTCCAGACCTTCCAGGCACGTCCAGCTGGGAGGAGACCACGTGGCAGACCGAGGGCTAGGTGGAGAGATTACATCTCCATGCTGGCCTGGGAACCCCTCGGGATCCCATCAGGCTGGCTAATGTGGTCAGGGAAAGGAAAGTTTGGGGTTCTCTGCTGGAACTGCTACCTCCGTGACCCGATCCCGGATAAGCAGTTGAAGATGATGATGATGATAATTGTTTAGTGGAAGGGGGGGAAACAATCATCTCATTCCCTCATTCCAGCTTCTTAAAGTGATAGTTCCAGGGCCCTATTTGCTACTGTACTTACCAATGATGATGTTGATTGGTAGAGTTATTTCTCAGCACAAGCCATGCTGTTCCTCATAGTAGCTCAAGAAAGTTGGGCAAAAACAAATGCAAGGTCAATAGGGTCATGCTCCTGTATGTACAAGCTGACTAAGGCTCACTCAAATTGACTGTGTGCACTGTGGATGAAGTTTTAGTGAGCTGCAGTCAGCTTGTACCAGAGCATGTGAGCGGAGCGGAGCGTGAGGCGGACAGGGGGATTTTGGCTTGAGCGGTGAGCGGGGACCAGAGCGGTACCGGAGCGAAAGTTGGAGCGGCACCGATCACCCGCTCAGTCCCGCTCCAGTTTCGATCACAACATGTTCGAAACAGAATGCATTGGTGCGTGAGCATGTGCACGCCCACTATTTTCTTGCCAGCTGCGGTGAGACGAGAAGGAAGAGAAACAAACATGCAGCTGACTCTGCTGAGCTCATGTTATTTGTAGTGAGCAATGCCCATTTCCCAGGCGTTTAAACGCAAATTAAAACACCCTGGCCTCTTTTTCTTTTTTCTTCTTTTGAGCGGAGTGGAGCGGTGAGTGCGAGCGGGTGAAATCTGTATGGAGTGGGGAGCAGTCTGGAGCGGGTGGACAGGGCCGCTCCAGGAGCGAGGAGTGGTAATTATCTCCGCTCACATGCTCTGGCTTGTACATACAGGAGGAGCGTGACCCTATTGACCTTGCATTCCTTTTTGCTCAACTTTCCAGAGCTACTATGAGGAACAGCATGGATTGTGCTGACGAAGAACTCTACAAATCAACATCATCATTGGTAAGTAGCAAATAGGTATAGACTTTAAAAAATGTGAACTATCCCTTTAAATGTGAATATTACTTACTTCTGACAGTAAATGGATTCTCTTTGGGTTGTGGACTGTTGGTCAAGACAAAAGAAGACATTTGAGGATGATATCTTGAGGTTTGGGGTAAAGTGTTGATATCTCGTTGAGAAAATAATCGACAGATAAATCAATAATGAAAATAATCGTTAGTTGCAGTCCTAGTTATTATTTACTTTAAAACTTAATTAGTAGACTGCAAATTTGATAGCCTAATGAACAAAACTGCTTGTGAAAAAAAGTGTGTGTGTGTGGGGGGGGGGGGGGGGGGGGGGGGGGGGGCTACCTACAGAACTCCATCAGTATGGTCCCGATGCTGTTCCCGTCCTCCAGGTGCGCGGGCACGCAGGTGGTGGCCGCTAGGACGCGCACTATGTTGTCATGCCGCAGGTGCGCCGCGTTCAGCTCGGCCCAGAAGCTCTGGCGCGACGCCAGCGCGTTCCTGGCATGACTCTTCACCTTCTTCACCGCTACGGTGTCTCCCAGGTACTCCGCCCGGTACACAGAGCCGAACCCCCCACTGCCCACGGGCTGCATGCAGCGCAGCTCCTTCCAGTGGATCACAGAGGACCAGAGCCGGCTGGCCACCGGGCCGTTCAGCCGCGCCGCGGGCACTTTCAAACTGGAGCAGTGCGCGTACTTGGACAGCGGGCTGCTGCATACTCCGAAGTCCAGAGAGGGGTACATGTCTCTGGGCAGCAGGCGCGTCACGGGGATTGGAGAAGGCATTTTGACCGAACGAATCTATCATGACAAGCAGCACTTCACCAGGTTCACCGTCCTCTACTAACTAAACTGACTAACAACAGCAGACGCACCACTTTTACCAGAGACCTTTAATATAGATAGACACCCCAACTTGCAGTCACTTCCTGTATCTGTGCTTTTCGCCACTACCACGCCCTCTTAGGAGACTGGTCAGCCAATTAAGTTTCATACTATTACAGACAGCCAATCACAAGCCGAGAACCACGCCCATTTAGGAGCCGGAAGAGTTACATTTCTTACATTTGGTGGAACCTGGAGTGGAGTGTCTCTACTATTAAACGTCTCTGCTTTTACTCAACTCTCTCTCCCTCTGATGCAAACACACATCTGCACAGTCATACCGCTACCTAGTGTCCCGGAAGACGCAATGCGCTCTTGTCCTCAGTTCAATGAGTTCACTCCTTTATTGGAATTGGATGTTATTATGAGGAACAGTAGGTGTGCAGCAGCGCAGCAAAGGGTGTGGAGAGTTCATTTGCAAAAACAGATATGGTAAAAGCCATACCCCCCCCCCCCCCACACACACACATTGCTGTGTCCTTCAATCCATAAGAATTAAAGGGTTTTTCTGTTTTAGAAGTAGAGCACATAAAAAAGAGAAATTGGCACAGCTTTTGTTTTAATTGGCACAATTTATCCCAAGCTAGGCCAAGGTGAGCATATGGGACAAGCGAGCCCTATTCAGTTAGGCTACGTCACCTCACGGCCATCTTGGTTATAAAATAACAGCTAATTGTAATAAGTTAACAGGTGATTATAATCTAAGAAGTAATGCCAACACAGGTGAACAGGTAACAAATACCTATTAAGTGGCAGTTTGCCAAACATTGCTAACATTAGCAATAAGCTGTAGGCTATTGTGTAACTTGCTACCATATAGGCCTATACAATAACAAATCCAATGTTTCCAGTTCTAGGCCAGTGGTTTTCAAAGTGGGGTCTGGGGACCCCCAGGGGTCCTTGAGAGGGTTCCAGGGGGTCCCCAGCAAAAAGGGAGATTACTTATTTTCACTAGACTTCCATCCATAAGTAACACAATGACAACATGTATGACTATTTGGGTTTCATTACACTTTCTGTGATAAAACATCTAAAGGCAAAACATGTTATCAGATGGGGGACCCTGGGACAAAATCTTATCAAATGGGGCTCCGTGGTCTAATTTGTGTCAGTTTAGGGGTCCTTGATGTGAAAAAGTTTGAGAACCACTGACGTAGGCTACATCCAATCCACCAAGCAACACTTATTTTAACAAAACCTCAACTCAACTTAGGTTTTCACATTAGGGGCCCGGCCCCGGATCCGAGGCTGAGCACACTTGACCCCAAAGTCGAGTTGATTTGATCATGTGAACACTGTGTCCCGTACCCAGGCATGTACAGCCAACCGGTCCCAGGTCCACTTGAAAAGGTGCTCTCATTCATGTGTAGTCTACTTGGGTACGGTTCACATCAGATGTGAAAACTACTGTACCAAAACACAGATCAAACAAACTGGACTATGAGGTAAAGTGTAGAGGGCTCGGGTCCCTGATGTGAATGCCTCTTATGTACTCGGATATGGAACAACTTGTTCCATATCCGAGTACATGAGACGCGTTCACATCACAACATTACTAATGTGAAAGCTGAGCGAGGGAGTGAAGGGGGGGGTATGAAGCATGAAGACACCTTTATTCTCCCAAGCTTTCCCACCCAAACACATCAGAACCTACAATTTGTATACGTTTTTAAATCATGTTCTATCAGATGTGGAATTGCCAGTCAGCAACATTAAATTGACAGATTTTTAAATGAAGTTTGACATTGCCCTCTCTCCCATAATGGAACATACTGGGGTTAGTGCACTTGCAATCCTGGCAACATTTTGTTCAGTTGTAATTTCAGATAATACTGTATAGTCACTATTAGTCTAAAGTCCATGACATGAAAACATTTGAGAAACCATATAAGTTACACTTACAGAAACACAGCTAGACAGATACACTCAGCGTTTGAAACAACTTTAGGAATGAGAAAAGCGAGTCACAGTTGGATCCTTCTTTTTCGTTTATTGAACTTTCATTACATTGTGTAAAAACACTGGAGTTGAAGACTGCAGCTCTTCTCTCTCATAGCAGCAAGGTATGAAGATCAAATCAGGTTATTCTGCCAGACAATAAATAATCTGCCTCTTTGGATGATGTCAATGTTAAAAAAAAAACATAAAACGCTGCAGCATTAATTTCTATTTTACACAACCTATAAACATATATATATATATATTTATTTATATATATGTTTATGTGAATTACTTTGCCTATATTTATAAAAATACAACAGTAGTTTGTAAAATAGATTTGAAGTAAAATATAGAGAATTAGCAACACGAGTCCATCATTATCACAGGATGGCATTGTTTAAATGCAATGGGTAACAAAACCAACATGGCTGGAATGCAGTTCGCCTCTGAACACTTCCTCAGCTCATTTTGAATCATGTGGAGTCATCTTCATCGTCGTCGTCCCCGACTATCGTCATCGTCTCTGTCGCCATGACAACGTTCCCCTAAACCACAACACACATGTGAAGAAGGGAGTGGGGAGGGGCATGTGATATTACAGGCAAGTCTGTAAAAAGACTACAAAAGTCACAGTACAAAACAAAACAAAAAATAGATGTAGCTATATAGTACAACCAGGCACACACATGCCGACTGTTCAGCTAAACTGGATACTTTGTTTGTACAAACGATACAATTAAGAACTAGAAAAGAGGTCTGTAGCACCTTATGGAGCTTTAGAAGTATATGTTAGCAGCTTGATCCAATACCAAAACATATTGCAGTATTGCAGTGTTTCTTACATACACATTCAATAAGGTTCACTGGTACCACTGAAGCTTATAAAGAAGGTTGACATGAATTGCTAAAGGTCTGTGTCTCTCACTGAAGAGCATCTCTGTTCTGCAGCTTTCGAGTCCTCAAAGCCTTACAGATAATACCACTTCATTTTCCTTTGTCTGTCCACATGACATTCCTATGTCCCAGAACAGGTTCCATTTGTGATTGTGAACGTGCACTACTTGAGCTGATAGCTACCGGACTGCACATCTGGATCTACATTCACTAATGGTTCCTATAGTATTAGTAGGGATGCACCGATATGAACATTTTGGTCGATACCAATGGTCGATACCGATAACCGATATTAACATTGCTGTTATGGCCAATAACCAATATTGATCAATGTCGATATGATCTGTATAAAAACATTTATATGATAATCACATTTTGTACATACTGAAAAACATGTAAACACTGTGATTTTGTAAAAGTAATGCATTTCTTTATTTCCAAAACATTTGGAAAATAAATATATCATAAATCGTAGATTTACCGCGATGTGAAAAGTTTGGCTGATATCGATAACCGATAAAAAAATGACTAACATCAGCCAATATATGATTGCCAATATATTGTGCATCCCTATTCTATAGTGTTCTTTTTTGCCGGACCTGGATCGCCCGGCCAAGAAACAGTCCCTGCAGAAAATTGCGATTTTGCGATCACAATAATTAATGCAAATTCAACCAATCTCCGCAATATTTAAGGAGATTAGCAATTTTTCTAAATTTCTGTCAGATCCCGCAATTTTACCACACAAAAAATCACATAAAACTTGGCAAATTCCATTGAAATTCTTGAGAAAAGTTGCCATCAGGTAAGAATTTTTTTTTACCTCAACTTGCACTTTTTGCCAGTTCCCGCAAAATAAATCACATAAATCTTTGCAAATTGCCTTGCAATTTTGTGAGAAAAGCCGCTGCAAAATCAAGCATTTTCTAACACAACAATCACACAAAATAGCGCGAAATCCTGAAGGGACTGAAGAAACGTCTCAGGAGCATACTGACTGACTGACTGACTCCACATTGTTGAAACACATGCATGAGTGTTGAGCAGCAGCGGCAGCAGCCCGGGTCCGGCTTAACTAGGCTTTCCTAGTCTTGTTTTCTTTCGAGTTCGATTCAAATTTTGTTGCGTTTCATTTTTCCAGCAGCTTCTGGGCATGAATCAAGAGATGTCATCTTTCTCCCATAATGACATTTATGGATTTGCTGACTGGAAGGTTTCTGTTCACCTGACAGTCTTCAGACAGAAACCAAGTAAGTAATATCAAGTTTTTAGCATAATGAAAGATTAAGGTCAAAGGGTGAAGTAAACTACAAAATCAGCCTGTAAGTTATTATGAACATATTCCTGGTTTGTCTTTTCGACAAATAATTAAGCCACATGTGAACTTAGTATATAATTAAGTGCTAAAGTCAGTTTAAGCTATATTGCCTGTGATCTCATCTTAACCAGCGGTCGAATTGTCAATAGAATGGCCTTATCAAATACTTGGTACTTGGTAATTACTAGGTAGGCCTACATTATTTGTTAAAAAGCCCCTCAATGAGATACACAGAACGCTTGTGCAAGTAAAGCAAAAATGACACTTTGATAGGAAAAACACTGTCAAATTGTACCTGTAAAAATAAAACATTTTATATTGTATTTACATGTTATTGTTCTCTAAAGAGCTAAATATATCATCTACACATTTTGTAATAAAGGTTTTAAACAAAGTATTGGAGGAAATAAAGGCATTCAATTTACAAAAAGTGCTATGATTACAAAAACAAAACAAAATAGCGGCTTGCTAACATTTCTTGTAAAACCACAAACCTTCACAAGATGCAGATAGCAAACTTCCATTGCTTTTAAAACATTCATCTCTACATTTCAAATATCACACAACCCATAAAACTATTGTATTGCCTCCATACATGTTTCCTCAAGTCCTGTCATTCATGAAAGGCATGGGGGTATTTAACACTTTCGTTTTAACCTTTTTGATTCTTAGAGCAAAAAAAAGAAAAAGAAAAAAGATGAGTATGTGAGGTAAATGATAACACCATTGGGTTATTTATGCATGACTAAACAGGTAAAAGCTATAAGTTAGTGACTGTAGACAGCCGAAGTCTGGCGTAATTTTGTGCTGTAAAGTTAGCATTTCCACCATTTGCCCTCCAAAGTATAAAAATATAAATGTGATTTGTAGTCTGTGTTACACACTAGCTATTGTACATTTTGTCGAGTGAAATAAAATATGTAAACCAACATCACCTTGGTGGATTTTTGTTCATTATTGCTAGCAAAATGCTGATTGTTTGGGAAAGAGGACTAGTTGTTAGCCTGTAGCTAGCAACAACAAGAATTGGAACAGAACTAACAACTCACAAGAACAAGACAAAATCTATATTATGAACAATAACTAGAATAACTACAACTATAATAACTTGAACACAGTCAGGATGACACAAAAAGAAAGTCATTAAATGCATCATTGTAGTCCTTTTTCCCCAATGATTAGCATTTTGTAAACAAAAATCAATATTAAAAAAGGAGCTAAAAGATGGAAGTACGCTACTGGATGTATGATGTAGAACATTTTCATTTGACATGAATGTATTGTATGTTAACCCCTGGAACATGTAGTAGGCTATCTTGCCATTTTTCGGAAAGCCCAGTCATATTTTCCATAGGGATCATTGACTACACACCAAATAGTGGAGATGCTAACCTATGGCATACAAAATGACGACTCCCGCTTACAGCCTCTATTTCGCTTGCTCCATGCTTTCAATGAGATAGAAAGCGAGGTGGAAAATGTGTGCGTATGTCTGTCTTGACTCTACTGTTATATCTGTTTAATGGAGCTGCTTGGGACACGAGGCAAAACACTTTTCTCATCTCTACTGATGACATCCAAAAGATCAACCACTTATTTCATATGTTACTGCAAATCCACTATACTGCCATGCTGGTAGGGGCTTGGCTATGTACAGTTTCGGCATATACTCTTCATGTCTCAATTAACAACATTGAACATTCAGACAGACACCTTAGAATACTAAGATTCTGAGACAACGCTGAGAAAGCCAAACCCACCATTTCTGTTTAAACAAACATTAAATACAATCTAATGAGTAGTGCATGGAATACACTATCTGGCATGACATGCATGTCCTTTTTTAAAATGGTTTCCATTTTGTATTTTTGCAATGAAGGTCTCTGTGGTGAGTGGCGAGTAAGCCTGCGGGGGTGCTGTTTGCACCAGCTGTGTGACACTTTACACTGATGCTTGAAGTACTGCCTCGATCAAAACGGCCCTAAATGAGCAAAGCAATTGAGAAAAGGTACTCTCTTGCCATCACGCTCAACGGTCTACATGTGTCCTTCCAAAAGCAGGGACTCCTTCACAGACTGATCTAGGGCTCCCAGTATGGATTTGACTAAAGGCACAGTTCACCCCCAAATCAAAAATACATATGTTTCCTCTTAGTCTACCTGTAGCGCTATTTATTCATCTAGATCGTTTTGGTGTGAGTTGCCGAGTTTTGGAGATATTGGCCGTAGAGATGTCTACATTCTTTTGAAAAATGTAACTGGATGGCACTCGGCTTGTGGTGCTCAAAGCACCACGATAGCATCAATAGCATCACAACACATCAGCGGTACTGTTTTCTCCACCCGCTAGCTGCTAGCTGCAAAGAAAATAGTTGCATAGAACTGCTCACAACAAGGTCTGTGGATTATCTTGAGATAATAATTGAGACATAATTTCTGGAAAGTGACATTGCTGTTGAGTTTTTCAAATGTATTTTTTGTGTGTGCTTTGAGCACCACAAGCCAAGTGCCATCCAGTGCATTGTTCAAAAGAAGGCAGACATCTCTATGGCTGATATATCTCCAAAACTCTGCAACTCACACCGAAATAATCTATGGATAAATAGCACTACAGGTAAGAGGAAAACTGTCCCTTTAGTTTAAGTTATAATCCATAATACAGTTATGCACATTCACACCTGGACACTACGCAGTACGACCACAGACTACTACTGTTGGTCAGAGAGCAGCTTCACTCGAGCAGTTGGGGGGCATTAAGTGCCTTGCTCAAGGGCACCACAACAAGCAGTTGAGGGAGGGGAGAATGTTCCTCACTCAATTTCCCTACCCGGATTTTCTCATTTCCACCGACGACCCTCTGGCCCTACAACACAAGCCATTTTTTTCCTATGATCTGAAACATTTCAGGCACCAGTGGAAAAGACGAGCAACTCTCCCCCAAAAGTAGACACCACTGTGATACTGGATATGAAGACATGGTGACAAAACCTATAGTGCTCTATTGACAATGAATTAGCCTGGGTAAACCCAGCCTCCACGTGACCTGCTCTCAGACCTGCTCTCAGTCACTACTACCTAGTGACTGAGAGCAGGGTAAGCCTGAGAGCAGGTCACGTGGGGGATGGGTTTACCCAGGCTAACAATGAATGGGAGACTGAATTTGTGTGTGTGTGTGTGGGGGGGGGGGGGGTTTGGCTAGGGTCTAACTCCCGGGGGGGACCAACTCCCATGGGTCCACTAGCGTACGGAGTTAGAATTGAGCATGGCATTTTGACATGTAAGGTTCTACCTGGATAGGGATCAATTTACTTTCTATCTTTTTCAATATTTGACATCAAAGGGCTCTGTAAAAACACCACAAATGCATGAAGTGAATATCATGTGGAGAACTCAATTTTGATTACAAATAAAGTCAGATAGAACTTTATAATTCCAAGCTCACAAGATGGAGTCTTCCGATGCTGCAGGTCCCATTATTGGAGGGCCATTTTGACATGTAAACACTGTTCTCGAGTTCCACAAGTCACAACTCAACTCCAGCACACCTCCACTTGCTCGTTTTCATAGCTACCTACCATCGTTATTTACATCTGACCTTCATACCTCGAGTCTCAACACAGGATTAACTGTGAGCAAGTTACATGGCGGTGACAGAAATACAAATAAAAGCAATATGACTGCAGTTTCCGACAGGAGGGAATGATTGATGCTCGTAGCCTAGAGGGAAGGAAGTACATTGTACAAGTACTATGTGTATTTGCATGAAAACCGGAATCTTAACAAAGCCTTCTTCTGTCCTTGTAATCAAACTACGGGCGATATTTAGATGATTGCGCGCGTAAACGTAGTCACTGTGTCTCCAGCTCCATCGTCAAAAGTTTCATGAATCCAGGCAGCACACAAACATATAGGAATAACCAAACAGCACACAAACCTATAGGATAACATGTGTTTTCTGTTTTAGGGGCTGGCTGCCACTTGAATCCAAACATAAAGTGAAGTGGAGCCCTGCCAGAGGAAGTCAGAACATGTGGTCGTGGACATTTATTTTCACCATCAAACTGGTGAACTGACACTGAACCATTCAGCATTATGGAGCCGAAAGAGTGCTTACATTTGTGTTGTTTTGTGAACGCGGGGAAGCAGACCTGCATTTTGGGTTCCGATGGGATCGGAAAGTTGTAAAACATATTTTACATCCAAGTCACACCTTGCGAGAGTTTGCACACATAAGAAAAATGATTTATGTTCTAGGGGGGTAAAAGCTTGGATTCAGGCTTCGACCGTGTAATGATAATCTAGATGTGATACAGTCGCTCAAAAAACTAGCCACATAACTATAAACTATAAATGTTGTGCAAAAAAAAATCTAACTACATTTGTTTCATATTTTTGTCTGGAATCTGTGAAAACAAAGTATTCTGTAAAAAATGTCACTCTCCATTATTTGAGAACCAAATATCAAAATATCAAAGTGGGATAGGCTACTGCTGCTTCATCTCATTTGTTAACTCACATGTCATATAAGAGTAGCTATATAGGGGTTTTGAAAAACATTCTTCTCCAAAATTGGACATGAAAACTTAAAACTGTTTTTTGCATAAAGAAACAAACAAGTGATTTATATTTTCGTTGAATCCTTATGGACTGGACTTGAATGCTGTCCAGAAGTGACCTACGTACATTGTCCATTGTGCTTGAGTATTCCTGATGGGGAGAGTCCACCCTATACAGTGGTCCAAGATTTTGATGGTGTAATTAAAAAATAAATAATAATAGTAGAAGGTGAGCTTAACAATTTCATTATAGATGTAGCTTTGTATATAACAATATTTTAGCAATATTTACTTAAACATATTTAGTATAAAACATTGACTAATATTTTAGCATAAAGTCAGTGTTACTGCTCTAAAATGTTTGGATAGCTCAAACAACCTTAACCTCACATGGCACTGGTAGTTTTAGGAACTACAGTAACAGTTGTTTAAATTGAAATAACTCATTGTATCCTAGGGGTCACTAAAGTCATCACATTTCAAATTCTACTACTATAGCAGCTTTAAAGGGACATTTCACCAAAAAACAATGCGGATTGATTTATTTTGAACAGCATGATCTCACACATTATCTGAAAACGGTAAAGCATTTTGCAGACATTCATTTAGTTTGACAGTTAGTGAGAGTTAACTTGAGTTAACACATTCACTGCCAGACGTTTTTTTTTTACTGTAGTTAGCTTCTGCCAGAGGGTTTTTTTGAGGATTCTGGCTCATCTTTCAAGACCCGAGGATTCTTTTCTGCTAAGATTTTGTGAACACACAATATCTCAAAAGAACTAATAGAATGTGTGCTTTCTCTGTCTAAAAGAGTTAGTTTGTAGAGTTAGTAGTTATGTAAGCATTAGCAGTTGAATACAGCATGGTTTCAGCGTCAGAAAAATTATTCAGAGATAAACGGCTTTTTGTGAAATTCGATAGAACAGTCACTTTAACCATTCATTTTTGGCATCAGTAAGACGTCAGACATCTAAACAATAGTTTTGAACAGTAATTCCTCCATAACAGCAGGAAACCCCCCTCTGCTTCCAACTCCTCCCTCCGTGTGTGTTCTCCTCCTGCCTCCCTGGCTCTCCAGCGGGCGTGTCACAACGAAGTTGCTGCTGCTGCTGTGCCTGTTTGCGCGGCCGCTGTTTGAGGAAGTCTGGGTGGACTCGCTCGTTTCATGGAGTTTTGGTTGAGAGCTTTGATGAAGCTTTTGCGATTCTGGTCATATTTATGCTGCGTGTTTCAAAGTGTGCATCCAATCTATTCTTGGAACCCCCCACCGTTGCCACCGCTGTGCATCAGCGCGAAAGTGAAAGCGTTTTCGCCATCAATTTTACAGTATGAGAACGGCTTGCTCGCGCTTTTCCCTCCAGTTTTGGGTCGCCTCTTTCTACTGTGGAGAGACATGTCGCCACTCAGTGGGTCGGTAAAATAGATTATACACATTCAATACCTCCAATTCTGGTGTAGGAGACGTAAAAGGGTTAGATCAACGTCCCACCGTCAAAAAAAAAATATCAATTTTTTTTGACGACTCAACTCGTCGTTGGCAGTGAACCGCTGGATTGTGTTTGACGAGTCAACTCGCCATTGGCAGTGAACGTGTTAAGTGTGAGTTAAGAGTTGAGTTAAGTGTGGACCAGGCACAATGATTCAGTGCCTTCTGATGACATCACTGGTCCGCACTTAACTCAAGTCAACTCTCAATAACTGCCAAACTAAATGAATGTCTGCAAAACGGTTTACAGTTTTTGGATGTGTGAGATCATGTGCAAAATAAATTAGCATTGTTCTTTGGTGAAGTGTCCCTTTAAGAAAACTAAAAGGGGAACCAAATCAACCTTGTTCAAGTCCCACGCAGGCCTCAAGGCCTCAATGTCAAGGTCTCAAGTCAAAGTCAAAGCTCAAGGGAACGGGACTCAAGTCCATGCTTTCTACTGTAGGTCACAGATATATAAATTACACAGATGCTCAGATGAGAAATATCCTATGTAACACTGCTCCATCCCTATGTACCCTATGTACACCGCTCCAACCGCTCTAGTTTTGCTCAATCATTCACTCAACCTGATCCTCCCAAAGTGCTACATCCTCCCTGGGGAAACTCCTCACTGTCAGGTGAAAAGAAGTGGCTGGTGACTGCACATCTATCGGAGGAAGCATGTGCTAGTCTACAACTCTCCCCAGATCAGCAGAGGGGGCGGAACTAAGACCAGCCAGGCCCAATCTTCTCTTTGAACAACCGCACATACTGTAAGTAAGTCAATGGATCCATCTAATCTCATCGCTGCTCTACAGACTTCTACAACCTTTTTTGAAATTATAGACATCTTCACAAAGGTGCTCCCAAGCCAAACCGATCATACAGAACAAATAATCCCAGCTCAGAATGTGTGTTTGAGCAGAAGTGTTCAGATCAGTCATAATATATAGGCTAAATGTAGCCTTTAAAGCCTTCAAGTTATTGGAGTGTATGATTATTTATTACAAACATTTGAAAGGTTATGACTTGCAGATGCAAATAAGGTTTTTGCAACTTTTTCAACCCGTCAAAACTTAAAATATGTCTATTTGACTCCCACTTTCACAAACACTATTTACAGCCTCAAACTACATAGAAACCCAAGTTGATTATATTGATGGCCAGCTTTATATCAAGGGCTCTATCAGTTAGTTGGAACTACACTTCTTAGAAGTCTGAATCCTATAGTCCTTTTCCATTCATTTCCTTCATCAGTGCTTGTTTTTTGTTCCCTTGATAAATCTGATTCCAGCGCTTTTCATAAATAAAGCAAGCAACAGGAAAGTAGGAACAGGCCAGTAGCCATGTTTAAAACCATCAGCAATGGCACATTTAGCCTAGTTTAACGTGCCTAATAGGGTGTCATGCACTTCCTCGGTTCTTCTCACTCCTAAGACAAGGGTAACTCAGAGAGATCCTTTCAGCTAGCCGACTGGAAAAAGCCGGTGGTACTTCAACATTGTATGGCCATGTGCGTTTGTGTGCCACGGTTAATAGCATATTGTATGGCCATGTGCGTTTGTGTGCCACGGTTAATAGCATATTGTATGGCCATGTGCGTTTGTGTGCCACGGTTAATAGCGTATTGTATGGCCATGTGCGTTTGTGTGCCATGGTTAATAGCGTATTGTATGGCCATGTGCATTTGTGTGCCATGGTTAATAGCATATTGTATGGCCATGTGCGTTTGTGTGCCATGGTTAATAGCGTATTGTATGGCCATGTGCGTTTGTGTGCCATGGTTAATAGCGTATTGTATGGCCATGTGCGTTTGTGTGCCATGGTTAATAGCGTATTGTATGGCCATGTGCGTTTGTGTGCCATGGTTAATAGCGTATTGTATGGCCATGTGCCTTTGTGTACCACGGTTAATAGCGTATTGTATGGCCATGTGCTTTTGTGTGCCATGGTTAATAGCGTATTGTATGGCCATGTGCCTTTGTGTGCCATGGTTAATAGCGTATTGTATGGCCATGTGCGTTTGTGTGCCATGGTTAATAGTGTATTGTATGGCCATGTGCGTTTGTGTACCACGGTTAATAGCGTATTGTATGGCCATGTGCATTTGTGTGCCATGGTTAATAGCGTATTGTATGGCCATGTGCGTTTGTGTGATATGGTTAATAGCGTATTGTATGGCCATGTGCGTTTGTGTGATATGGTTAATAGCGTATTGTATGGCCATGTGCGTTTGTGTGCCATGGTTAATAGCGTATTGTATGGCCATGTGCGTTTGTGTGATATGGTTAATAGCGTATTGTATGGCCATGTGCGTTTGTGTGATATGGTTAATAACATATTGTATGGTCATGTGCGTTTGTGTGCCATGGTTAATAGCGTATTGTACTGTATGACCATGTGTGTTTGTGTGCCATGTTTAATAGCGTATTGTATGACCATGTGTGTTTGTGTGTCATGGTTAATAGCATATTGTATGGTCATGTGCGTTTGTGTAACATGGTTAATAGCGTATTGTATGGCCATGTGTGTTTGTGTGCCATGGTTAATAGCGTAATGTATGGCCATGTGCATTTGTGTGACATGGTTAATAGCGTATTGTATGGCCATGTGTGTTTGTGTGCCATGGTTAATAGCGTAATGTATGGCCATGTGCATTTGTGTGACATGGTTAATAGCATATTGTATGGCCATGTGCGTTTGTGTAACATGGTTAATAGCGTAATGTATGGCCATGGTGCCATGGTTAAGAGTGTATTGTCAGATTTCAGTGTAGAATCGTGTCTGTGTTGACTCAGACACATGGTTGATCTTAGTTCTCCAACTGGGGTCACTGTGTATGGAGAGTTTAGAGTGGAATAGTGGAAATTGACAGCCTTGGTGTCTATTTACTCGCAAGTTAAAATACACTGACTAGACTAGTTGGAGATGGATCCTTTTCAGCTATGAGAATAGATAACACCATGCGATTCAACAACTAGCAGCCGTGCTTGTTTGCGTTTGGTTAACTTTGGTTTGGGGCTGGGGGGAGTATGGAGCTAAATAATAGACAAATTTGAGCTTTTATGAAAAAGCCTCTCTGTTGAAGACTTAAGATGGAACTTTGTTACGGGATCTACCAACTACCAAAGTGAAATTTTAAAACCGTAATACTGCTGCTCAGTAGTTGCTACTCAGTACCTAGTCTACAACAATGTGCATGAAATTCTGCTTTGTGGATTGCTTAAAATACTACCACACATAACAAAGACATATAACAAAAAGGTCAATTGTGATGACATTCAGCATCACAAATGTTCAAAGTGCTATATGAAAAACAATATACAATGCAAAAGCTGCACACTAAGGTCAATCTATTCTAAAGCATGGGGGGTTAGGTATAGAAAATTGGAAATATCACTGCAATGTCATTTCTATTTTAACTGATCTATACTGAAAACTCCCCAAATCCCCAAAAATTAATTAATGTGTGAACTGACATGGCTGTCGCTGTCAGTGTTGGAGAATAGTGGTGGTGAGGATTTGAACGGTTGATGATATTGTAACAGAGTCAAAACATCAAGACATCCCAACAGTTTAAGGACCCTTAGAAAGCTGTGTGGAGGTGCGTGTGTACTACGGTCAGTGCTGATCATCACATAATGTAATCTGCCGCTTGTGTCAGTGTCTGCACATGTTATCATATTCATTGGAGAGAAGTGCTATAATATCTTCAAAGAAATGTGTTACTGGCATTGTTAATGTGTCCAGAGTAGCCTGGTTGTGTTTTGCCTGCTTGCTGGTGTGTGACATGTAGCTTGAAATGTAAGTTATGTGTTAGAGTACATGCGTGTAGAGTACATACTGGATCACTGAAAGGCGTGATGGAAACGGGGCAGTGTGGTGGGTGTGCTCAGGTTGGATATGAAGGAGGAGGTGAGCCCTTGGAGGGGGCTGTCTGCAGACTCGGGGCCGTCGGGGGGCTGGGGGGGCAGCTGGGCCAGAGGTGCGGGCTCCTCTGCGGGAGGGTAGCCAGGCACGCCCAGCCCGCTGCCGCTCCCCACCGCCTGGCTGTACGGCGGCCCGTTCAGCGGCAGGAAATTGAAGAGCTGCGAGAAGTCTAGCAGGGAGGAGGAAGAGGCCAGCGAGTCCCCTGCCGCCGCTGCCGACGTGGGCATTTTGGACAGGGAAACCTCCCCACCTGCTTCGTCCAGCACGCCCACCTGCGGCTCCAACTCCAGCTTGGAGTTGGCGAGTTGGGGGTCTTCGACCGCGGAGGACGAGGAAGGCATGGCACTCTGCAGCTCCATCAGGTAGGTCTCCAGTTCTCCCTTTAGATTCTGCTCGCGCTCCTGTGAGGAGACGGCGTATGAGGTAAAGTTGGAGCCCAGCGGGTACTTTAGAGAGAAGGGGTGCGTGGTGGGGTTGGCGAAGGGCTCTGCATCCAGGACGGGACCTGTGTACATGTTGAGCTGCAGCTGCCTGGGTGCGAGCAGGGGGAGCTCTCCCTTGATGCCCCCGGGCGCCAGGTCGCAGACAAAGGGCTCCAGCGAATCGGCCGGCTCAGTCTTTACCCTCAGCAGCTCCCGCGCGTGGCTCTTCTTCACGTGGCGTGTCAGGTGGTCCTTCCTGCCAAAGCGCTGGGCACAGTACTGACAGAGGAAGTCCTTGCGTCCGGTGTGCACCACCATGTGGCGCCGCACGTCCTTGCGGGTGTAAAAGCGTCGTTCGCAGTGCTCGCACCGGTGCTTTTTCTCTTTGGTCCCGCCCGACGACTTGCCGGCGTGCGTTTTGAGGTGTTCCAGAAGCACCCCGGTGTTGGCGAAGGGCTGCAGGCACACTTGGCAGGTGAGGTCTCCACTGTTGGCTGCGTGAAGGGCCAGGTGGCGTTTGAAGCCCAGCTTGGTGTTATAGCTCTTGCCGCACTCCTGACAGGCGAACGCCTCCTTGTATGGGTCATGAGTGTGCAGGTGATTCTTTAAGTGATCCTTGCGATGGAACATTTTCTCACAGTATGAACACTTGTGGTTTTTTTCTGGCGAGTGAGTTGCCATATGCCTTTGAACACAGATACATTCTATGAGCACTCAGAATTTCTGCAATCATCTAGGTGTTTTATGTAGGCATGCTATTCATAACACGTAAACACATGAGCTCAAAGTGCAATGGCATTCATCAACACATCATCTTTGACTACTAAAGAGCACTACATGACAAATGGTGTAAAGAGAGAAGCAACATGCTGCAGCCTGCTAATGGCTGCTTGTCTGTACCGTAGCAGCTTGTATTTGGAGACGAAAGCCTTGGTGCAGTCGGGGTGGGAGCAGCGGTAGGGTCTCTCTCCGGTGTGAGAGTATGAGTGCACCTTCAGCTTCTCCACACTGTTGAAAGCCTTCTGGCACACTTGGCAGGGGAAGTTCTTTTTCGGCTTCCCCTCGGCTCTCCTGCGCCTCCCGGTGGCCGGCGCAAGCTTGGCTTTCTCCAGGATGTGGTCACGGTGGCCCTGGGTTCCCGTGGCCATGGCACCCTAAGGCAGACCGGCTACATGGACAGGGGCGCGGTGCCCGGCTAGTATTGATGTGATCGCTCTATCCAGTTTTATGTGCTCAACACCGCCCGGACTCAGGGGCCTGGGAGAGAGAAAAAGGACAGAGAGAAAGGGAAATACAATTAGGGGAATTGGAGGGTAACACTGTCATCTTTACAGCAGGTAGTGAAACAAACCACCCAAAGCAGTGCAAAAAAAAGGTTGTGTGAGTACATTTTATGAACCAGTTATGCACATAAGCAACTAATTTTCATTCTTTATACAAGTCACCATTAGGCTCACAGCAGCAGTGTGTGGCTTAGTTATGGTGATGTGACATTAGTACAGTCTGTCTGCCATCCCTGTGGAAGGATTGCTTTTTATTGTTTTTATTTTGATACTTTATGGATCGCCAAGGATAAATTCTCTTTGCAGCCTGTGGTTCGGTGCAGGGTCAGCCAGCTAGTGCCATGTCCCTGCAGCAGGTAGGCACTGCAACACGCATCTTGCTCAACAACAGGTCTGATCACGGTTGGGAGACAGCCTCAATTTATTTATTTATTTGTTTATTTATTTATTTATTTCAGATTTTTCTCCCATCTTCTCCCCAGATGTACTTGCTCCACCCCTCTGCCGATCTGGAGAGAGTTGTAGATTAGCAAATGCTTCCTCCGATACATGTGCAGTCACCAGCTGCTTCTTTTCTTTTCTTCTTTTGACAGCGAGGAGTTTCACTGGCAGGACGTAGCGCATGGGAAGATCACGTTATTCCCCCCAGTTCCCCTCCCCCGAACCGAAGAGGCGCTAGTGCAGCGACCAGGACTCATACCCCACTGGCTTCCCACCTGCAGACACGGGCAATTGTGTCTGTAGGAACATCTGACAAAGCCAGAAGTGCCGGGAATTGAACCAGGGTCTCCGTGGTGGTAGGCAAGTGCTTTTACCTCTACACTACCCAGACGCCCCTACCACATGGCCATTAAAAATAGCCGCCAGAAGTGCTCTAGGCAAAATCTGGGAATGTTCTATAGCTAAAACTACTTCCAGGTACTTGCCCATTATTGAAAAACTACACAATCATATGCATTTGCTCCTCTACTTGTATCCAAGTTCCACTGCAGGACTGCATGGCAGTCGGAATCTGTGAAAATCAGGCATGTTACATTTTTCAGTGTTGTTCTAAAAATTGCTGTTGGCCGATCCCAGACCATCTGGGACTCCATTCTAGGCTAAACTGGAGTAAAATGAAGTTGCTCAAATTATTATAAGCCTTCACTTTTCAAAACAGAGAAGTGTATAGAATTCCAACTCATGTCCAAACCCGACCAAAGTCGAAAAGCATAATTTCGATTAATTAAGTGGACACAGGACGTATCTAGCAGACAGGAAAAACAAAAACCAGTTAGATAGATTACATGCACTGCCATACATAGCATTGATTGAGTGCAGCGCTGACAGATCAGTGGTCCTCACATTACATTATCATTAGAAAATCACAAGTGAGACATGGGATTGAAAATCCAGACAGAGGTGTAGAAATAACAGCCTTCACAGCGACAGGCTTTAAATGAACATGAGCAGCATCATGTTGGGGAAATAATATGGAAGATTCTCATATTCTTGTGACAAATGATTAAATAATGTCTTGGACTATTTTCAATAATGAAGACTACTTAGCAGCTAATGCCCAGTTCAGGTCATATCTCAGTGCAGGTCATATCTCCTGAGGTTGTATAACCCATTCCTTGTTAGGCTCACCCCCTTTCATTGATGCTGTCTCCTCATCCATTCAGTTTTCCACGCTGCTTCCCCTCATGTGGCAATAACCAATCAGCCCAAGCTATTCCCTTCCTGCTGATCCAATCACCTAACCAGCGTAGTATCAGGGTCCATGTTTTACTCTGTTTGCCATGTGCTGCGTATGTGTGTCATTCTCAGTTGCTGATCATCATCGCTGAAGCAGTTGTTTTCGACCCACCTCCTCCCCTGACCACCACTATCGTCATGACTCCTGAAGAATTCCCTATGGGGGATTTCCTATCCTATTCTTCACTGACGACGCCCTCTCATCATCTCAGGAGAGCGTCATCATATCATGGAGTCATACGCCAAAATGAATTTGTTGTATCATTAAAGCTTGTTAAACTTTCTACTAGTCTCTCATTATTAAAGTACCGGAGGCACTTCCAATTTAGCAGCATGCTGTTTTTTTGGCCGATATCTGATATACAATATCTGATATTATTTTATATTTTCAAACTCTTTTGGCCGATTGCCGGTGCCAAACACTAATGTAGGAGCCAAATTTGGTCTAGTATTATTTCCTGTGATTATCATGTGTAATGCTTTATACAGTATGTCCTTGGGGTGTCGCTGTGCCATATTACCTGGGCTCAGGTGATCTATATAGGTACTGGCTTCACTATGGTTCACCAGGTGTTTTGACCTCGGAAGGGCAAAGGGTTTTTGACCGCTTCGCTGTGGCGCTACATTTGTTTGGTGTGCTCTGCCTTTTTGTATATTGGACAAGAAAATGGACAGTATTCACATTCGTGCACTGGAGCAATAAATGTACTGTTTCTGCAAAGCAAGGACTGCCTCGATCGATTCTCTACGCAACACACAACAATATGGTATTGTATTGAACATCAACAGAGCAAGCACGTCAGCCAAGCTATCCGGTGGTTAAACAACTCAGTAGCTTACAGTATAGCTTAACAACTATATTGCCAATACTATAAATAATTTCAGACGACGTCAAGTCTCTCCTATAGTGGAATTAACACATTATTATACCTACTCTTATTGTGATGGCCCATGACGCAGACATAAATGCAATGCTTTTCAAATTGGCAAAATAAGAAAACTACTTTCAGCTCCTTCAAACTACTTCAAGCATCGAGCATTTGTGCATAATTAAAGCCTCATTTGATCAGCCTGTCATACTGAAATGTTCGTTTCGAGCAGATGCCAATTTCAATTTCCTTCATCATCACAATTGCATCCAGTCTTATTAAATAAGTAAGGGTGCCATTATTCCTTATGCCTTAGCTTTACAATGTGATAAGGATTGATATATTTGTGTCATATTGTAGGTAAGCTGTTAAATAGTCTTTTAAAACTTACTACTTAATAAACTTTAAAACTTACTTTGTAGCTGTAAAACTTAAGAACTGCTATAAAAATCAGTCTTTGTCGACTTTTCGATTTAAACTGACTTAAATGTTTACAATTCTATTACTTTAAGTGAATTACTGCTAAACCCAAATAACAGATTATTTTTGCCCTAATTATGACATATCAATGCTTGACCTTTTAAAGTGCTTAACCATTTAGCCTTTTAAAAACAGTAGTAAAACAAGTCACATATTAGTTAAGCAAAAGATGAAATTATTATGTGATCACAGACAAATGTTTTTTTTAATCCTCATATCAATTACCTATCAATTACATGAAATTGTATTAGGATAGGCTTACATGTAAACAAGTCTGTGTATTTTCTGTTTATCCTCATGGTTTTTTATCCTTATATGATTATAGGCTACAGCAGATTCATCCTCTGCTCTTTTGTCTTAACTATACACACACGCATGGTCGCACGCACGGTCGCACGCACGCATGTACGCACACACACACACACACACACACACACACACACACACACACACACACACACACACACACACACACACACACACACACACACACACACGTGTATACTCCAGTATAAGTACAATTAATATATTGTAGCCTATAGGAAATTAATTTCAGTCAACTATGCTAAAAGAGTATAGTTTACTAAAAAGTACAAGGAGTAAGTTACTTTTAAAACAAAAATCAACGATTTCATGCTGCATGTTAAGATGTTAATTAAGTTGAAGAAATTTAGCTTTTTATTCTAATTGCCTGGGGTTTGGGGATGTTGTCTTACAGTCTATAACAACACAGATCAAACTTGAGGTTAAGTTCACAATAAAAGGATTTAATTTAAATGATAGATTTCAGTGTTCTTAGTAATCCTAGGACAAGAAATAAAACTTGCTCCAAGTAGGACAAAAAAAGTTAAGAATTACTCAAGTAGAGGTACAAGTAGCCTACAGACTCTCAAAATAATTACATCATAACTATAAATGCTTTGTTATCAACAATATTGAATATCCTAAATGATAAGTGACCAACATAATTTTTGGTACAAGTGATCTGGTAGGCCAGGGGTGTCAAAATAATATTAGTTGAGTGCCACAGGCAACCTAATTTCGTCTCAAGTGGGCCAGACAAATCAATAATCAATAATAACCAGTGTTGGGCAAGTTACTTTCAAAATGTAATATACTACATATTACTAGTTACTTTCATTTGAAAGTAATAAGTTACTTTACAATATTACTGTCTGTGTAGAGTAACTCGTTACTTATTACACTACTTTTGCATTACTTTTACCAAAACAACAGCAGCAGCAGAATGACATCGCTGCCAGGTACGCTGAGTGCCATCCCGATCAAATAATTTCAACCGCCTTGAAGTCAGTGTAAACAATCAAACATTCTAAATGTTATTATTTTCCTTTGTTATTGTCATCTATCGTGGTTATTTGCATAAAAACATACTTTGATTAGGAAATGATTGTATCTTTTTTAAATATGTGCTTTGATTTATTTATTTTTAACTCAATTTGTAACTTGAGTTACTTGACAAAGTAACTGGTTTAATATTACTGAAATCCTATAAGTAATAAGTTACATTACTGAGTTACTGCTAAAAGTAATATATTACATGTAATATGTTACTTTTGTAATGAGTTACCCCCCAACACTGATAATAACCTATACATTACAAAATCTCAGAATTTCCCAATTTCTTTTAGTGCAAAGAATTGCAGGTACATTTTAAGAACACATTTTCATGTAGTGTTATCTCAGCTAGCATCAAATGATCAAATCTGTCTGTAACTGTGCATTACAATTGACGGCAACTGTGCAATTATCTAGTCAAGGGTACTGAAAATAGTTGACCATTTAGTGATGAATAGAGAAAACATTAACTTAATATTTAACTTGCTCGTGAAACCTGGTACCTCTTAGTCTTCACAGTGCATCACATTGGATTGAAGGACTTCTCAGTGCAATTTTTACACTTTGCAAAGTCATCCTGTGGGCCGGATTGGCGCCTTTGGCCGGGTCTGGCCCCCGGGCCATATGTTTGACTTTGACACTCTGTGGTAGGCTAACCAAGCTGATATTTTTGTGCTAATCTATCAAAAACTAGGTGTTAAGGAGGAAAGTGTCACTGTCTTTATTTATTTAGGTTATGCTCTGCATGCAGGACTTGCAGATCAAACTTTCTCATCCCTTCATGCACAAAACACAGCTCCTTCTCTTCTAGCTTTTCAAACATAAACATAAAGAACCCCTTTTCAGTTTCAATAACATGTCATGTCAGCCAGTCCTCAAAATATCCAATATCCTGTCACTTCAATGCAAAATAGAGGAGTTTGCCATCAGGATTATAGATTAATATACTGCATTTAGAGCTGGGCGATATGGACCAAAAATCACATCGGGATTTTTTAGGCTGAATGGCGATACACATGATCTCTGTATTTTCTAAGAAGTGGGCTAAATGTTCAGTTGTAAGTCAAAGCCACATGTGAGATGTCACAAACACGAATTAAAACGAGATAGGGCTGGGCAATATGGACAAAATCAAATGTCACAATATGTTTCACCAAATACCTTGATATCAATATTGCAAAAATATTGTAGGGATGGCTATTGGGTACTGCGTTCACAAAATATCGACACCAAATACATTTTTGATACATAATCATCATCGGTAATGATGTAACACTATAAAGGCAAATAATAGAACAGTCTACTGTAGTTCAGAAAATGACATCACTTTGTCTTGTAGGCTACTATGCAGCCTTTACAACCAGGAAAAAACAACACTTGTGCCATATCATGATATTACGATATCCAACATTTTAAATCTAAGATGATATCTAGTCTCATATCACAACAATATCAATATATATTGATAGGCTATATTGCCCAGTCCTCACTGCATTGGTGCAAACGCAAATAAACAACCAGAACAGATTATTAGCCTGCGCACTTTAAAACCCTCACCGTTGAAATGAAAGTTGACAGATTCCAGTGAAAATGTGGGGTAGCCTACAGGATATAGCCTATATAAGATATGGACAGGTGTAAACATAGGCATGGAGACTAGAGCCAACATGGTCAGCATAATAACACTCACATAACATCATAAAATCATCTCATCCAACACTGACTGCAGGCTGCTGGAAAATATGCCACAGTAGCCTATGCTCTTCAAATAACTGGTCAACCCCCAAAAGAGGCTTCTAATCTGTAAGCAGCAGTTTTGGACTTTAGCTTCCAACTAGGCTATAGTAGGCTATATGCTCAAGTAGGCTCCAATAGCTCCAATGATATTACACTGGATAATATATGGAAAGTAGCTATAGGATAGCCTATCTTAACCAGCCTGTTGCAACCTGCCACAACAATCAAAGTGAGCAGAAGTTGATTTCTGCCCAACACAGCCCAGGGATGTTGGGGGACCCCCCCTTCCCCCCCTGGGGGACCCACACACACACTGCACAATCAAAATCTTTAAGCATAGCCTAATTAGTTTGCCTTAAGTTCTCCCTCCATTTTGGTGCGTTATTGACAAGCAATTTCTTTCCGTGTCTTGTTTGCTATGGCTTCCACAATATGGATCGCAGCCGAATTCAGGCATCTCTATGAGAAGAGGTGACCAATAGCCTACCTGCAAGGGGTAAAAAGCTAAAAGCAGAAATAGCATGATTTAAAAAATGTCATCGTAGGCTATCGCACACATGGTTGCATTCGGAGTCGCAGTTTTGGTAGGAGATGCTTCAATCGATAAGGATGTTTACACCGCTTATGGTGAAGTCTACATATGCGGCACAATTCAAAGTGAACGCGGACAGCCTTGAATATTGACATTATTATTGAATCCAAGTGCGCCTGTTGCTGTCGGTGGTCATCGCGTTGCCCCTGGTTGTTATTATATTCCAAAATAACTAAACTAAGTGACTCTGTGCAAGTTACAGCAACTTTTCTCCATTCTACTGCTTCCTACGCTTGTTAACGTTCGCGGACATGCGGCGTGACACTAAAATCACGAATGACATAATTTATTTTAATTTTTTTCTAGACTTGTAGTGCCGTCCCTTGGCTTTCTCTGTGGTCCCAAACTGGGTACTGATTAACACAAACTTTTTCCCCAGCTCACCCCTCTCTCATAATTTAAATAACCCCGATATTTTAATTCAAGAACTGAGTAACAATTTACTTAATTTACATCAAACTTACCCCGGGCGCTTTAACATCCTTTCTGTTGAGTTTTTCTTGACTTTCAACTATTTTCCGAATTTTTAATAATTTTTTTCTCATATTTTTTGCTAGACGCGGCGGGCCTGAAAATTGTTTGCTTTCCCCTCTTTCCAGCAGCCATTGTGTATGCGCTGCGATGCAACCAACCACAGTGTGGCCACGCCCCTCTCAAGTTCCTCCCACCTCTTCTTTTTGATTTGTGTACGGTGCTGTCACTTTCACTTCAATGTCATTTACAGTCCCTTTTAATAAAACTCAATTTTTGGACTCGCTAGAGATACTGTCAATCGTTTTAACTCAGTTTATTTTCATTTACAACATTAGGAGGGCTAAGATGCCAGCCAGTCATTACTATTGGTTTACTGGGATGTCTGTCTGTGAAGTTGTGTGGCGTGCAGCGTCTCCTATTGGCTGATTGTGCTGCCAGTTGTCAGTGATTTTCCTGGTGCGCTGTTGAGCAGAGTGCACAGAGTTCAGACCAGCTAGGCTAACGTGATAGCTAGTGTAGCTTTGCTACAACACTGTCGATTTAGACAGCAACAACTAGCCCTGCGCATCGATGCCAGAATATGCAAATAAGCTTTTGGCCATAATTAGCCTACGTGTTTCTAACGTTATAACGTTACAATGACTGGATAGCTGACCTCCATTGGTGAAACCAAGGTGCATAACGTTACCCGGTGGATAAAGGCTGCAAGTTGCAACGTTAAGGTAGGCTGCTCTGCAGTAGGCCTATATCATGCTATGCTTTATATCTGAGCTCACTTCAGTCATGCCTGCTCTACAAAACCTTGAAGACTCCCCGTGCCAGGTGCGTTTGCTAACGCCAATGAAGGTCAACTCAACAGCAATGGGACATAATGGGAGACCTACTCTTGATGCCAAACTTTGGACCTTTTTACAAATGGTTATAGGAGCTTTTCATTTCGGCGTTCATCCATTACATCAAGCGTCAATTTTAAATTTGAAGAATTTGACTATTCAATCTTGTCTCACTCATAAACCCAGTTTGGACCAAATATTCACGACGAGACGATTTGCAACTTGCAACTACTTGCAGCTGCTTGCAACCAGCCCCTATCCTTTTACTGTTTGTAAACAGTGATGACGTATTTGGTGGGCGGAGCCGAACTCGTTGCAGAAAGTTAGGTTTTTGCGTTCCTTTATCGCAAAATAACTGGGATGTGGAGGCTAAATGACATCACATCCGTTTTGTTAGCGTTCCATTTGCAGAAAACTTGAGCTGGGAAGTTCACTGTTAATTGGTCAGATCCAGTCACTAGCCAGGCTAGCCATTGTTAGCAATAACAGTTGATAACAAGGCATTTTGCGCATACAAACACTGCAGCCGCATGTCCACACAGATAGATGTTAGGCAGTGCTGTGTGTACAGCTGATTTAATGAGACACAAAGAAAACAGAAGTGCTAAACAATATTACTATGATTATAACTACTGTTGTTGCGCGGCGCAGCCATCTTGGATTTTTTAGGTTGGGGCTGCTGAGGCTCCTACGAGTTTGGAATGGGAAATACCAGCTCTGATGACGTCACCGCCCAGCTCATGACCTTTGAAGTCGTAAGATTACCAGTCCCCAGTTATAAAGGAATGCACGATAGTTAACTGGGAACTGGTCATCTTACCGGTTCAAAGTTCATGAGCTGGGACGTGACGTCACTAGAGCTGGTATTTCCCATTCCAAACTCGTAGGAGCCTCAGCAGCCCCGACCTCAAAAATCCAAGATGGCTGATCCGCGCAACAACAGTAGTTATAATCGTATAAATGCTATTTAGCACTTCTGTCTTGTTTGTGTCTCATTAAATCACCTGTACACACAGCACGGCCTACTTCTATCTGTGTGGACATGAGGCTGCAGTGTTTGTATGCATAAAATGCCACGAAATGCCTTGTTATCAACTGTTATTGCTAACAATGGCTAGCCTGGCTAGCGAGTGGATCTGACCAGTGAACAGTGAACTTCCCAGCTCAACTTTTCTGCAAATGGAATGCTAACTAAACGGATGTGACGTCATTTAGCCTCCACATCCCAGTTCTTTTGCGATAAAGGAACGCACGATAAATATGGAAGATCCCGACGCCTCCTCCACGTATTTTAAAGCTTTGTCAGCAACAAACAGGTTACCTTACCCAAATAAGGGTATTCCTTTATAACTGGGAACTGGAAATCTTACGGTTCAAAGGTCATGAGCTGGGACAGTGACTTCACCAGAGCTGGTATTTCCCATTCCAAACTCGTAGGAGCCTCAGCAGCCCCTACCTAAAAAATCCAAGATTGCTGCTCCGCGCAACAGTATGTATAATCGTAGTAAATGCTGTTTAATAGCACTTCTGTTTTGTTTGTGTCTCATTAAATCAGCTGTACACACAGCACTGCCTAACTTCTATCTGTGTGGACATGTTGCTGCAGTGTTTGTATGGCAAAATGCTGTGAAATGCCTTGTTATCAACTGTTATTGCTAACAATGGCTAGCCTGGCTAGCGACTGGATCTGACCGGATCTGACCAAGAGCTGACTCGTTTAAACGGATGATTCAACAGTGAGCTTCCCAGCTCCAGTTTTCTGCAAATGGAACACTAACAAAACGGATGTGACATTTAGCCTCCACATCCCAGTTATTTTGCGATAAAGGAACACAACTAGGGGTGGGAATCGTGGAGTAACTCACAATACGATATGGTCACGATACTTGGCTCTCGATAACGATATTATCACGATACAGTGATTCTGCGATAATCGATATATTGGAAGAAATTTAACCTACGATACATCACGATATCTGTGTAACTGAAGAGAAGAAGCAGGTATTATGTATTTATTAGCAGAATTGACGTGAACTCTCTCAGAGTTCACTCACTCACTCATACCATTTTCAATACCACGGAGGAAAAGTTACACATTAAGTCTTTTTATTATTATTATTAAAACAAGAAAACCTATATAACCTACCTACCTATATAATTTCTAAAAGTAGATATTAATGATCAAACATTTCCATTCATGTAGACTACAGTATTTACTGTATGTTTTTGTTTCAACTACAAACATAAATAAACGTCAACTTGAAACTATGTTTCAACTACCACACACAGCATAATATTTTAGCCTGTTTATTTTTTTTATTTTTTATTTTTTTTAAATAAACATATCGATACTTGGTGCCAGTGTATCGATAACGTATTGCAAGTGGAAATATCGCGATACCGTGAGTATCGATATTTTGTCCCACCCCTAAACACAACACACCATTGTGGTGTGTTCTTTTCAGCCTTCCATTGAAAGTCGGGTGTCGGAGGTTCTGACACGTGTTCCGCTCTAAATACATTCCAGTGCATCTGCGTGGAAAAACATGTACGCCTACAAACATGGACAGGTAGTAGGCTACCGCATGCTTCTATCAAGCACAAATCAACTTTATGGGAATCGAAATGGCAACTAAAAGTTGTTTCATAACACAAACGCCACATAAAGTGAAATTTGGTGAAAAAGTAATGTCTCTGTAGCCCTTTTCCCACATGCGCTTTGTACCGCAAAATGACCGGAACGTGGTCTAATGCCTGCATGTGAGAAAGGCGCCGTGCCGGTATAAGCGCGACCCCGTCGTCCCCGACATTTCACCAGTTTCGATCCAGTCAGAAGAGCGGTATGCTCTTAAGGAGACGCAAGTGGAAACGGTTCCAGTCATTTTCCGCGACAGCGGTCCTTCAATCATGGGCGAGGAGTAGCCTACACACGTTGCTTAATGTTCCAGCGGGCATAATCTAATCATTCGCGCACATTAAAGCAAACTGGCGAAATGATCTTGTGATAGCCTAATAAGAGCAGTATGTCAGCTTGCTGATTTCCGAAGGCAACCCCGGACACATCAAACGAAGCCAGTCTGTAAAAAGTGCTTCAACGCGACGCAGGTGAACGGATAAACATCGAACCAGCAACTATTTCTCTCAGACACGGATCCCAACTTCTTCAAAGTGCATCATCTAATCATTTGCACACATCAAAGCAAACTACTTCCACATTTCGCTTGTGCATTTGCTTTCTCTACATACATACAAGCGTTGAGCAGCTTGCAAGCCTTTCTCGCTGTGTCTGTCCGGCTTGAGCTGCTCTTAAGTCAAACGAGTGTGATTTATTGTGTGACAACTGACAAGCAAACTTATTTCGAGTTTTGCCGACCCCCCAAATAAGCTCCCCCCTCCCCCCCAACATACAGGAAAATTCGCTGATAGATTCCCACATGCGCGAGCCGAAGTGTGAAGGGAAATGTCCGATATTGACTTACAGGTAATTTTCCGGTACGCATGTGGGAAAACGGCTTTTGTGCGCTGCCATGTTGATTGTGACGTCAGAGTGTTTATCTTGGCAAACTCTGGCTTGGTGGACCTTGCCCAAGTTTCCGACTCGGAATTCCGTCTTTCCGGAGGTCATTTTTTCAGAAATTCCGAGTGCAATGGTATGCATGGTTCGTCTCGCAGTGCCAGCCGTAGATGATATCTACGTCTGGAACTCTCAAAAGTGGTTAACGTCTGCCCCAAGACAAAAAAAGGCTGCGTGACAGACATATGAATTGACCAACCACGGAACTTGTGGGTGGTGCATTCGGAATACATCAGATCGGCAATTCGGCCTCGCCCCCTTTTAGGGGGAAAACACAAGCCTCTCCCCATTGACTTCAATGTAAAATAGCACTACCAAAACAATTATAGAAAAATAACAATCCATCTCGTTTATGAATAACCCCAAAACACCATGACATGACAATATATTACAACTCGTCTGGCCATAGAATGGACAAGATACACCAGAAATATTACTTCTAAAATCATCTAAAATCATGTGACTCATGTGACATGTGACGTTCTTTTTTTACAGCCCCGTGACTCGTCAGTCTAGTAGTAGCCGCCAAGTAGCCGGGTACAATGACGCTCGGCTCCCGATCTGATGTATGTGTGCAACAGCTAAACAGACCCTGCGTGAAAAAAAACATAGGCGAAGTTTGAACTTTAAGGTTGGGGGTGCAGAAAAAATCTAGAGGAAAATTAATAGGATACCAGCAGGTGCATTTTCATATCCCGACTAATATGTCCAATGAGTGATGGAATATTGCGAGAATTTACCCTAAATCAAACACAAATCAAACAAACCGCAAAACCGGAAACAGATATCCTACAACCTCAATCAATTCAATCATTCCATAGGGATTCACAAAACAGAACTTAAACACACAGAATGACACGTGTCAAAGGGAGGGAAGGAGACTGGTGAAGGTATGAAGCGTGAACACACACACACTCTCCACGACACGGAGAGGTCATTACGCACAGATTTTATCTTCTGTTTACATCAAGGTTACGCCGCTCAGATATTGGCTCATAATAAATGTCAACAAATCAGACAAGAGTGCGTGACCATGCATTTTCCTTTTTGTTTAGGTATAATCTGCATATTGAGTGTGCCAATGATGTGTAAAAATGGTGTAGCTATTTTAAAATATCCATTTAAACCTGATTGCAATTATAATAACGATGGAATTGAATTAGGGCTGCTCGATTAATCGAATTTTAATCTAGATTACGATTTGGGCTGTCCACGATTATGAAAACAAGATAATCGACATCAAACGATTTTGCGGCTCTTGTCTCTCTCGTTCTGTCTTGTGTTGTAAATCAAGCGCACCCCTTCCTTTGCTCGGCCCCTCCCCCAAAGCCCAAAGCACACCAGCTCGAGTTGTGACTGTCGTGTGAAGAGCCACGGCACGTTTCTCCTCCCCGCTTATTTCACAGAAAGAGAGCAGCTGGTCGAGAAGAGAGGTGAAACAACGTATGTGGGGTGGAAACACTATGGTTTCGCCGAGTTTAAAGGTCCTAACACTGCGCATATCTTGCACTGTTTGTTCCAAGTCTGTGCCTGTGATTGACAGGTGGGTCAAAACTCGCATCGCAATTCTGTGCTGTATATTCGCATCGCTCTTGATGTGTAACTGATGAGCGATGCGAATATACAGCACGGAATAGAGAGCCCCAGGGATGACGTATTTTTGTAGGCTGAATGCAGAAGTCCCGAACTTCCTGGTTCTTCACTGTTTCTGTCTATGGGATTTTTGAATGGGTTTTTGGCGCGATGCTTCAAATAATGTCTGTGGGCAACGCAAGTTTAATCAAACGCGAACCAAGGTTCAGCGGGATAATCTTCACACATGAGGACCACTTTCATGAGTTTTGTAGCGTAAATGCGAGCCCTAGAAGTAAAAAGCTCGAGCTAAGCTAATCCAGAACTACACACTGTCGCATAGGCTTCCACGTCACGTCAGCGCTCAACCTGGACTGTTGTTGATGTGTGCACTGATTACCCCGGGCTGAACGGGCTGAACCAGGTGAGGGAAAGAGAATTTCCGTGTTCGTCCTTTGAGTGGTGACGTTATTGACGTATATATCTCCATCGACTCAAAAGTGTAGTCTCATTTAGCCGTTTGCTAGCTAGCCGCCCTTTTAACGGCACATAAAAGCTTCAAAACTCATAAAAGTGGTCCTCGTGTGTGAAGATGATGTTACTAAATACTGGTTCGCGTTTGATTAAGCCAGCGTTGCCCAGAGAGATTATTAGAAGTATCGCGCCAAAAACCCATTCAAAACTCCCATAGGCGAAAACTGTGAAGAACCAGGGCTGTTAGCATCGATGATTTCCGGACTCGTTCCTGGGGCTCTCTATTGCGATGCGAGTTTTGACCCACCTGTCAAGATATGCGCGGTCGTGGCAGCACCCCGCAACACGACCTCTCCCTCTGTTTAATCACTTGAAATCCACTCACAAAGTGGTCTATGACCAAGAAATAACGCTAAACGAACAAAAAGACAAAGCCCCATCTAGTTACTCCTGCCACAACACAGTCATCGATTCAGGACACTCTTTACAATGCGACCGAGCTAACGATCTCACAGATAAACATTAACAATAGCCTACTACTAGTTCAGATGTTTACCAACATATTGAATGTAGATTAATAGTTGCAGTTGGTTGTGGCAGAACATAGTAGGCCTACATATACTGTATATTTATTTTAGTTTTTATTTTATTTCTAAATCTTTGCACTTTTATTATTTATTTTCACTTATTTATTTATTTATTTTCAATTATATCTCAAATCCAAAGACATCCAATGTTAAAAAGAAAAGCCAGTGTCAATGTTCAATAAATTCATGATGTTCTCAATGTCAATGAGTAATCGTGTTAAATAATCGTGATCTCAATATCAATCAAAATAACCATTCTGTGCGCAAAATGATAAGACGGTTCTCCTATAGGTCAATTCAGAGGGGTGCATGAGCTGAATAAGCGCATGCCCTTCCTTAGGCATAATACTCCCAAGTGGCGGACCGGTGTAACGTTACATTACACGACATGGGTCGCAGTGGACACGAAGGATGAGTAGTAGGATAGTTCCGTTTATAGTTTCTGGAGTCCGCATGGATTCGGACTGGAGGACACGTGGACAGAGGATCGAGCGAGAGAGAGGAGCAAACTAACATTGAGTAGCCTAATAACTAGCAGATCTGAAAAGTGTGTAGGCTAAATAAGTGAGAAGGTTGCTAAAAGGAGAGAGCTATGAGTGCTTGAGCACTGAGCAGTGGAGCCTACTGTGGTGGTTAAATCCCTGATCGTGTCTGCCTGGGCTAGGCTATCAGCTAAATTCTAACTTTGCTGAATGGATAGAACGGGGGATTTACCCCACCCTGACCACGCCCCCAGCCAGGCTGAGCCAGCTAACCTAGCGTCTATTGTGGGCATTCCTAGAGCCTGTATGGGCGTTCCCAGACATGCCGACTGTCTCTATTGAAATGAATTATGGTCACATACCTTCCTTAGTGTATTAACGCTAATGAAAACGTAATACAAGCTTTTAACACATTTCCCACACCACAAACACTGCGCCCAGCCCAGCGATTTTATTAACCAAATTGCTCTTGATAGCTGACATTGAAAATAAATGACTGCAATATATTAATGCCAATGAAAACGTAACACAAGCTTTTAACACACAATCGATTTTTAGCCAAAGCTTCAATAACAGAGCGCAGCTGACAGTTTAACTTGCAAATGAAAAATATAAAAAATATAAAATTAAAAATACAATAGGCTACAGCACATAGGCCTAGCTTCTTCTTTTTTTGGCACAGCTATTCCCCCAGTCCAGCCGTTTGTTCCAGGCCAGTGAAGTCCCAACAATCTACAAAAACATGCAATAATATAAAATCATAAATTTTTACTAATTTTACTGTTAAATTGTGAGAGGCGAAGGCTCTTTTTGAGAGGTACTGGATGAAAGGATTCACCATGTAAAAGTGAGTTTCTGTCTGTAGGTTTTCTATAGAGGTCAGTTTTGAGGAGGTTGCCCTCCTTAATAACTAAAATGTCCAAAAAGTTCATTTTATGAGCATCAAAAGAAATAGAGAATTTAAGATGGGGATTCTGCTGATTCATAAAATCATGGAAATGCATCAGTTGGTCTTTAGGACCTGTCCATATGAAGAAAACGTCATCCAGATACCTCTTCCAGTTAGAGATGTGATGAAGAAAAGGATTTATCTGTTCATTGGAGATGGAATCTGCCTCGAAGAGTCCCACGTACAAGGAAGCAAAACTTGGTGACATCTTGGACCCCATGGCCACTCCTGATACCTGTAGAAAGAAATCAGAGCCATACATAAAATAGTTAGATGTGAGTACACATTCAATCAGGATGCACTGAGTGCTAGGAGTATCCACACCTCTCTTATCCAGGAAAAATTTGGCAGCTTGTAGGCCTCCTTCAAATGGGACGTTTGTGTACAGTGATTCTATGTCCATCGTTACTAGGTACTGTTCAGTATCAGTCAGTTCAATTGTACTTTTTTAAAATAAAATCCATAGAATCCCTTGTGTATGATAGGAGGGCAGTTACCATAGGTTGGAGAGCATAATCCACAAAAGCAGATATTTTTTCTGTGACTGACCCCATACCAGCAATAATGGGACTTCCAGGAGGTGTGTCCACAAATGATTTATTAATTTTAGGTAGAGTGTAAAAAATAGGAGTGAAAGGAAAATCGACCTTCATAAAAGAGTGTTCACGTTTGGTAATGAGTTCATTTTCGAGGAGCTGCATGCATTTCAAGTCAGCACAGATAAACACCACCACTTCCTGTTATAACTTTCAAAATAAAATAACATTTGAAGCATTTTCTGATGTTTAAAGTCAATGTTTTGTTCAAAGTTGTATTTTCTTTACTTGAAGCACACAATGAGAAGCTTAAAAGCACTTTACAAACAAAAACATCTATATACAATGTTTTGTACAGTCATCTACTGTATTTCTGACTTGAAGCACTTGTTAAAAATAGTGCTTTGTTGTGTAAATTGATTGTTATATCTTATTAAATTGTGGACATTTATTCATCCCCATCTTTTAGACAATATTTCTGATGGTAAAATTAGTGTAAAAAGCAAAACACAGAATTCAGATTAATTAAAACGGAACAAATTTAATTTGGGAAAAAATTAAATGGAATTTGGAAAAAAATAAAACTGATTTCATATGGCTCTCTAAGCGTAACACTGCTGCAACTTTTCCCTGCAATGTTCTAAAACGGTTTTGTCTCGTTGCAAATCATTGGTGTAAACTGGGCTATAGTCTCAGACAAGCACCCCGGATTTTCACTGCACTCCATTCGCAAAGGCCCCACTTTTTCATACATGTAGCAATCACAATAAAACAGTACTTGCCTTAAACCCAAGGTTGTTGTCTGTCAAACTGGGCTATTCATGTTCTTAAATATGGCATTGTTTCCAATACAAGCCCTTTTTGTCATGCCAGAGCCTATATTTTCTGTTCTTCCCGATGTGCAATTACAGGTTACAGTAGCCACAGCAGAGATGGCGCTGTTTAGCTGCTGGGAAGCGGAAGTGTGATAGCAAAATTATTGATTGAGTGCTTATTGATTGATTGCTTATGAACTATATCACAGAAGAACAACAACGGCCATTCATTTTCATGACAAAAACGCCTTGGTATTGGAAAATTATGGAAACTGTAATATTTAAGAACACAAATGTTTTATTGTGATTGCTACATGTATGAAAAAGTAGGGCCTTTGCGAATGGAGCCTGAAGTGAAAATCCAGGGTGCTTGTCTGAGACTATATATGAGTGAAACGAGAAATGAGTCAGAAGTTACGGAATGGATCTTTGAATGCTTGAAATAAGGTATGTGGTTAACAAAAGTTTATGGAACAGCAACGTTTGTGTTCAGCAAGATAATCTTTACAAATGAGGACCAATTTTATGACTTGTGAAGCGTAAATGTGTTTTTTAATGCGATTTTCAGAAAAATGCTTCAAAAGTCATAAAAGTCGTCCTCATTTGTGAAGATTAACTTGCTGAACACAAACTTAGCTATTTCATAAACTTTTGTTAACCTTATCATGCATTTAACCAAAATTCCCATACAAGAATCCCATTGACTTTTACAGATAGGAACCAGGAAGTGCAGGGACTTCTGGGTAAGCCTACAAAAATACGTCATCCCTGCAGTACTCTATATCAACTCACAAAATAGCTTAATTTATATTCTACCAGTTATGTATGTTTGCCAATAAGGAAGGGCACATTAAAATGCCGGATTGTTTGGAGTTTAGTGGGACTCTCTCCATACTATTCACCTTATGTAGCTCCGCCCACTTGACCTGGTTGGGCATGTCGGCCCGCTGCGCTTCACGTCATCTTGGCGCAAACCTCCATAGGTGTGTTTATGCCCATAACAGGATTCACAAGGTGAGATCACTCCCCTTAAAAGCCACAGCGTCACCGCCTTCTTTCTTGCTGAGAGCAAGCAGAGAAACAGAGAGAGAGAGAGAGAGAAAGGGGAGAGAGAGAGAGTGGGAGGGGGGGGGGAGACGAGAGAGGGAAGAGAGAGAGGGCCGCCGCGCAATTACGCAGTGATGTCCCAAAGCGTGCGCTTACTGTAATTAGATGTTTCGTTCATATAGGCTATAACATAGGCCTACACATCTAAAAATATTTGTTTCTTTAACTCATTGAGTGCCATGGACGAGTATGTTCGTCATTTCGTTTAGTAACGTAGAGTGCCAAGGACGAGTATGTTCGTCAATTGTGTTTTTTGACGGTGGGACGTGGATCAAAGCCTCAGGCATCTCCTGTACAAATATGGGAGCTATTGAAGGTGTATAACCTATTTTACGGACTCATTAGGTGGCGACAGTGCTCTCCAGATTAGAGAAAGGTCCGGAAAACAGCAGGAAAAAGCTGTGATCAAAGAGAAACCGATGCATGCTGCAGCCAGAGCCATATAGATTGCTCTGTCTGCAGCTGACGTTGGCTGCGAACATCAGTCAATCCGCGCCCACAACTGAGCTCCTCTGCCTCTGTCTGTCTGTCTGCATATAGTTTCTCCACACGATTACCTGCCAGAAAGGCAGCACCCGACGCCGAAGGGCCAAACCTTTCCCTGCAGTCCGGTTTGGCATTTCCGTGTCACGCTGGGAGCCGCCCGGCGCACAAAAACGCAGCGCTCCGAAAATAGACTGGGTGCGTGTCAGGCTGTGTGTTAGTGTGGGGAGGAGTTTGCAGCTGAGGGAGGGAGAGGGGGCTGGCACTCAATGAGTTAATAGGGTAGGAATGTGTGAGATTTTACTTCTATCCTATTTCAATAGCCTATGTCAGAATTGTCCACTCTGGTTAAGCCATTGACTGCGGTCACGCCATCCACGCTGTGGAGAAGCTGGTCTTACATGCGTGCAATTGCAGGGAAAGCGGTTACTGTACTGGCCGGACACAGGTGTTGTGCGGAAAAATGATGCGTTTTTAATTGGATTAAGGGAACGAGGGTTTGGCGGGGCGGGAGTCTGTGTGCGCCGGGTGCTGGAGGGGGTCTCCCCCGAGAAGGTGGGAGCTGGACATCTATGCAGGCTTGGTGGTGGGGTGGGTGTGGATCGGTGCCCTGGGTGTTTTGGGCCGGCCAGTTTGGGGAGAGGCAGCTTGGCACAACACTGTCACAACTTTCTCAAAAGCAATCTATTGTTACCTCACACCACAAACCTGTATGGTCGGGAATTATGTAGCCTAATAAAACCATGACAAACAAATTCTCATTTTTAAATCAAGGTGTGCTTTTTCTGCAATGTAGGCTATAGTTTTTTTTTCTTTTTTTACCTTTATTTAACCAGGAAGTCCCTTGAGATTGAAATCTCTTTTCCGAGGGAGACGTGGCCAAGACAGGTCAGTTACAAGTCAGTTACAGTTACAAAATTAAAATTAAAATACAAATAAAACAGACAATTAATACAAACATCAAATACACAAGAGACTAAAATCCAACTCAGTTTAGGCAGTTGCATTTCTCGGTTACAAAGACTTTTAACATGGCTTTAAATTTCCCCAAAGAGACTAGGTTAGTTAGATGAAGAGAGCTCTGCAGATTATTCCAGGACCAGGGAGCAAAATAGGAAAAAGCTTTTTTCCCCAGCTCCAAAATAGGCGTTCCAGCGCAATGTGTTAGAAAAAATCGCCTTGGGTGCTCTCAATTTTTAGTTGAAAATCAACGTGGCATTCCGAGGAGAGAAGAGTGTGTGCAGGCGCGAGTGGAGAGTGACATCCATGGGGTGTGTAAATGGATCCCATCAAGGATTTCCTGCACTGCACGGAGATGTGGAGACTGTCTGCACTCAGGCGTACGTCTGCGTTTGCGCTAAGACCAGCTATTTCCTGGCGTTAAAATTGAGAGCACCCAAGGCGATTTTTTCTAACACATTGCGCTGGAACGCCTATTTTAGAACGGGCAACGCCCAGACCTCTCTTTGCGCTCGGAACATACCGACGGTATCTTGCCAGAGCGCTAAATGACACTTGCGCGAGGCAGGTGATAGGCTAGAGCAGTGGTGCCCAACCACCGGGCCACGGACCGGTACTGGGCCGCAACGCATTTGGTACCGGGCCGCGAGCCGGTCCAAAAAACTTCAGTGGTGTTTTATGCCCACGTAACTAACTTAGCTAACTTCTAGCTAAGAGCTAGCTAATGCCAGATGCTAACGCTAACTATTTACTCAACATACTGTATTATTTGTTTATCATATGTCAGTCGTCAGACCACTATAATGTCTGACATCTTATTTTTAGGACTTTGAGCACAAAATGAGGTTATTTGTCACCAAATACAGTGGCGAGCAGTGTGGCTAATCAACAGACCAGGCCAGGACTCAGCAACACATCAAATATCTTAAAAATTACAAAATACACTTACATTGAAAAATCAGGCCCCCTCGATCAGATTAATGTCCATACAAATTTGTCTCTGCCGCCGGCTCTGGTTCCTAGTAGAGGATGGGTAAAATGCAGATGATACATTTCCCCATGGGGAAAATAAAGGATAACTTAACTTATGTGGAAAACATGCCTTGTGTGAAAATGTTCTGTACAACTACTGAACCTATTAATATTGTCCATCTCTACACAGATCCCAATGGATAAAAATGCACGAAAAGTTCGGAATCAAGACCTCAACCCATGCATCGAGGTAAGCCGATTGACCCTTGTGGCAGTCTCTGCCTGTTGGGTTGTGTGAGATAACGTTTCAGATCTCTGCCTGTCGGGTTGTGTGAGATAACGTTTCTTAATGTCTTTTCCAGGAAAGCGATGGGTCTCACAAGTGTTTGGATGCCAACAACTATGATAAGAATATGTGTTCAGCATATTTCCAGAGATACAAGAAATGTAGGAAATATTGGGTGAGCCTCATTTTCTTTCAAGATCATATATTTTTCCTCAAGAGAATTAGAAAAAATTGAAGAAACTAGTGGAAAAGGGTTTTAAACAGTATTGTGATTTTTTTGATCATCAAAATATGCGTGTGTTGGGCATCTGGGTAGTGTAGAGGTAAAAGGAGACCCAGGTTAAATTCTCGGCAGCGGTACTTCCGACTTGGTCAGACGTTCCTACAGAATACAATTGCTGTGTCTGCGAGTGGGAAGCTGGTGGGGTATGTGTCCCAGTTGCTGCACTAGCGCCTCCTCTGGTCGGTCAGGGAGCCTGTTCGGGGGGAGGGGAACTGGGGGGAATAGCGTGATCCTCCCCCGCGCTACGTCCTGCCAGTGAAACCCCTCGCTGTCAGGTGAATAGAAGCGGCTGGCAGAGGAAGCATGGTGCTAGTCTACGGCTCTCCCCAGATCGGCAGAGGGGGTGGAGCAACGACCGGGGCAGCAGGGGGAATTGGCCAAGTACAATTTGGGAGGAAATGGGAGGAAATATTTCAGAAAGAAGTGCATGTGATATCTGTGTCTGTCTTAAACATTCACCATCCCGATGCAGTGTTAACAGAAACAAATGGAAGCAGTTAGCCAGATCTATGGAAGAGGATTATATTAGTAGCCTGGTAAAAAACCGTGCTGATCACGGGATCTTCATTCTATGTATCAGTCTGGACTTCCAGCCGTCCACAGCGATTTCCTGACATTACAATGTAACCAGGCCAACCAGGGAATGCACGTTGTTGACGATGTAACCGGGCCAATCAGGGAATGCGTATTGGTGATGATGTAACTGGGCAAAACAGTAACGGTCGCTCCCGAAGCAATGAGCAGTAATGTAACGTTAGTAGGGTAAACAGCCATAAGTTATGCAGTTATTGCAGAAATAAAGTAACAAGAACATGAGTATGCATCAGTAAAGTTTGTCGGTGGAAAATGTGATTTGGATTGATTTGGATTTGGATTTGACTGCATCCGACGTTGATTGGCTGAAGGAGCTGGCTGTCAACGCAAGTACTCCCGCCCACTGAAATTGCTGTGGGCAGGCTGGAAGTCCAGACTGATGATAGAATGTGAGGTCATGTTATCAGAATGGCTTTTACCAGGCTAGAGGATTGGGGACATGTGGAAAAATGTGAGTTCTTGAGTTTGAATTCTGACTTTTAATCTCAAAATTCTGACATTTTTCTCAGAACTGAAATATTTTTCACATGTGGACTAGCCCTACCGTACTCGTCTTCACCATACACATGATAAGTATTTTTAAATACAAGGGAAATTACCTGTCTGTCTCTGTGCCCTTGTAGCACGACATCATGGTGGCGAGGAGAAGAGATGGCGTGAAGCCAGATATGCCCACCGCTGCAGAGCGGCAGGAGATGCTCGGCGCTGTCGGAGGCAAGCCGTACTGACGACTCTCAAAGGACTCCAGAGACGGGACTAAGCTGCCCAAAGTTGGTGTGGCTGCTGCTACTGTACAGTGGAGTTACAGTACCTGTGGGGTTTATACTGCCATCCAAGGCCTTGGACTGTTGTTTTGAAGCTTCAGTCGAGTGGAAGTACCTGTGTCTATTCACTAAATTGGCAACCGATTGCAAATTTATGGAGATTTATTGTTTGTGACACAAACAGAGAATATGACAAGAATTAAATAACTTTTGAAGCTGTAAAAGGTGTTTGCATTTTCCATCTGACTAAAAGATCTACAGGTATATACTGTAAATATTGAATTGTGATGATGGTATTAGAAAACCCCAGTTTCATTCATGGTAAATGGTAAATGGACTGCATTTATATAGCGCTTTTATCCTAAGCGCTTCACGATGTGCCTACATTCACCCATTCACACACCAAAGGCAGCCAGCTGCCACGCAGGGTGCTGGCACAGCCATCGGGAGCAATTTGGGGTTCAGTGTCTTACCAAAGGACACTTCGACATGTGGACTGGAGGAGCCGGGGATCGAACCACCAACCTTCTGATTCGTGGACGACCTGCTCTACCTCCTGAGCCACAGCAAGCCCCAAGTTCAAGTCATCTCCAAGATTCGTGTGTGTGTGTGTGTGTGTGTGTGTGTGTGTGTGTGTGTGTGTGTGTGTGTGTGTGTGTGTGTGTGTGTGTGTGTGTGTGTGTGTGTGTGTGTGTGTGTGTGTGTGTGTGTGTGTGTGTGTGTGTGTTCCACCATGTGTATTTGAGGTCTTCAAACAGATACATGATTGAGTCGGTGAGTTACATTGTAATAGTGATGACATGACAGCCTTTACATGCAGAGCCCTGTAGGAGAAAGAGACAACAAAGAAAGAGACTGTTCGATCAATATGACTTCTTGTGGTGTGCGCCCCGATAAATAAGTGGATGGTCAGTATTGTATCCAGTCATTGTTCCCCAATTTCTGGATGTGCTGCCTCTCTGTTTTGTGTCTAGTCGTATTGGATTGTAGCCTATTTATTTTGTCGTTGCAGCAATCCTCATTTCGGAAAAGACTAAAGACACACCTTTTCAGGCTCCATCTGGGCCCTTCTTGAACTAACTTCTTTCTCTCTTAAAAAAAAAAAACTAACCTGAACTAAACTTGTACCACTGTTCCTTCAGAAGTTGTAGTTATCATAGACTGTGTTGCATAGTTGATTGCTCTATTGCTGACAAAAATGTGTTATTGTAAGTCGCTTTGGATAAAAGCGTCTGCCAAATGACGTAATGTAATGTAATGTAATGATAATTCCATCGTTAAAGGGGTTTTTCCCTCACATATACTCCCATCAAGGTGTCAGATCATCTGTTCAGACTAACTGTAGACTCCATTAGACACACATGTGCCCTCCTTAGATGTTTTTAAACTGTTGCTTGCGGTTGCCCATATTGATTGTCTTGGAGACCAGCACATCAAGTAACCCATTGGCCTTGAGTGGTAAAGCCAGGTTCTGCTTGGATTTGAAACATTGTAACCTATGGACACATCCAGGGGGGTAGTGGAGGGTAAACACAGTTTACCCACCTCTTTGAAATGAGGCAGAGTTTACTCACCTATTTTCAGATCAACTGTATCAATGAGTGGAAACAAGGTACAGTAGGTAAACTACTCACCTTGGATAGTTTACCCACCTCTGTATTTACCACTACACCCCAGGACACATCTCATGTTGACCATCTTTCCAGATTCTTCTCAATATGTTGTGTCTTACAGTTACTGTATATTTCTACCTGAAATCATTTGACGGGCAAAGATACATTTACACATTACATTTAGGACTTACTTTATGGACTGGGAATCTCAAACTCCGCAAATATGTTCATGTAAAACTGGAACTGAAAGCAACAACTCTGTTGACAGTGCAATCAATGATCTACTCTACAGTAACCTAACAAACAAAGATGGAAGGCAAAATACCAGATGTGAATGAAAGCACAGTTGGGAAGACTGGCATCATTGGGTCATTTTGTGTTAGTTAATCCTCGAAACTGTCATTCTAATCCTGAACACTTAAACTTTGCCATGTGGTAAAAGTACATTTCAGCAAATCATCTAGTATAGTATATGTATAAGTTTAAATTGAATATACAAATACAAATCATAAAACAAATATACATTTTCACACAATGCCCTGGTATGCAAATTAATTTCAATTAAGTCACATCATGGGACATGTCACATCACATCAAGTCAATATTGTTACCATGTTCTCCCTGGAAGAGATTCGGAAGCCAATTAATCAACTAGCAAGCCAGAAAGACAAGATCATATTAATGTTGATGCCATAATGTGCTGTGGGACTACACAATCTAGACTTTAATTTGATCATCATTATTATTATTATTATTTATTTATTTTTAACCAGCCAGCTGCCATTGGCTGTTGCCAGGCAAGATACTTGTTGTAGTACACCTCATTAATGTTGGCATGGTTGTTCACATTTTTATTGTTATCATAACTGCTTTGCCAGCTGACATGCATGCCACGCCCACCTAGTTAATAATAATTAGCAGCTAATCTTAATTAACTTCCTGTCACTCTGATGCTAGCTAGCCTCCGGGTCGCCAGACCATAGATCGCCAGACTGCCCAACCGGACCAGACGTACAGTACGTTCTTCTTCACTGGTTTTACTTGTTTGTCTGTTTGTTTGTTTGTTTGTTTGTCTATCTGTCTGTCTGTCTGTGTGTTTGTTTTAATTTGATCTCCAAATGTTCATGATAAAACTACCCACAGAGACGGGGACAAAGAAAATTGATGCACAAGTTAGGCTACAATGAATTAAAATTAGTCTTCTACTAGGCTACTACTACACTACTGTCATTACATTGTCAGGGTCAGGTGCTTTTAATCATGGGCAAACTGTGTTTTTAGGTTCAACGCCTTCCATCCACCTTATATCATGGACACCTGTGTGGATCTGTGCTCATCATTTGGGTAAGGTTATGGCAAAATATTGTTTTCAGGAACTTTCCTGGCTGGCAGAACAGACTGTGGTAAGCTTTTAGACGTGAGAGCGGCGGCACAATTGTTTGATGGGAAATGCGTTGACGTTCGCCGGGCGCTCATGCTCAGTAGGCCTATGAGCGAGAAGCGCGCGGCTAGCGGGGTAAGCATTCATCCCTTTATGTCTGGCAACCTGTTTGAGAAGAATCAATTCAGTTAACCTGAACAAACTGTTAGCTAGCTAAGCTAACTAGCCAGCAGGCTCATTTAGTTCATGTTAATATGACTAATAGCCAATACGTGGACACTCTGGAGTTACTTCCGTTCTGTTGCTGCGCAACGAACGGTAGCGTGGGGGATAGCGCTCATTGTTTTGAATGGGGAGTTTCCCCCGCTTCCGGGTCCCCGTGCTGCCCGTGACGCGTGAGTGTCTACTTCTTTAGATAGTATCAGATGCAAGTCAAATGTGTTTCAAGCTAGACAGTGATCATTCGCTGCTATCTAGCAAGCTGACATGCTCTAAACTCCATTCTGAATGAGATGCACACAATACTCCGATAACTGGGAAAACTGTAAGGTACAGTAATGGCAATAATCTGATTGAGGCATTTACATGCATTTTAGTAACGCGCCTCTGTGAGGCCATTTACACCTGGCACTAACATGCATTTTCCGTGATCAGATTGCGATAGTAGGGACACTCTGGAGTTACTTCCGGTCTGTTGCTGCGCAACGGTAGCTCATTGTTTTGAATGGGGAGTTTCCCCCAATTCCGGGTCCCCGTGCTGCCCGTGACGCGTGAGTGTCCCTACGACCACATTAGCCTGTTTTCATTTACACCTGGCATTAGCATGCATTAGCAAAACGGGTGTCCTCTCAATCCGCATACAGGACACATTGCATTTACACTTGTGTTTAATGTGGTCACAATGCATCCCTGACTTCCCTGACCTGACTTCAATGTGTCTTGGGGGGTTTACACCTGTTGTTTCCAGTGGTCAAGCACTATCCGATTGCAATCTGATCACAGAAAACGCATGTTAGTGCCAGGTGTAAATAAATGGCCTCTGTGAGTCTCTGTGAGTGTTTGTGGTGTTTGTGTTTTAAACGGCCTTTATCTGATAAAGGATATGGGACTATGCTGTTTACATGACCACTTGAATATCTGGTAACAGCCTTTATCTGATAAAGGATATGGGACTATGCTGTTTACATGACCACTTGAATATCTGGTAACAGCCTTTATCTGATAAAGGATATGGGACTATGCTGTTTACATGACCACTTGAATATCTGGTAACAGCCTTTATCTGATAAAGGATATGGGACTATGCTGTTTACATGACCACTTGAATATCTGGTAACAGCCTTTATCTGATAAAGGATATGGGACTATGCTGTTTACATGACCACTTGAATAATCTGATAAAGGATATGGGACTATGCTGTTTACATGACCACTTGAATAATCTGGACTATGCTGTTTACATGACTACTTGAATAACCTGGTCAAGGCCTTTATCTGATAAAGCAGTGGTTCCCAACCTACGGTACGCGTACCGTAGGTGGTACTTGCGCCCCCTGCTGGTGGTACTTGGAAGGCTCTGTAAAAAAAAAAAAAAGAAAAAAAAAGTTTTTGTGCAAAATCCATGGTGGTCATTAGTAGTAGTTTTCAAACATGTGAAAGTGAAATAATAATAATTATTATTAATATTATTGGCAGTGTTTCTCAAGGTAGGTGGTACTTGCGCCCCCCCCTGCTGGTGGTACTTGATCCCTGGAATCCCAATGTTTATATTATGAAATAAACCCAACTTTAAAATCAATTGTAAAACATGTTTATCTATCAAAATAATACTACGAATGAAAATAAACTTGTGATCATTGAAATTGAGGTTTATTTTGTTGTCTTGAGATTTAGAAACAAATGTTTCTGACGGACACTATACCTGTTGCGCATGCACAATTACCTGCCCGCCCCGCATGGTTACACAAGTCGTGAACAAAGACGAGGAGGGATGCTAAAGTGGAGGGAATCGTAAAAGAGCTGTAGTAGAGGAGAGCAGCAACGATGAAGCACAAGGAGGTGAAGACAGCAGTCAACCCAGCACAAGTGCAGCTGCTGCAGGTTGCACATAGGCTGCAGGTTGGAATAAATTTGCCTCCTGCGTGAACTGTGCATAGCTGAATAGACTGTATTTTAACGTCGGTCATATGGTGGTACTTGGAGAGCCAACTACTTTCTCAGGTGGTACTTGGTGTAAAAAGGTTGGGAACCACTGTGATAAAGGATATGGACTATGCTGTTTACATGACCACTTGAATAATCTGGCAACGGCCTTTATCTGATAAAGGATATTGGACTATGCTGTTTACATGACCACTTGAATAATCTGGTAACTCCAGAAATCGATAATGATCAGTTAGTGTGCATGTAAACGCACTCAATGGAGGAATAATCAGTTCCCTGTCAAGAGCAGCACAGATGTTGACCATGTCTGTCTGTAACTGTTGGGCAAGAGCTGAGGACCTCCTTACCTTCACCTGAAGCCCTCTCGTATCGAGCTGAAGTCGGCGTCATCTCGCCTGGCTCTAGCTCACTCTTGTCTATTCCACTACATTATTACTTGATTTAAGCAAACAACAAACTCCACGGTTCACATTCTGAAACATGTTATAGACCAAAGTGATTTAGTCCTTCAGTACTTAGGTCTGATTTTGGGGGAATTCAACCGTATCATTCATCACACTACGCTACCCAGCATCTGTTCAATACAAACAAGGCACAACTTCCTAGTTTGAAACTCTCAAAATATGTTGTAGAGAACTTTCAAAGCCAAGAGAACAGGTGGTCATTTGAATTCCTTTGGTGATGGAACAAAACCAGACATTGCTTAGCTTGCAAATAAACCGAGACTACTTGCTAACGTTGCACCAAAAATGTGTAGCTTGCAGTGGTTGTTGTCTTTGGCTAGTGTACTGTACGCTGTCAGACAGTGACAGTGATAGTAGGCCATTATAAAAGTGCAGTCATTTTGGTATGCTCCTTATAGTGAAGAGAGAGGCAACTGCATTTGCATCTTGCACCTGTCTTTTGCCTCAACAAAATGCATCTCATAATTCCCCATTTAGTACTGTGGGTGCCACAAGATTATTTTCAACACAATCTATTATAAGCTTTGTTTCATTTTCCATGGCTATGGAAAATTGCCCTAGCCACTAGTAAACCAGTCGAACGGTCGTGGCTAACTTCTGCTTCGGCTCCCTATAGATAGTTTTTATTGTGATACTTTACAACAGACACTTATTGTAGCACAAAATCCAGGGGCCGGTTGCACAAAGCACCTTAGGTTAAGATTTTCCTTAGAATCCAAGTTAAAGTCGAGCTGAACCCAAAAATGACTTTTCTTTTCTTTTAGTTCAAATACCTGGGTATGCAGTGCACCTATTTCTCTCGTCTTGTAACGGACAAGCCCATCTTTTATTGTCACACGAACACCACAATACATGCATGCGGCCACAACACACTCATGCTGATGGTGGCCTCTGCATTTAACCCATCCAGGCATGTCCTTTCCTCCGGGGGGCAGGCCAGGAGCAGTGGTCGCTATCTCGTACAGCGCCCGGGGACCAACTTCGGATGTTGTCGTCACTGGTCGGATGACGATGACGATCTGATCTTCTGCATGTTTTTAGTGGAGGGGTTATACGGAGGAACCCCCTGGGGAGCACGGGGAGAACATGCAAACTCCACACAGAGAGAAAGGCCCTTACGACGAGATACCCCACCTGGGCAGTAGGCACTGAAGATATGGGGGGGAACACAACCACAGCGCCCACAGTGTCCCAGGCCAGAATCAAACTCAGGACCTTCTGACTGTGAGGCGACAGCGCTACCGACTGCGCCACCGCCCTGTTTAATGATGTATGCAAAAAAAATCACAAAAATCTAATTCCTTTAGTTTTTCACACTTTTTTACATCAAACGTTAATTTTTCAAGATTTCATTGATAACACTAATCTACAGTTTGCTGACGTCACCTAGTACTATCAAATTTCGACCCCATTTCAACCAATCATATCATGACATGCAGCTGTCAATCAAATCTTCATTTCAGGATAATTTCCCCTCCCAAATGAAGTAGAAAATGGCGCCTAGTGCCTGTCATCTGGCAGAATTCCTATCCCATAAACTAACTACTAACTTGGCCAATTGCATGAAACATGAACAAAAAACAAAAACTATAATCTCTAAGAATGCAAAGAAATGTAACTGGCTCGTTAAAACGCGCATTCCCAGGAATATCGTATTTACAGAAATAGCGTAAAAGGCGCGCGCTTGAGAGCCTGGTAGTCAGGGGTCTCCCCTCGGAGATTTCAGGTGGGCGGGCAGCACCCATGCATCGGATTGTCTGCTCGCTCCACACGAAGCAAGTGGCTGCCTGGTACTCCGCGGATCCCACTCGCGTAGCACAACAACACGCTGAATCCCACTCAATTTGGGGGTGGAACACGCCATGATTGACCAATGCCAAAGCCAGTCGACAGAATTGTCAAATCAAATCATCGACATGTACAGTATATGGTCCGCCTCTCAATTTGTTTTCAGTCTCCGATGCTCGTGCTATTGCATTCGCCTCCGGTTCACTTAGACTTTAAGGTGTCCATAAAATAAAATCCGTTGCACAAAACACCCTTAAAACTTGTACCTCCGTTTTCCTTAAAATGTTTAACCTTAAGGAGAAGATTTAAGGGTGTTTTGTGCAACCGATTTTATTTTGTGGACACCTTAACTCGGACTCTGAGGAAAATCTGAATTTAAGGTGTTTTGTGCAACCGGCCCCTGGGTCCTAAACATACATTAAGCAGTCTCTGTGGCCCCCTTCCTCTCTTGATCCATGTCTCCCATGCATCTTTTGGCTTTTTGAGGGCCCTCCCCGCATTGGGGCCCTGGGGAGTCAGTCCCACTTTTCCGCCGATTATGATTCCCCTGTAGGGTTGCCAACTTCTTGAAATGGAAATAAGGAACGAGGGGGGGGGGGGGGGGCTGTGATAGCAAATTTGCTATCACAGGGCGGTGCCGGTAGTGGACTTAAATATAACAATCACATAACTGCAATAGCTTCAGCTTCAACCATTTACACATTATTATTATTAACACAAGCAAACACTTTAGCACATAGCCTATTCCTAGATTATCATCCAAGAATTTTATTTGGGCGTTGCAAAACAAAATCATTGGTACAAAAACATTTTAGATTTCAACTGAAATTGTCTGAATACAACAAACACAAATGGCATGCTACATTTGTATAGGTACAATGTAAATAGCCTACTCAATGTGCTGTCTTCAGAGTTTAGTTGAATCTGGCAATGCTGACAGCCTTCATTGGTCGTGACTCACGACAAACAGAATGAGAGAGGCACAATCTAGGGTGAGGGGCAGAGCAGCAGCGGCTGCTGGGTTTACTCGCTCAATACAAATATCCCTTCACTCTTCGCACTGCGTGTTTCTCCAATACGGGACAAAGCGCGTCCCGTATCAGTTCAATACGGAACACGTTTTTTTGTTTAGAAATACGGGACGATTCCGTATTTTAAGGGACAGTTGGCAACCCGATTCCCCTGTATAGATGTGAAGGACAGGTGTAATGCAATAATATTCCAGATCTCCAAATGCTTCAATCCTTTTTCAGATTACCTGTTTGGATCGCACCACTGCTCCATGCTGCCAGGCGCCTGAGGACCGACCGCGCCCGCCGGAAGAAGGTCTACAGACTCATCCAGCGGAAACTGGTTGGTGCTTAACACGTTCACTGCCAATGACGAGTTGACTCGTCAAACACAATCCAACCGTTCACTGCCAATGACGAGTTGACTCGTCAAAAAAAAAAATTTTTTTTTTTTGACGGTGCTACGTGGATCAATGTCCCCCACGTCTCCTATAAAAATATTGGAAGTATTGAATGTGTATAATCTATTTTACCGACCAACTAAGTGGCGACAGTGCTCTCCCGACAGAGAGAAAGCCAACCAAAAACAGCCGCGGGAGCAAGCCATTCTCAAGGAAATGGCTTGGCGATTTTACAGTCATCAGTCACCAGACTCGCCCGAGAGCGGCCGCGCCAGCAGCAGCACACTGAGAGCGGAGAGCGGTGCTGGCGTGGGGGATTGCAAATTTGCATAATAGATTATGGGTGAAACACACTTTGAAACACCCGCAGAAAGGCCAGAATCGCACGCATTCCGAAAACCCAGAAACGAACGAGCCTCATTCTCATACTGTAGGCGAAAACGCTTTCACGCTGCTGCACACCGGCGCACAACGGTGTGGGGTTCCAAAAATAGACTGGGTGGGCAGCATAAAGCCTAGAATCGCACAAAGCTTCATCAAAGCTCTCAACCGAAAATCCAAGAAACGATTGAGTCCCATCCACAGTCCACACTCGCCACACTCGCCGACGAGGGGCCGCCAGAGAGGGAGGCTGCTCACTGCTCAGACAGGCAGGAGAAACTGGCTTGTGACAAACGCCACCAGACACGCCCACGGAGGGAGGAGTTTAAAGGAGAGGGTGTTCAGAACTATATTGTTCAGATGTCTGATCTCTCACTGATGCCAAAAATAAATGGTTAAAGTGACTGTTCTGCCTGTTTGATTGAATTTCACAAAACTGCGATTATCTCAGCTTTCACTCTCAGACAGCTGAAACCATGCTGTACTCAACGGCTAATATCTACATAACTACTAACTCTACAAACTAACTCTTTTAGACAGAGAAAGCACACATTCTATTAGTACTTTTGTGAACTTTGTGTTCACAAACTCCAAGCAGAAAATAATCCTCGGCTCTTGTAAAATGAGCCAGAATCCTCAAAAAAACCCTCTGGCAGAACCTACCTACAGTAAAAAAAAAAGGCTGGCAGTGAATGTGTTAAGATGCTGTCGCTGCTCAAGATTGTCATGTTGAATTTCCCTTGAAAGGTCACAGACAATGTGCAAACATCAACTTTGTCACCATGTGTCTGTAAATGTAATAATGTTTCCAATCCACATAATGAATGTACAATGCATACATAAACAGTAGTTTCTGTTAGTTTAATTGCTGGATATAAAGACAAATGTAGGTTATAGCTGTTGCATTGCCATTGGTTGAATGTCCTAATCAGTATAAATGTTCACTTTAGCACCTTAACATTCCCTCATTTGAGTCACATCTCTGGCAACCTGTATTCTGATTGGACCACAGGTCCATCTCAGGTTTCTAGAGACATCATCTTCCAGCCACAGCTGAAACAGAGCTACTCTTAACCCCTTGGCAGCCTTCAATCTTCAAACAAATTGAAACCTGTCATGGCTGCTTGTGGCTGTAAATACTGAAGACTTAAAGTCGAAGTGAACCGGAACGGAATGCACCAGCGCGAGCGTCGGACACTGAAAACGAATTGAGAGGCGGACCATATACGATGATTTGATTTGACAATTATGAGGACTGGCTTTGGCATTGGCCAATCCTGGCGTGTTCCACCCCCAAATCGAGTGGGATTCAGCCTGTTGTCATGCTACACGAGTGGGATCCGCAGAGTACCAGGGAGCCAGCTGCTTCGTGCGGAGCGAGCGGACAATCCGATCCATAGGTGCTGCCCGCCTGCCTGGAATCTCAGAGAGATGACCCCTGACAGCCAGGGAGGCTGTCAGGCTCGGAGGCGCGCGCCATTATCGTTATAAATGTAAATAATATTCCTGGAATGCGTGTTTTAACGAGCCAGTTACATTTCTTTGCATTCTTAGACATTACCGTTTGATTTAGTTTGCATAATTACTCAAGTTAGTAGTTAGTTTATGTTAGTTAGTTAAACTCTGTCAGATGACAGGCACTAGGCGCCATTTTCCCCTTCAATTGGAAGAGAAAATGATCCTGTAATGAAGATTTGATTGACAGCTGCATGTCGTGAAATTATTGGTTGAAATGGGGTAGAAATTTGATAGTACTAGGTGACGTCAGCAAACTGTAAATTACTGTTATCAATGAAATCTTGAAAAATGAACTTTTGATGTGAAAAAGTGTGAAAAACTAAAGAAATTAGATTGTTGTGATTTGTTTTGCATACATTATTAAATAGGTGCACTGCATACCCAGGTATTTGAACTAAAAGAAAAGAAAAGTCATTCTTGGGTTCAGCTCGACTTTAAGCTTGTTTTATACTCACCGTGCCATGAAGGGCGCGGGGGAGGGGCGAGGGGCGTGAGCGTCAAATGACGTCAATGTGTTGGGCGCGACCCCCGTAGGCCGCCCACCACGTACCTGAAGATTTTTCTTGCAGCGCGACCTCCACACGGCTTCTCTCCAAACATGGACGCTTTCGAGCCACTGAGCCCTGAACACTGAGCTGTGTTTTCACCACATTTCTTGACCCATGTGGTAGGCTGAACTTTGATTTGCAACTATTCGTTATTTCTTGACCCATGTGGTAGGCTAAACTTTGATTTGCAACTTTGTCACCATTACCATTGTACAATGTAACATGCTGATAACTTGGCTGCCATTCTGAGTATAAAAGCATTTGCCCCAGCGCGGGGTCCGCACGTGACTCGCGGAGCTCCGACTCGCGGAGCCTTGCTCGAGTATAATGAGCCCTTTAACATTACATTACATTACATTACGACATTTGGCAGACGCTTTTATCCAAAGCGACTTACAATAACACATTTTTGTCAGCAATAGAGCAATCAACTATGCAACACAGTTTATGACAACTACAACATCTGAAGGAATAGTGGTAGAGTTTTTTTTTTTGTTTTTTTTTAGAGAGAGAAAGAAGTTAGTTCAAGAAGGGCCCAGATCAGGGCCCGAAATTAACTTTTTGACCCACCGGACAGTGACGGGTAGATGGAAAAAATCTACCTGCCAAGCATATTTCTTACCGGCCAAAAGAAAAACGCATTTTTGTGTCACATATATCCATATATATCCATTTTTTCAGTACATTTCAAGTAGATAAGGTATTCCGTTGAAGAATACACACTTAAATAAGAGGCCAGAGTAAAATTTGAAGCAAATTATTTTAATATATTGATTGATGATTGATTAATCAATACATGTCAAGTCAATCTTATCAATACATATCAAGTCAATCTTGAGCTTAAATTGTTGTAAAAAAAAACATCGCAGCTAAAAGTAATAACTGTGACAGTCTCAGTGCAGACAGCGCACACCTTTCTCTCCCACTCCACACCTGGCACCTGCGTTAGCTCTCCTGCACTGGTTCTCAGCTCCCCTTTGGCTTTATTGGTGGTAAGCATTTTGATTAATCTCCTCATCATACGAGCTCGGCAACAAACGCGAGCGATTGTTAGGGCTGCTCGATTATGGCAAAAATCATAATCACGATTATTTTGATTGATATTGAGATCACGATTATTTAACACGATTACTCATTGACATTGAGAACATCATGAATTTATTGAACATTTACACTGGCTTTTCTTTTTAACACGTTCACTGCCGTTGACGAGTTAACTCGTCAAAAAAAAAACAGCGGTTGACTGCCGTCTACGAGTTAACCCTTTTACATCTCCTATAAAAATATGGGAGCTATTGAATGTGTATAACCTATTTTACCGACCCACTAAGTGGCGACAGTGCTCTCCAGACTAGAGGAAAGAGACAGCAGGAAAAAGCGTGAGGAAGCCATTCTCATGAAAATGGTTTGGCGAAAACGCTTTCGCGCTGGCGCACAACGGTAGACTCTGGGTGCAACACACTTTGAAACACCAGCAGAAAGCCCAGAATCGCACGCAGCTTCATCCCAGCTCACAACCGAAAACCCAGAAACGAACGAGCCCCATCCAGACTCGCCTGACGAGCGGCCGCCAGCAGCCAGGCAGCACAGACAGGCAGCAGAGACTCGCCTGTGACAAACCCTGCAAAGCCACCAGAGACACACCCACGGAGGGAGGAGTTTGAAGGAGAGGGGGGTGGGGGTGCTGTTATGGAGGAAATTACTGCTCAGAACTATATTGTTTAGATGTCTGATGTCTCACTGATGCCAAAAATAAATGGTTAAAGTGACTGTTCTATCGAATTTCACAAAAATGCATTTTTCTCAGCTTTCCTTCTCAGACGCTGAAACCATGCTGTATTCAACTGCTAATGCCTACATAACAGAACATGATAAAAACTAACTATTTTAGACAGAGAAAGCACACATTCTATTAGTTCTTTTGAGATATTTTGTGTTCACAAAGTCCTAGCAGAAAATAATCCTCGGCTCTTGAAAGATGAGCCAGAATCCTCAAAAAAAACCTTGGCAGAAGCTACCTACAGTATTGGAAAAACTGTTGGCAGTGAATGTGTTAACATTGGATGTCTTTGGATTTGAGATATAATTGAAAATAAATAAATAAGTGAAAATAAATAATAAAAGTGCAAAGATTTAGAAATAAAATAAAAACTAAAATTAATATACAGTATATGTAGGCCTACTATGTTGCAGTGAACTGCCACAACCAACTGCAACTATTAATCTACATTCAATATGTTGGTAAACATCTGAACTAGTAGTCCTTAAACCTCAAAACTAACCAAATGAGAACACTAGTAACGTTCGTTTACATTACATTAAATTACTCATTTGGCAGATGCTTTTATCCAAAGCAACTTACAATAACACGTTTAGGTTCATAATAGGCTATTGTTAATGTTTATCTGTGAGCTCGTTAGCTGTTGAATATGCGGTCGCATTGTAAAGAGTGTCCTGAATCGATGACTGTATGCGGTGGCAGTAACTAGATGGGGCTTTGTCTTTTTGTTCGTTTAGCGTTTATTGCTTGGTCATAGACCACTTTGTGAGTAGATTTCAAGTGATTAAACAAAGAGGGAGAGGTTGTGTTGCGGGGTGCAGCACCACGACCGCGCATATCTTGACAGGTGGGTCAAAACTCGCATCGCAATTCCGTGCTGTATATTCGCATTGCTCTTGATGTGTGGACCTTTAAACTCGGCAAAACCATAGTGTTTCCACCCCACATACGTGGTTTTACCTCTCTTCTCGACCAGCGGCTCTCTTTCTGTGACTTCTGTCATCTTATTCTTGTGCTACCAAGGAAATAAGCGGGGAGGAGAAACGTGCCGTGGCTCTTCACATGACAGGCATTCACAACTCGAGCTCAAACGAAACGGTGTGCTTTGGGCTTTGGGGGGGAGGGGCCGAGCAAAGGAAGGGATGTGCTTGATTTACAACACAAGACAGAACGAGAGTGACAAGAGCCGCAAAATCGTTGTATGTCGATTATCTTGTTTTCATAATCGTGGACAGCCCAAATCGTAATCATGATTAAAATTTGATTAATCGCCCAGCCCTACGATTGATTCATTGATTGATTCGCCCGATGTAGGCTGTCACTTTAGCAGAGGTTAAAAGATGCTTTTTACCTCCGCTAAATTGACGACTGCATTTCATTCCAGAGTCATGTTTGGTAGCCTATACGGGAGAGCCGGAATGAAACGGTCTCACAAAGCACTCGTGTTAGCCAGCTGCGCACCGCACCAAAACACACATGATAACTATTATTTCCTCATATATACTGTATCATACGAGTGTCGGCAACAAGTGCAAGCGATTGATTCATTGATTCGCCCGACGTAGGTGGTCAATTTACCTCCGCTAAATGGACGACTACATTTCATTCCAGAGTCACGTTTGGTAGCACTCATGTTAGACACATACACATAGTTTTAATATTACATGACGACTATTTTGGGACCCGCCACGTGGCGGACAGACGCCAAACCTAACTTGCCAAACCTAAAATCCCCCCGCCATTGGCGGGTGGCGGTCTCTAATTTCGGGCCCTGGCCCAGATGGAGCATGAAAAGGTGTGTCTTTAGTCTTTTCCGAAAGATCGGCAGTGATTCAGCCGTCCTGACTGAAGGTGGAAGCTCATTCCACCATTGAGGTGCCAGGGACGAGAAGAGTCGCGATCGGGATGAGCGACTTTTTAGCCACGTAGCGAAGGAGGGGCGAGGCGTCCTGCACTAGTGGAGGAGCGAAGGGAGCGGTGAGAGGTTTGGAACCTGACCATAGATTGCAGGTACAGAGGAGCTGTCTGGTGTACTGCCCTGTAGGCCAGTACCAGTGTCTTCAATTTGATGCGTGCCGAGATGGGAAGCCAGTGAAGGTCCCGGAAGAGGGGAGTGACATGAGAGAATTTGGGTTGGTTGAATACCAGACGGGCTGCAGCGTTCTGAATGAGCTGAAGTGGTCGGATGTCGGTGGCAGGTAGGCCGGCCAGGAGCACGTTGCAGTAGTCCAGGCGGGAGATGATAAGTGACTGGACCAGGAGTTGAGTTGCTTCCCTTGTGAGAAAGGGACGGATTTTGCGGATGTTGTAGAGGGAGAACCTACAGGAGCGTGCTGTCGCAGCTATGTTGGCCAAGCAAGACAGCTGGTTGTCAAGGATCACCCCAAGGTTCTTAAGGATCTCTTATCTTTCTAGATGCTTCATAACGTTGGTGTGAAGGAGGGGACCCCCGGCCAGCCCACCTATGTTTACCCTGTTGAGGTGAAGAAGCTGATGCGCTCTGTCTTCCCACAAGACATCTGTGACTATCCAGACCCCTGCCACCCACAGGTCAGCATCTCAGCTTTTCTGTAGGACTGATCTAGAATCAGTTCAGGCTTTCAGGTAATGATGAATTAGACAGCCAATGGGTCCCGGCTACTGACTCCACGGGTACATACAATCTCAACGTGAATTTGAAACAAAACGGCAGTTAATTTGAAAACCTCGCTGCCTTTCCAACGTTGAACACCAATAATAACTATTTTAACAACTTTGGTTATGTTTAGGCAAGTAAAACAACTTTGTTAAGGTTAGGATTATGGTTTGGGTTACATTTAAATAACAAAAACGTTAAATGTGACTTACAGTTGAAATGTAGACTTTGAACATGCTGGGACACGAACACGGCCCTCCGGTGTGAAAGGTGTTTACTCCCTCCTCCATTCACCCTGACCACAACGCCCTTACTGGCCACCATGCTATTTCAATAGCAGCTCTATGATATGTATAACGTTAATATACACGTATCTAGAAACATGATATGCGACGTATTTTTGGCCTAGAAACGTGATATTCCTCCATTTTGCTTTATATATCTGTGCTTATTTATTACAATCTTCTTTCTGTTTACATATGCCCGGGTCTCGTAGGATTCAGCTGGGGGAAAGAGATGTCACAGTAGTGTCTGGAACATCAAGGGGCTTGGCCAAACAATTAAAAGAGAGAAAGTTTTCAGACATCTCAAGTCTATATCTGCAGATGTGATTTTCATGCAGGAAACACACATCACAGTGACCCAACAACACAAACTGAGATGCCGCTGACCCTTCCGGCAGGTATATTCTTGTTTCTGGCACCATTCATTTGTTTCCGTTAACCCTGCTCAATATTTATGGCCCAAATATAGACTAACCAATTTGTTTTAGAAACGTTTTTGATTTACTCCCTGATACCAATACTTCAAATATAATAATTGGTGGTGATCTGAATTGTTATTTTGATCCCTATTTAGACAGATTATCCTCATGCCCGCCTCCAAACATCTCATCGGTGCAGGTCCTGAATAATTTGATGAAATCCAGAAACTTTGTAGATATTTGGAGGGTTCAGCACCCTAATGACAGAGTACTCATTTTACTCCCATGTCCACAAATCCTACAGCAGAATAGACTACTTTCTGGTACATTCTCAATCAATCTCCCACGTTACTAATAATATGAAATACCATATTTTATGGAATTCAATGACAACGCTGAAGTATCAGACTCCACGCTATGGGGAACATAGCTCATACCAGGTCTCATGGAGAGGGTCCCTCTCCAGATCCTGTCCTCTTACCACCGGTGTCCCCCAGGGCTCAGTCCTGGGCAGAGTCCTGCACCGGGTCAGGGTTCCGCGGGGCCCCGCCGGGTACCCGCAAAAAAACGCGGGGGGCGGGTAAAAAATACACTTCTGTAAATTGGTGGGTCGGGCGGCGGGTAAAAATTAATAAATGCGGACGGGCGGCGGGTGGAACAACGACAACGTATGAGCCTTGTATGTTTTTCTGTTGCACTCAGATGGAGGCAGGGGGTGTGTCTGGCAAGGGGGGGGGTGTCTGGCAGGGGGGGTGTCTGGCAGCTGATCTGACTCGAACAGGAGAAAAGTTTCTGACGCACGTTTTCGCAGTTTGTTTACATAACCGGCATCGTTTCAAGTATGCGCATACTGTGCAATGTGTGACGCTATATGGACTGCACAAAACATTCAAAACTGAGCTGCGGTCAAGGTGATTGATTGGAGACAATACGAGTCGGACAGATAATATAGTAGGCTAACGTTAGCTTCCAGTCAAACATACACACTGGCTGTTTTCATAGCAACAGGCAAGAACATGTCATGGATGGATAGCGTGAAAGTGGAGAGGTCTCATCCCAACGTGGATTTACGTTCCTCCAACAGCAATCATAAAGGCAGTATGGATTATACCGGACATATTGGAAATAGCTGGTAAGTCACTTTGCTTGCTGTAACTGTCTGTGTGTCTGATAGCAGAGCTATCCAGCTGGTTAGTGAGCTAGCAGCTGCTAAAAGCTAATTAACGTACATCAGCTGACGAGTCTCGGCCAGAAAGACTGCTGTTCGCCTCTCGTGTGAAACGGTGGCAGTTTCGTTTGGTTCACTACAAAATGTTTGCACTGCAGATTAACGGTTATTATATATATGCGGTTCCGGGTCGGGGGGCGGGTCTCATGTCTGCGGGGCGGGGTGGGTTGCGGTACTGATTGATCATATGTGCGGGTTCGCGGAGCGGGGTCGGTACTGCACGTCGCGGGGCCGGGCGGAACCGGGTCTTGAAAATCAGACCCGCGCAGGACTCTGGTCCTGGGCCCCTTACTTTTCCTTCTCTATATCAGATCTCTTGCCTATGTGATCTCTTCTCATGGCTTTTCTTACCACTGCTATGCTGATGACACCCAGCTTTTCCTTTCCTTCCCCCCCTCTGACACTCAAATCGAGGCTCGCATCTCTGCATGCCTCAAAGACATTGGCGAGTGGATGTCTGCCCACCACCTCAAGCTCCCAGGAAAAGACTGCCCTCTCGCAGATCTCTCCATCTCCATTGACAACACCACTGTACTTCCCTCCCAAACAGCTAAGAACCTTGGGGTGATCCTTGACAACCAGCTGTCTTGCTCTGCCAACATAGCTGCTACAGCACGCTCCTGTAGGTTCTCTCTCTACAACATCCGCAAAATCCATCCCTTTCTCACAAGAGAAGCGACTCAACTCCTGGTCCAGTCTCTTGTCTCCTCCCGCCTGGACTACTGCAACGTGCTCCTGGCCGGCCTACCTGCCACCGACATCCGACCGCTTCAGCTCATTCAGAACGCTGCAGCCCGTCTGGTATTCAACCAACCCAAATTCTCTCACGTCACTCCCCTCTTCCAGGAGCTCCACTGGCTTCCCATCTCGGCCCGCATCAAATTCAAGACACTGGTACTGGCCTACAGGGCAGTACACCAGTCAGCTCCCCTGTACCTGCAATCCATGGTCAGGTTCCAAACCTCTCAGCGCTCCCTTCGCTCCTCCACCAGTGCAGGTCGCCTCGCCCCTCCTTCGCTATGGGGGCTCAAAAGTCGCTCATCCCGATCTCGACTCTTCTCGTCCCTGGCACCTCAATGGTGGAACGAGCTTCCACCTTCGGTCAGGACAGCTGAATCACTGCCGATCTTTCGGAAAAGACTAAAGACACACCTTTTCAGGCTCCATCTGGGCCCTTCTTGATCTAACTTCGTTCTCTCTCTTTCTTAAAAAACAAAACAAAAAAACAAAAAAAAACACTAACCTTGTACCACTAACCTAAACTTGTACCACTGTTCCTTCAGAAGTTGTAGTTGTCATAGACTGTGCTCCATAGTTGATTGCTCTATTGCTGACAAAAAATGTGTTATTGTAAGTCGCTTTGGATAAAAGCGTCTGCCAAATGACGTAATGTAATGTAATGTAACATATTCGCGGGGATATAATCTCCTACGAGTCCGCTGCCAGGAAGGAGAGAGAGGGGCGACTACTGGAGATAGAAAAAATGCTCTTCCCGCCCTTGAAGTGGCATACCAAGTCTCAAAATCTTCTGAAGATTATAATAAGATATTAAAGCTAAAATATGAATATAACTGTATCCTGGGTGGCCAAATAAATACTCTCCTTTTAAAACTAAGACAGAAGCAATTTGAATTGGGAGATAAGCCCGAGCGGCTCTTGGCGCGGCAGCTCAAGGGTGCCCAGGCCTCTAGGTCTCCGTCAAATCGAAGAGGGGCACCCTGCTGACCAATCCCAAATAGATAAATTACCTAAGTCTAAGTGTGATGCCACTCAATCTGATTTGAACAACTTTTTCGACCCTCTTGCAACACCCAAACTTAGTGACGCTGCCAAAGAGGACTTGGACTCAGATTTCACATTGGAAGAAATAACTTCCGCCATTAAGTCATTTCCATCAGGCAAAGCAGCCGGACCAGATGGATTCGGTGCCGAATTTTACAAGAAATTCTGCAACATTCTCGCTCCACTCCTCCTCAGAATGATATCTAGCTCTATGAAGGACAAAGTCTTGCCTAGAACACTGTATGAAGCTAATATTTCTCTAATCTTAAAAAAGGGGAGGGAGGATGTAGACCCGGCCAGCTATAGACCGATAGCGCTCCAGAATTTTGACAGAAAGGTAATCACTAAAATAGTGGCCACCCGGCTGAATAAACATTTGTCATGATATGATATGATATGATATGATATTTTCATTTATATTGCGCCCGTCAGCCAACTTTTACATTGGTCCGGGGCGTAGCCCGAGGAAAAAAAAAGAAAAGAAATAGACAGGACAATGGAGACAGGGAACCAGGCAGATGGACAGACAGAGAACATAAGTACACCTCAGACGCACAACACAACAGCAAAGTAACGCAGTGATAATCTAGAGCGAAAAGGTGGGTTTTGAGCAAGGCCTTAAAAGTCTGTAAGGTGTTGGCAGACTTGATGTTCAAAGGGAGCTTATTCCACAGTGTCGGCGCCATCACTGCGAAAGCCCGGTAACCCCTTGTCACCAGTTTGGCTCGCGGGCCCTCAGACACAGTTGGTCATTTGATCTGAGGGACCTGGAGCTGACGGATTTGACTAGGAGTTCCTCAATGTAGGCTGGGGCGAGACCATTGAGGGCTTTGTACACAAACATCAGCGTCTTAAATATGACTCTCTTCCTCACTGGGAGCCAATGGAGAGAGACAAGAACTGGGGAGATGTGGTCCCTCATTCTGGTGCCTGAGGCCAGCCTGGCAGCAGCATTTTGGACGCGCTGGAGGGGGTAGATGGTTTTATAAGGAAGACCAGAGTAGAGGGAATTGCAATAGTCCAGTCGTGAGAAAATGAGCATGATGATGATTTTCTGAAGGTCGCTGGGGGAAAGGAAGGATTTGATTTTTGCAATGATGCGCAGTTGAAAGAAACAGGATTGTACCACTGATCTCACTTGATGGTCGAAGTTGAGATCCGAGTCAAATAAGACTCCAAGGTTTCTCACAGTGGGTTTCACCAAGGAGGAGAGGCTTCTCATGTTACTGGAGATCTGAGTAACTGAGGTGGTGCTGCCAAACAGAATGATCTCCCCCTTGCTCTCATTCAACTGCAGGTGGTTTTGTGACATCCAATCCTTGATGTTTCCCAGGCAGGTCTTCAGGCAGTCTAGACCTGTGGAGTCAGCTGTTGTGAGTGGGAGATAGATCTGTGTATCATCGGCGTAGCAGTGGAAGGAGATGTTGTGCCGTGTAATGATTTGACTGAGGGGGAGCATGTAGAGATTGAAGAGGATGGGTGCCATGATTGAACCCTGTGGGACCCCGCAGGTGAGGTTGGCTTGCTGGGAGGAGAAGTTGGCTAGACTCACCGAGTAGGTTCTATTGTTTAGGTAGGATCTGAACCAGGAGAGGGCGGTGTTTGTGATGCCAACCCCCTGTTGGAGGCGGTCAGTGAGGATGGAGTGCTCCATTGTGTCAAATGCTGCACTCAGGTCGAGGAGGACCAGCGCAGCACATTTCCCAGTGTCCACGGTGAGGAGAAGGTCATTGAGGACCTTCAGGAGGGCTGACTCAGTGCTGTGTCCTGCCCTAAACCCCGACTAGAATTTCTCCAGGATGTTGTTCCTCTTGAGGTAGGGCATCAGCTGACTGAGGACAGCCTTTTCCAGGATTTTTGATAGAAAAGGCAGTTTGGAAATGGGCCGGTAATTACTGAGGAGGGTGGGGTCTAAGCTGGGTTTATTGAGGAGAGGTTGAACTACTGCGTGTTTGAGGCAGGATGGAACGGTACCAGTAGCCAGGGAGTTATTGACAATGCCAAGGATGTGAGGACCCACGGTGTCAAAAACCTCCTTGAGGAGGGGGGCAGGGATGGGGTCCAGGGGGGATGAAGCTGGCCTCAGTGAAGAGACGATCTCAGAGAGGGAAGAGAGAGTAATGGGCTCAAAACTGGCGAGGGTGGATGAGCATCCCTGAGTGGTGGCTAGGTCCTGTGTGGAATGTGGGATATTTCTTCTGATGGTCTCCACTTTTTCTGAGAAAAAGGACAGAAATTCCTCACACTTAGCGGGGGATGGATCCTGGACAGCGGTGGGAGGGGGGTGAACAACAGAATTAATAGTCCGGAATAGAACTCTGGGATTTTGTGTGTTGTTGGCAATTAGAGTAGCAAAGTATTTGTCTCTCTCATTTTTTACCACTCTCTGGTAAGTCCTCTGACTCACCCTGAGTATCTCCAATGAGACCTGCAGCCTGTCCTTCTTCCACCTGCGTTCAGCCTGCCTCCAGACCCTCCTCTGGGCTCTGGTGGTCTCGTTTAGCCAGGGGGAAGCCTTGGGCTTCGATTTCTTCAGGGTCAGAGGAGCGATGGTGTCTAGAATAGACCGGCAGGTGGAGTTGAAGATGGTGGTGAGTTCTTCCGGGTCCGAAGACGGCGTCTCGCCAGCGGTGTTTTGGGCAGCAGAGAACGCGGAGGAGAACTTGGTGGCTGCATGGGCATTGATGTAGCGAGAGAGACGAACGGGGCGTTGAGTGTCAGTGATGAGGGAGGGCAGAGATTAATTGAAGATCACAGCCTCATGGTCACAGTCCACATGAGCCTTGGTAGTGTCAACACCACTGATGGACAGGCCAACAGAAAGGACGAGGTCTAGCGTATGTCCTCTTCTGTGGGTGGGGACAGAGACATGTTGAGTTAGACCAAAGGAGTGGATCAGGTCTATGAACTCAGTCTCAAAAGCCCTGGTGGGATTGTCGACATGGATGTTAAAATCGCCAAGGAACAGCAACCTATCATGGCTGGGGATGAGGTATGTTAGGAAATCTGAGAACTGGGGTATAAAGTTCTTAGTCTCCTTAAAGAGCCTGCTGTCCGTTGGGCGGTAGATAATAATAACCAGGAGGGGGTCAGCTGAGCCCACTTTAACCAGCTGAGTTTCAAAACTGGTATAAGAGGGGCATTTCAGCAGAGAACAGGTGTATTTGTCCTTGTACACAAAGACCACGCCCCCTCCTGTCTTACCGCATCTCGGGGTGCTGTGGAATCTCCAGCCAGCCGCGCAGAGTTCTATAAGTGCTGAGAAATCCCCAGGGACTTGCCATGTTTCTGTGATCGCAAAAAATCCCAAATCTTGCACGGAAATGAAGTTGCACAAAACAGATGATTTTTCCATCACGGATCGCGCATTCAGCAGCCCGATTTTCACGGAGGATCCGCTTGCCGACGCGATGGGGCTTGACACCGTCAAACGCTGGTTTCTTGGACGATCTTGGGAGCGGGGTAACGGCGGGGACGTTTGGGAAGCCCGCTGTTTGCGTTTGGACGCTGACCCCGCTCTCCTACCTCGGCGACGGCCTCCGCCCCTCTGATGAATCCGCTGGAAAGGACTCCAAGGTCCCCGAAAATGAGGCATACCAGGAAACGGGAAATGAAGCCCTCTTTCTCGGGAATCCCGGGAAATTGGTTTTTTTTTTTTTTTTTAATGCATCAAGGAGAAATATACCTATTAGTTCCCAACTTGACGAATGTATTATTTGGTGCCATTAATATTTATTAATTAAGGCAAAACATCGCAATTTAACTAACTTTTTAGGCTGTATGTAGGCTGTACCTATATGTAGGCTATTAGGCTATATAGTGCCGTTAGGGTTTATATAATTCACCAATCGCCTGGATTGGCATATGAATAAATCCTGTAGTAGCCTAGGCTAAACATTTTCTTAGAGAGTTGTGGAAACTGCCGTGGAAGGAATAGAGCCGTAAACGCGTCGATCAGCCCGTTTTCACACTCTTTTACGCACAAGATCAATGCTGTCTGATACCTGGCACCATGTGCTTTTGGATAAGGGCTGCTGCGCTGCGCTCTGGCGACTGTCATAATCTCCATACCGCATACCGGAGCACTTATTTATCAGACTATCTCCACCCCTCTGTGCACGGACATCGCCTACAACCAGACCATCAAGCTCATTGCCCAACCTGGGGCACATGAACCGAGGACGCACGGCTGGGCTGGTCGTTAGGGGCGCCTGTTCTGAGGGAGGGGAACTCTTTGGAATAGTGTGATCCTCCCACGTGCTATGTCCTACCGGTGAAGCTTCCCCTATCAGGTGAAAAGAAGCGGCTGGCTACTGCCCATGTCTCGGAGGAAGCATGGAGCCAGTTTCGGCTCTCCCCAGATTGGCAGAGGGTGGATCAGCAACCAGGATAAATAAATTAAAATGAGCACTAACGGGGGATAAAAATGGGATAAAAAATCTGGGGGGAAAAAATAATAATTATTATCTGACATTATATGGGAAAGGAGTCTGTCTGTGGTACAACTTTGCTCAGTTAATAGCAGACACCAGCTGATCCAAGTTAAAGTCGCTCACCGTCTTCACTACTCCAAGCAGAAACTACACAGGATCTTCCCTTCTGTCTCACCACTGTGTGACAGGTGTCATGTGTCAGAGGGCACACTATCTCATGCCTTCTGGTTTTGCCCTTCACTAATGGGATTCTGGGCCAAAATATTTGACTGGTACACTAAGGCCTACAAAATAACCCTGCAGCCGGAGGCAGAACTCGCCATCTTCGGCTGCTCGGAGTCCTCTCTGAACTTCCCTACAGCTGTGCAACAATCTCTGACACTGGGGACAACTGTCGCCAAAAGACTCATCCTGAAGGAATGGAAGTCCTCCTCTTCACCTTCTTTTCAAGTATGTCTGATGGACATGGTTTCTGTTATACAGATGGAGAGACTCAGGTTCTTGAGAACCAACTCGCTTAGAAAGTTCTTAACTATTTGGGACCCGTTTCTGGGCTACTTTGATGAGGTTAAAAATGATTAGTGAGCAGTGACTAGGGTTAGGGGTGATGGACAGCTTGCCCGGTTGGTTTCCTGTGGACCCCTTGGGTGGGGTCCTATGCGTGATGTCCCTCACAGGTACATAAGCACCTTTTGTGGCTGGTAGCACCACGTTACAATGCCAAATGTCAATGATGTATGTATTTTTTTTTCTTTTCCTGTGTCTGAGCCTGTTTGTCTTGTTTGTGTATAGAGAGCTCCAGGGATGACGTATTTTTGTAGGCTGAATGCGGAAGTCCCGAACTTCCTGGTTCTTCACTGTTTCTGTCTATGGGATTTTTGAATGGGTTTTTGGCGCGATGCTTCAAATAATGTCTGTGGGCAACGCAAGTTTAATCAAACGCAAACCAAGGTTCAGCGGGATAATCTTCACACGAGGACCACTTCCATGAGTTTTGAAGCGTAACTGCGAGCCCTAGAGGTAAAAAGCTTGTGCTAAGCTAATCCAGAACTACACACAGTGTCGCATAGGCATCCACGCATTGATTGCGAGAGAAAGAATTTCTGCGTTCACTCGTGATGACGTATAATATCCGCGTCGACATTGTAGTCTCATTTAGCCGTTTGCTAGCTAGCCACCCTTTTAACGGCACATAAAAGCTTCAAAACTCATAAAAGTGGGCTTCATGTGTGAAGATGATGTTACTAAACACTGGTTCGCGTTTGATTAAGCCAGCGTTGCCCAGAGAGATTATTAGAAGCATCGCGCCAAAAACCCATTCAAAACTCCCATAGGCGAAAACTGTGAAGAACCAGGGCTGTTAGCATCGATGATTTCCGGACTCGTTCCTGGAGCTCTCTATTCTTCTATAAAATAAAATAAAAGGATATTCTACATATCCGTGGATTGCAGAAACGTACAATGCAGACATTTAATTCTGGTGACCAGGCTGCCAGATCAGCTCTTCTACTCTGAAAATTCAGCATCCACACACTGAAGAGACCTGGCAGCAGATGATTCAGCAGCCACACACTGAACAGACCTGGCAGCAGATGTACTAACAAGCAATGTATGCAGATCTGCAGCGATTTTGACTAGAAAATCAAACCCTCACTCACATACAGTCTAACGATGACATTTGAGTATGAAATGTCGAGGAAATATTTACAAAAAACTTCAATTAGCTTTTAAAGGTTCTTCAAAATTTCTAAAAAACAAAACAAAAAGTCATAATGGGCTGGCTTAGCCTTCTGTCGATGCTTGGCTCAATACCAGTGTAGTAGCAGAATTTCACTTCAAATGTTCTTGTCTTAATTAAGCCACTTCTTTCAACGTGGGCAGTAGAAGGGTTTTGACTCGTATCCACAAAGTAGTTTATCCTCATGTAATGACGCACAATTACTCACGCAAGTCCAAGTACCGTTGATGTCGTTTTATTTCCTTTCTTCAATTTCCATTCATCAACAGGAACATTGTTTCAAGCAGGTAAAAAAACATCATTCCTTCTGTTAGGTTGCAAAACTATTTAGGATAACTGCAGATGACGGTCAAAAAGCTGTATGCTTCAAAGCTGCTCACACGTTGTCTCAATTACCGATTTAGTGAGTCTGGCAAATTCTAGACTGGATTCTGGACATGCGCAGTAAGCTAGACTGACCACAAAAATATAATTGGTAACAGGCAACAACTACACAGCTTAAATTATCTATTATTCTGATATCCACATAGGAAAAAATATCAAATTATATTATCCAAAATATAGTCGTGTATTCAAAATGTATTTAGCTGAATTTGGCTCTTACAACCAGTTTATATTAATATTAGGGGTGTAACCATATGCATATTCATATTGAACCACTTTGGTACGAGCTTTTAGGTTCAATACGCATTGCAAACCAAACTAATCTTCCACTGCTGAACAGTGCAAGTCTTCAAGGTTATCATGGTAAACTAAAACTGAGACAAAAAAGATGAAAAGTGTTAAAAAAAAACCATTGTTGTAAATTGAGATAATTTAAAAAATATTAAACTACACTGTAATAATAATAAAAAATAACTAGAATAAATTAAAATAAATTAAACTTTTCAAAATCAAGGATATTCCCCTGGCATTTCTACTTTTTTGTTGTATCGAAAACCTACTGAACCATGACACCACTGTGTCGTATCGAACGGAATCGAACCGTGACACCCCACTGTGTCGTATTGAACTGAACCAAACCATACATTTTCTGAGCCATTACTGCCTTAATAATTGTTAAGATGAATCCCTTCAGAGCTTACTGTACTCCCCTTTATACTGCCCCCTTGTGGGTGAAGTTTAAAAATGCGAGCATCCACAAGCTTCAGGTTGCCTATAATGACTGTATGTGGATATTGCTTATAAAAAAACATCAACAGGTGGAGTAGTGCAACTGACTTGTTCTGCAAGACAAGAGTCGACACTTTTCAGGCCCTTTGAGAAATCTGATGTACAAATTGATCTGTCGCCTGAATGTTTCCCAGAATGCCATCATGCTGCTGACTCCTAGATTTAGTGCTGTGCAATACCAGTCACAACTGTGGAAATATTGGTATAATTGCCTTATATAATCAAGGAGCAAGGCTCTCCTTATGTTTTGGGTTGTTTTATTGTGTTTTGTGTGTTTATGTTGTTGTATGTGTTTTTTATGGACTTTGAGTGCGCCAATAAAGTTGATTGATTGAATATAAGACTAAAAATGATCCCTAATCCATTGATTTTGTTTTATGGTTTTCTATGGCTGATGAATGTTGTTCCAAACTGTTTACCATTCATATTGTCTGTCTTGTATCAATGTGTAACAGTGTTGTGTTTTCATTGCTGTTGCCTTGATGCTGTCTACATGCTGCTGTGCGTGCGTGCGTTTGCAGGTGGTGTATGTGACCATGGAGGATCTGCACAGAGCTGAGCTCATCTGAAGTCAAGCTTGTTTACTTCCTTCCCGCTAATGCACCAGTTCACGTGCACAAATTACAGTAATGGACTTGTATGAAACTGGCCTGTATTTCTGAATAGTTTTGTACAATATGTGGGATTTTTTATTTATTTTGTATTTCGTGCACCAGTTTTCATGTGTTATTCCCCGTTGAAACGACGTTATTGTTCTTGGTAAATCAACAGTGAGCTCCATTCATATTTGGACAGTAACACACATGGTTTGTTCAGGCTGTTTGGTTACTTTGTTTTATTCACTAATGCATCTAATCTTGATATAGTAAAGTAAATGAAAAGTAGCTAATGTTACACTTTCTCAATCTGCAATCTACATTAGTTTACATGACAAATGTTGGACATAAACTATAATGTGTTTTGTTTCACCTTGTTTTGTAGTTGATCCGCTTTCAGCTATTAATAAGTCATAATGATGTACTTGTCCTCATAGCTAATTTCATCCTAGGCTAGGCAGCATGTTTGATAACTCAGAGTAGATAATGGTAAGGGCCTACATCAGTGGTTCTCAAAGTGAGGTCCTTGAGGGTGTTCCTGGGGGTCCCCATCAAAGAGGGTCATCATTTATTTTCACTAGAATTATATCCATTAGTAACAATGATCAATGATAGAATATATTACTATGTATGACTATTTTGGTCATGGGTTTCATACACTTTCTGTAATAAAACATTAAAAGTGTGACTGACGACCTTCCCACCGTCTTGCAGGAGCCTGGAGTTGGAGTTGTTAGGCTGACTGTGTGCAAATGGGCCCGGTGCACTCATTGGGCTTAAGAAGTAGTTCAGTCCATTCAGTCTCTCTCCCTCCTCGCTGATGCACCTATTGTTCCGTTAGTTTGTTTAATGTAGTTTGTGCTGCTTTATTTTCCCTTAGTTTTAGTTAATAAATTATTGTTTTAACTTTGGTGTATATATGACTCCCCTCATAAATTATGTTACAATCCATCTCAAGGAAGTAACAAATGAGGGGAGTCATACACCAAAGTAAAAGTTAAACAAAAGTAGAACAAAAGGTGCATTGGTGAGGGGGAGAGAGACTGTCTAAAGGTATTTTTAAGCCCATGCAGTGAGTGCCCCGGGCCCAGGTGCACCCAATCAGCCTAACAACCACAAAACCAGGCTCCTGCCAGACAGGGCCAGGAGAGTGGGAGGGTCATCACAAAAGCAAAAATATTATCAGATGGGAGACCCTGAGACAAAATCTTATCAAATAGGCGTCCGTGACGTGAAAGTTTGAGAACCACTGGCCTAGATAGCTCTGTGCAGTAATATTATACATTCATATATATTACTCAGATGTAGGATGTAGATCTTATTTGTCAGTTATATTGCATGTTATATGTATATTGTATGTTGTAATATTGTTTTGTGTGTGTGTTTTTTTAGTAGTAATAGTCGTTCTTCTAATAGTGGTAGCAGTAGCAGATGTAGCCTAATAGTATACACTACTGTCGCAGCGAGCAGGTGTGTTGTTTCTCAAGTCCACTAGATGGCATCAGAGTATAATGAAGTCGGTACAATCTGTGCTACTTGGCTACTTGGCAGTTAATCAGCTTTCACCAACAGCAGACAGGCTTTATTTTGAAAAGCAGAGGCTAGACTGTTTAGTTAGGTCCACTGGGGGGCGCTCTCTCTGTTTTCGCTCTCCTCCCCTCCTAATGACAACTATCTAAAGCACGCAGCGACTAGCAGAAATAGGTTTTCCCATTTAGTTTTGCTCTTCAAAATAAAAGTCCATAAAGTGATACACTTTTGTGCGCACGCCACTGCTCCCGTGGAAAGTACCGACGCACACACGTCTGTGCACTTGTCTTGTGAGTTTTGTCATGGAAATACTACCATACACCTCAGCTTAACCTGAACAAACATTTTTTTCTTTACCTAACTAGCCAGTTAAAAAAAGTAAAGGAAAAGAAAGTGATGTTAACATGTGACTGCAGACTGCTATCAACCACTAATATACTCGGTAAAGTCTTTACCAGATATGTTAGTGTGCAACTCAGATGTGTTAGCAAACGAACAAGCTGACCAATTAGGCTATGTAATATTTTAGTGGGGAGAATGGCATTGAGTTAATGTACATTTAATCATAACCAACTAGCTACAGTGTTCTCAGACCCTTGCATGATTATAGGATTGTCTTTGGGACTTTTACTTTAAAAAATGTATTCCATCACAACGGAAGTCTACTACACGGGCTCGAGCTTTAAATCGCCTCTGGCTTAAAGTTGCGTGTACGGTACACAACATGCGTGTGTTTTGATGGGTGCGCCTGGCATGAACACAGCCTGTTTATCTGCCTGGTGAATAACCTCAGTATAACTAAGGTTAGACTTAGATCAGACCTGACAGCATGAGATACAGTGTTAACAGTGCAATGCTCGGCTGGAACACAAGGCAAAGTTACAGAGAGATAGGTGAGCCCACCTGCGAGGTCTGAACACCGGGGAAGGAAGATGGATGATGGTGATCAGTTTGGGAGTATCGGTGGCAGAGAGGCCGCAGAGAGCGGCTCTGCGGGCAGAGAGGAGGCGAGGTCCGGGGAGCTGCTCATGTATCTGAGCTGTCTACCGGAGAGGTACCGCACCGCCAAGTTCAGCCTGGCCGCCTATGTGCTCTGCTGGTCTCTGCTCAGATGGTACCAGGTGAGAAGACGCGTTTTCAATGATGGAAGTTGGAACAACCTCTCAATGTTTGTTTCACTTTTACTTCAATAGACTGTCACTCTAATTCGCCGAACTCAAATTCAAAAAGTCTCACAGTTTAATGCAGGCGTTAATAATGGCCATAACAGTACTGTTTAACATGACCGAATATTTTTTCTAAATCATGAAGAGGCACTTTTCAACTCGGCTTACGTGTAACCCACCAAGCAAAACTTATTTAGATGAAATCTTAACTTTGATAAGTTCACGCTGTACGCCACCGCCCACCATAATGTAGGCTATTTCGGGGAGGAAGACGATTGTGGGAATAAGATTCTAAACATTTGAATTCTAGTGAAAAAAAGTGCGGGTTGGTGGACGAGATGTATGCCGAAATGAATGTAGCTCGTAGTGATTTACAAAAGTTATGAGTCATTCTATGAGCTAGGCTATGTACTCTGTCCATAAGCAAGGGAACACTAAACTGACAGATTTTTGAACGGACCGTCCGATCTGAAGTGTATCAGACAGAGACATTTCAAATGTCTTTCAAAGCACTTGTGTCCTGTTCTGGCCAAGTAATACGGTTGTTTTATCTTTCTTTGTTTGTCTTCGGCCTACTTTTATTTGATGAACAAATTAAAACATATTCTAATGCATATAGCCTGCTGAAACAGGCGTAAACCCTTACAACAAAATAATCAAACTTGCTATTAAACAGCTGTCTAAAGATAACATGGGGCAAACATTTCAGTGTAGCCATGTAGACACACACACACACACTGCTATTAATCAACTCATTGTTTTCAAAGTTTTTTCAAAGGGACACCTTTATTAAGTTCATTGAGCCTTGCTATACATGCTACCCAGATATCAATGACACGTTGGCCCAACATTGGCAATGGTCGCATCGGTCGGCAGCTGAAGACGTAGTTGGGCCAGAGTGGAGCTAAATCCCCAATCGTGGCTGCCTGGGTTGGGCTAGCAGGTAAAATGTTAATTATGCTGTATGGATAGAACAGGAGGATTTACCCCACCCTGACCACGCCCCCAGCCAGCTAACCCAGTGTCTATGACGAGACATTGCCACAACCTATGCATTGTCTAGATTAGAAGTTAATTAGCTTTGCAAAAGGACAACAAAAGAGGACATGTCTCTCTCTCTCTACGTGCCATAAATCATTCAACATCTGTGGACACTGTATTAATGGACTGATATGCATAAGAGCACTTCTCTGTGAGATGGCAGTTGTTTTGTTGTTGTTTTTAGTTGTCTTCCTTTTGTCTTGTCCTCTGTCTGATTGTGTTTACTGTGTTAAAGCAGCTACGAGCAAGATTTTCGATTGTTATTAACTCATTGAGTGCCAAGGACGAGTATGTTCGTCAATTCAGATACTAACGTAGAGTGCCAAGGACGAGTATGTTCGTCAATTGCGTTTTTTGACGGTGGGACGTGGATCAAAGCCTCAGGCATCTCCTGTACAAATATTGTAGCTATTGAAGGTGTATAACCTATTTTACGGACTCATTAGGTGGCGACAGTGCTCTCCAGATTAGAGAAAGGTCCGGAAAACAGCAGGAAAAAGCCCCGTGATAAAAGAGAAACCGCTCATGCTGCAGCCAGAGCCATATAGATTGCTCTGTCTGCAGCTGACGTTGGCTGCGAACAGCAGTCAATCCGCGCCCACAACTGAGCCCCTCTGCTTCTGTCTGTCTGTCTGCATAGTTTCTCCACATGATTAGCCGCCAGAAAGGCAGCACCCGACGCCGAAGGGCCAAACCTTTCCCTGCAGTCCGGTTTGGCATTTCCGTGTCGCGCTGGGAGCCGGCGCACAAAAACGGAGCGCTCCGAAAATAGACTGGGTGCGTGTTAGGCTGTGTGTTAGTGTGGGGAGGAGTTTGCAGCTGAGGGGGGGAGAGGGGGGTGGGGCACGCAGGGCACCACACAACTACACCACGTCACTATATCAGAAAATATTAGCTTCAGACTCAGTGAATGTGCTTGAAATGCTTCATTTCACAAAAGGCGGAATAACTCAGCTTCTAATTTGAAACGTCTTTTTGCTCAAAACAACCTATCTTCTCCGGCTCATAACTAAAGAACGGAAAATAGTATCAATAAACTCTTTTTTGCAGATGATAGAAGAGAGTCTCATCGTTCTTTGTGCGTGTTCGGTGTTTACATAGTAATATCACACAATATTCTGTGGGCCTCGAGAAATCACTGAAAACGCTCTGAAACTCTGGCACTGGGAGTTCTCCAAAAGTGGCTGGCACTCAATGAGTTAAACAGTATAATTATAATATTGATGCATCACATCTTACCTATAATAGTAGCTGAGACCAAAGCCGTGTGAATCGGAGATTGCTCTCTTGATGATTATACATTACATTACATTACATTACATTACGTCATTTGGCAGACACTTTTATCCAAAGCGACTTACAATAACATTTTTGTCAGCAATACAGCAATCAACTATGCAACACAGTCTATGACAACTACAACTTCTGAAGGAACAGTGGTACAAGTTTAGTTCAGAGTCTTATAGAGTCTGTGTCTGTCTACCGGCGGGCCGGATAAACCCGGAAGTGAAACTAAACGGTTTACGGCCTGCCTGCCTTCAACCATTTCCCTCTGCCTAGCAACAGACCATAAACACGGAGAACGCCATGCAGGCGGCTTGCTACTCTCGCGAACATCTCTCGTTATATTCTAACAGTTTGTTTGGAAGTTATTTTGTTATTTTGTGGTTATGGCCGAAGTGGCTGCCGCAAACCGTTTCATTTCACTTCCTGATCTGCCCCGGCCGCAGACAGACTAATCGTCAAGACAACACTGGCCGATTCACTCGGGGTTCAAGCGAGACTACTCGGCGTTGGTCTCGTCTACTATTAGAGGTAAGATGTGATGCATCAATATCAAATTTAGACTGTTTAATAACAATCAAAAATCTTGCTCGTAGCTGCTTTAAATCAAAATGCTATAAATAAAATATGTAAAAAAATAAAGCATTCAACATTAAATAAAGTCGCTGTAAAGCCAATGTCAAGCTAATGCTTCTTCTAAATGACTTGCAAATATATACTGTATATTTTTAAATAACTTGACTTGCAAATATATATATTTTAATAGCTTGCCTTAAGGCATTAGGAAATAATGCTGAATGTGGGTAACTATAGCCTAAATAAAGCTATGGATTTTTTTTCTTTTCTTTCGTCATAAGAAAAGGAATTCAGACCAAATTTAGCTACAACGTGGCAATTGGTTATCAGGCATGTTGTGCAAATTGTGCAAAAACCTTGAGAAAACGAATATTTACCGACGTGAAAAAGAAAACAGCATTTCATTAATACGTTATCATCCTAACTTTACTATTGATGTTCCCCACTAAACATCGTCACAAAGACTTATAGGCTACTTGATGCACATTTTTAAATATAAAAACACGTTTATGCCATAAATGTTAAATTACATGATGTAAAATATATTTTTGTCTTATCGTTTAAGTACCCGTGGCGTCACAGAGGCAATGGGTAAATCATATTACTTGCCATTGAAAACGGCAATGCAGCTATATATATTCAAGATGCCTATTGTGACTGCAGTGAACAGATAGCTCTCTGCTATGGGCTGATTTATGTGCCACCTCAAATTGAATTCGTTTTGTGAATTTTTAGCAGGCTCGTGCTTGTTGTATTTGTTTATCCGTGATTGATTGAGTTTGACACTGTGCATGTTTGTTTATAGTGGTTTCAGATACATTTGACTTTTATCTAGCATTTATTAGCGATTTGTATTGATTTATATTTGGAATAGAAGCATTATCCATAACCTGCCACCAGGGCGGCAGTATGACTGGGGTTAATGTTAAGAGGGCTACAAATTCGTAGAAGAAGAGTGCTTTTCCCATGAAGAAGAGACAACGTTAACTCAGACTACTGACTGAATGAATGAGTTATGCCCTTTCACACTGTTCAATGATATACGTATACTGTATAAACATCCTTATTCAACTCAAAGTGGTCTTCTATGATTGTAGCGAACCTGAATACAACAAGACCAAATAGTTCTAGCGGGAGTGGGTGTGTGGTGCCTCGGCCAAAAAGGAGTTAGGTCAATCAGCGCTCGATTGCTCTTCCTCCTTCCTCCTCTTCCTCCTTGAGGACCCGGATTGCGCACACACATGTTGAAATTTTTGAACACAAGATTCTGAAAATTTTGAATTGAATTTTGAAATAGGAATGTGGAAACTGAATAATTTCAAAGCAAATAAATTCAGTTTAAAATTATGCTATTCAGATTCAGTTTTTCAATTCACATTAAAAAATAAAAATTTCAAAATAAAAAACAGCAATTCAATTTCAAAATGAAAAAATTTGAATTCAAATAGAGCAATTCAATTTCAAAATGAAAAAATTCGAATTCAAATAGAGCAATTCAATTTCAAAATGAAAAATTTCGAATTCAAAAAGACCAATTCAAATTCAAAATTCAAAATTTCGAATTCAAGTTGAGCAATTCGAATTCAATTTGAGGTGGCACATAAATCAGCCCATATAGTCCAGTCAATCTGTGGTTTGAGATAGAACGAATTGCAATAGTAATCATTCAAGGTTTTATGTGATCCCTAGGGTCATATAAATAACATATTAAAAGTATAAGATTATATATTTAGTGGATCAATGTAAATTCAGGGGTTGATATCTGGGGCCTTCTTGTCACTGTCTCACATAAAGAAGTGAATACCTCTGCTTCTGAACATGTTTTTTAGGGTGTTCTTTCACATAAAACCATCAGATATGACCTGTTCTGAATGTATTAGTATCCTTACCCCAAAATTACCTTCAAAAAAATCCAAACAAAGTCAATAAAATCAGGTTATAAACGTTTTATTATCATTGAATTTTCTGTACATACAAATTTGTCTTGGTAAGCTTGAAACATGCCTTGACTGTAGGCCAACATGTAATCTTCACTCCATGTCCTCATCCAAATGATGTGCCGACATATTGGCGCACACACCTCTGCACTCTGAACAGGCTCGGGAGCAATCAAGTCCTTGACGACGGCATTTGCAGCGCATAGTGCTGCAACCTGACTTGCATCTGCAGCGCACAAGCTCCAACAAGGACTGAGGAGCAGGGTCCTGGTCGGAATGGATGGGAATAAGACATGAGTCTTGGATCCTCCAGCCCCATTCCTCCGGTGGTAGCAAGTTTCCCCTCCAATCCTGAACCTGATGGTACACTCTGAAGCTGTGAAACATGGCAGACGAAGATGTTGGTGGCAAGTTGCGAGGGTGGATAGCCGTTTTGCTTTCAGTCACCTTAGCATAGAAACGTTTCAGCCTGAGGTCATTGAGAGAATCTGTTTCTCCGCCTTTGTAGATTAGTATCATTGCCCTTTCCCCTGCAGCAGCAATTTCATCGTTGGTAGCAGATTGTTTTTGAAAAATGCTGGCCTGCACTCTGAATGAGTCGCTTTCTTGAACCAGACGCAGAGATACCCCTTTCCCAACTCCAAACACTCTGGATGTTGTATCACAGCCAAGCAAGGCATGCGCGAATAAGATGTTGTTGCTAACATCCTCACCCAACACATCTCTTGCATGCCCAATGTTCAAAAAACTGCGACATGACAAAGACGACTTCTTGGGCTCAGACATGAAATACAGCTCTCCTTGCTGATAGAGGTGTAACAGAAGAATGAGGAGGTCAGTGTAATCTCCAACAAGGACAGTTCTTTGTTTCAATGTTGCTGTCACTGCTGTCTGAACTATGAGCACATCTGCATCTCCCTGAGCATTTTGAACGTCAAACCCTGCAAGTTGTAGCCCTTCCCCCAACAGGTTTATGAAGCGTTGTTTGTTTTCATTGTTTGGCAGAAATTCCTGTTTTCTCAACGTCAGTGACATGGTTGGCGTGAATGAAACCTTCCGGCCAGTTTTTGCATTCCTCCTTTTATGGGCACCATCCCTCGTAGATGGCTGGCTACTGTACCCATCAAACACGATCACCACTGATTGGCCATAATGTTTTCGAACATAACCACTGTAAATTTCCACTATTTCCCCGTATGTCTTTCCTATCTCCCAGGGTAGTCGATGGAGGAGGGCCCCTCCATCTAAGACATACAGGATGTCTCTTTCTGGCACATCATCATGAGGCACAGCATTCCATATCTCTTGCAATTTGCGGTTTGTTCGCTCGGAGAAACACCGTTTTCGTTTCAAAGAGGGCAGGTGGATACCCATAAAGTTCGTACTTGAAGGCTTCAGCCAACTTGTCTGCCTGTGTCCCAGCAATCACTAGTCTCTGAAACAAGAGCTGCGGATCGATATTGACAACTTCTTCTTTGTTCAGTTTGACTGTGGATTTGGAGTCCATGGTGACTGCATGTGCTTTCCTCTTGAACGTATATTCTGTCACCTTTTTCCCTACCATGTCCTTTAGGACCATTCTACCAACCTCTTTTGAATGGTCCACATTCACCGTATTATGGGCTGTCACACCAGTGATTAAATGTTGAAGGTGGTCATACCCGGCAAATGGATTTTGCAATTCTTAGTTTGTTTGCAATGCTAACAAACTAAGAATTTTGATAGTGTCCACGTTGTCTCTTGCCTGTCTTGATGCAGAAAGGTCCTTGTGCTGTTCACTAGTTTTGTAATTTACCCCTGTCAGTTATTGCATGACATTGTTGATTTCAGATGTTGTAGGGTTGGAAAGAACCCACACCAAACATTGTGTTTCAGACATACCCCTTCCCCGTGTCAGTCCTCCGGTCGTTTTCATACTTCGCATGAGGGCTTGTTCTATCACAAGGTCCGGGGAGAGTCCAGCCCAGTATTTATCTGACCTACGGACAACTTGTAGACCATCTTCCTGAAATCTTTGGTAAACTTGGGGGTGCGTGTTTTCTAGTTGCCGCGTTTTCTGGAGGTATATGCTCAATGATTTGACATACAAGTTATGTCCAGAGGCGGCCATGAATGGCATCATGTCTGTCAGGGTATCAAGGGGCTGAACCCAATTTCCAGTTCTCTCCGATCTGATGAATGCATGGACTAGATCGATCATCTCCATGTACTGTAGCCAGAGTGCTGCTGTTCGGTCATCTACCATGGTTGTCTTCTGTGCCTCCAAACGGTGGGCTATGATCTGGAGTAGTTCACTTTCATTTGTCCCGGTTGCAGTGACAGCCATTACACTGTCATACAGATCTGAGGCTTTTGCTAGTTCCTCTAAGTCTTTGGCATGGTCCATAGATTATCCATGTGTCAAGCTGGACATCGCACCATTCCCAATCGCATCGTCCCACAGACTGTGGTATGTAGTGCATGCTGGCAGGTTGGAATATACTACTTGGGCACACAATCCAAATGCAACTATGCAGACAGAGCAGATATTTTTTTACTTAGTCTTTAATTAAATATTAGATTGAAAACATTGAGAGATTGCAGATTAAATATTTGATTTTGACTCAATTCTGATTTAAAAAAGGTAGTAGTACCGTAAATTCCGGACTATAAGACGCACCGGTGTATAAGCCGCGGGACCAAAATTGACTATTTTTTTCTTCTATAAGCCGCACCGGACTATAAGCCGCGGGTGTTTTGATGTTTAATTACCATATGAAAGGGTTCGTGCACAGAGAGGAATGTCGGGAAAGAGATCGCTGTTTGGGGAAGCTCCCATTTATTAACATTTCAACAAAACAAAACAAAAGTCAGGTCACTAATCCCCAGACAAAATCACACAACAATAGGCTACCGTATATGTGCAGCAAACCTGTAACCAGAGAAGTCAAGTCACTAATCCTCGTCTTCCTCTTCTTCCTGCGTACTGAAACCACCAAAGTCCTCATCTTCAGTGTCGGAAACGAACAGGTTCAGGGTGGCTTCGTCAACCACTCTCCTCTCTCCTTCAGGTGCCATGGCACGAGTCCGATACCTCACGAGTCCGACACCTCACGAGTCCGAAAAAAGAGGCTAACTTCCCCCAGACCCTAACCCAAAACCTAACCTCTCCCACCCCCACGCCTAAACCTAACATCCCCCAGACCCTAACCCAAAACCTAACCTCTCCCACCCCCACGCCTAAACCTAACCTCCCCCAGACCCTAACCCAAAACCATGAGGTGTCGGACTCGTGAGGTATCGGACTCGTGAGGTATCGGACTAGGGGGCAGTCCCCGTGGCGTCATCCTCTTCATCCCGCAGCAGTCCAGCGTTTTGGAACCCGTTGGTAATTGTGGATGTTTTCACACTCCTATAATATTCCGTGATCTTCCTTTGTGTGAATTCGCCGAAGTTTGTGATTTTCTCCTGATAGTCGGGAGGGAGTTGTTCAGTAGTTCTCCCCCGGACGGACAGTCCCTTTTGCCCAGGTTACGCGCGGCTGCTCTGTTTGATCGGCGGCTGCTCTCTTTTAATGCGAGATTGACTGCTTTCAACTTGAAAGCTGCCTCGTGTGAATTTCTGCGTACCTTCCCCATGGTAAGTGAGAGTGTTGCTTCTACTGCTCGTCTTGTTGTGAATATTCCTTGATCTTCCTTTGTGTGAATTCGCCGAAGTTTGTGATTTTCTCCTGGTAGTCGGGGGAGGGAGTTGTTGCCCGAGTGGCCGTTTGCTTACCGTAATTACCATATGTAAGTGGTCACGCACAGAGGGGATTGTCGGGAAGAGATGGCTGTTTGAGGAAGCTCCCATTTACCGTATTACAACATTTCAACAAAACAACATAACACAACACCACCGTTGTTTATTTTTACAGTGCACACAGTGTCCGCGGTGTGGTGAAAAGAGGGCAAGAGAGGAAATTAAAACAGAAGTGGATTTATAGTTAGAAAGAGTGCTAAAAAAGAGAGATTTTTTTTTTTTTTTTTTTTTTTTTCTGAAAAAATCCATAGATAAGACGCACCGTTATATAAGCCGCAGGGGCCAAAAAACGGGAAAAAAGCCGCGGCTTATAGTCCGGAATTTACGGTACCTCAAATACAGGTATAATACATTAGAATATCCTCTGAAAAAGTATTTTATTGGAAAGATTGACCCCAAAAACCTAGAAAAAGACACCAAACATGTTGGATAGGTGTACATAGACCCTCTAATATTAACACCATTTTACCCAGACTGCGTCACTCTAAAACATGGAAAATTTGCTTTTGACCTTGGAAAAAAGTATGTTCCACTAAATCCATGAAGTTATACTTTTACTATATGATGTAGGTGGGTATTAGGACCAATAAAAATTATGAAACATTACTATTGCAATTACTTCTATGTTGGGCCCTTTTTTGAGTTAGATTGACTGGACTAATACTCTGCGTCTCCACATGAGCTTCCGAGTTCGATTCCGGATAGCGGACAGTTATTCTTTTTAAAATCTTGCATAAATAGTTAAATCTGGACATAACACTGCCATAATACAGTTTAAGGATATTTCAGAAAGTAATATTAACACATAGAAATTATGAAATTGCGTGTAGAGGACCGTTTACAGTATACTGTAAACAGGACTGTTTCCAACGCTGGGCAAACGTGATGCCACCGGCCAAAAAGACGTGCACCTGGGGTTGGCTGCCAACGTCCCGCCACCGTAAGTGCAAACATTGTGCCAACGTGTCATTGTTATCTGGGTAGGCTTGTCACAATACTAGAATTTCCAACCTCGATACCGATACCCAGGACAATAATACTCAATACCATTTTCGATAGATTTTTTGTACTGATACTATCAATAATTTTCACAACTTTATGCCATATTATGAGCATAACGTTATGTTAGGAAAAATACAATAATACATGCCATAAATTATGGATTACTTAAAGGAACACTCTGCCCATTTTCAACCAGCTTTGTATCATTAGAACATCAGTAGTATATCAGAAAACTGTAAACTGTTTTGAAGTCTGTCATTTAATTTGACAGTTATTGAGTATTAAAGTGTGGACCAGTGACATCACTGGTCCACACTAACTCAAATTAATAACTCATTAACTCAAATCAACTCTCAATAACTGTCAAACTAGATGAATGATGAATAGTTTGACAGTTATTGAGAGTTGATTTGAGTTAATGAGTTATTAATTTGAGTTAGTGTGGACCAGTGATGTCACTGGTCCACACTTTAACACTCAATAACTGTCAAATTAAATGACAGACTTCAAAACCATTTACAGTTTTCTGATATACTACTGATGTTCTAATGATACAACGCTGGTTGAAAATGGGCGGAGTGTTCCTTTAATGCAGCAGTATGTCTCTTAGCTGTAGGGTTCCACAAGGTAGCGAGTCGCTCTCGTCTCAAAGATCACTAGTGATGTTTCAGCCACATTGCACATTTTTGGAAAATAAAGACTTTTTCCAAAGCAATATTAGCAGTGTTTAGGAATGTAGCAAACTGACGTGGACCTCTGGACATCATTTCATCCCAAGGTAGCCTATTATCACACAAACGCACAAACATGTTTGAAATAGTCGGCCAGACACCGTCTAGCTGCAGAGCGATCTGGGGCTAGCACATTGAGTCTTAATTATGTTTACAGATAAAGCTCATCTCAGCTGACTGTCATTCACACCAGGGCAGCCTCGTCCTCGTCCAATCAGGACAGACCAAATTAGACCAGCGATCAGCAATAGTCTTCCCAGGACGATTAGACAGGAAGTCTGCTGTCATGGTTGCAGCCAAGCAAGTATTGCATAAGATGCTCCTGTAAGTCCACAATATAAAACACAATCAAGATATTAGTCATTCCATGCACAGCCTCTGTACACTCCCATGGGGCATTTGAGGGTTTGCATTGCAAGCTACAGCTAGTTGGCTAAAATGTCAAATTCCATTGTCAAAGTTCAAAACCCTGTTGTGGAGTGGGACCGGAATGTCCTACCTTCTGGGGGGAAGATATGTATTTCCATGCCGAGATAAAAAATAAAATCAAAAAGTTTAAAAACAAAGGAGTTTCTTCAGTCAAAGATAGAGTAGTCTCGCTGGCCAGCCTCCCCTCCCTTCCGGGAGAGGAGTCTGGTGGCACAGGTCTCTATTGTGGAATTGCGATGGGTGGCGCTTAGCGGCAGTGCCCTTGGAAAATTGTTTCCAACAATTCACCTTGCCATTTTCAGCGTGTAGCAACGAGCTAGCGTGTAGGTTTCTGCCGTTAGTATTGTTTTCACTGAGGCGACAGGGCACTGTTTACAGCGACACACAGGGAGGAGGGAGCGGAAGCCGCTCTGATTGACATGATCGGAGCCAATGACAGAGCTTGTAATAAACGGGGAGCGGACATCTGGCAGCGACTGAAACAGTCGCTCCAATGGGAGAGCAGAGTAGAGCAGGGGAGGGCTTATACCAGTAACCTGTTTCCGTGCAGCCAGACTCCTCTCATGGAAGGGAGGGGACGCTGGCCAGCGAGACTAAAGATAGAGTAGTTATTTTTGAATGTGTGAAAATGTAAGTAAAGTTTCAATTTTCACAATAACAGAAATGTTACTTTTAAGTAGATGCTTCAGAATCAGAATCACTTTTATTGCCACAGTATGCAAGTTACATACAAGGAATTTGTCTTAGTGTCTGTATGCAGCGTAGCGGTTACATCAATATACAGGGATAAGAAGTAGGAAGAAAACTAACGGCAATCACAAGGTTGCAAGTGCAATCAAATCAAATCAAATCGAGTCAATATATACAATATGTACATGAGTGGTGAAGTGTTCTGTGGATGATAAATATGAATTTACGTTGGATTTACATGAGATTTACAGACTGAGTTAAATATACGTTAAATAGGCAGTGGATTTACATGAATTTACAGTCAGAGTTAGATAAGAGTTTACATTGAATGTACATGAGATTTACAGGCTAAGTTAAATAGGCATTAATGTGCAGGGAATTTACATCAATTTACCAGTCCCAGTTAGACAGGCATTAAATTAGATACAGTATGAGTTCCAGTTTTATGGGGGGGGGAGTTCAGTTGAGTTTAGGAGGAGGTAGTGAGTTTGTGTGTGTGGGGGGGGGTTGTTTGTGAGGTCCTTGGCGGAAGGGGTTTCCGGGCCTTGTTGGGCCTTAAATAAACAGATGATTGATTTGTAGGAAATGATTTTCCTAAACTGTCAGAACATGCTGAATTGACGCAAATCGGCGTGTTAAACAATGACACTGAACTTAAATATTTTCAATAATCTGCTATACTGTACTCCACTGCACCTGCATTGAGTCTGTGATGTCACAGCACAGTCGACTGAAAGCTCTGTCATAACTGTCACATGTTGGCTTGACAGAAGCCATTAGCGAGGCTAATAAGACGAGGGCGTGTGTGAGGCAGAGGAGCGCAGCACCGCCCCCCTGGAGGTCAAATGTGTTCTGTGGGACTTGGCCCAGGTTCTCACCTCGCTGCCGGGACAAGCCAAGTCATGTCTGCAGTCTGTCTGTCTGTCTGCCTGCTCTGTCTGTCGGTCTGCACTGTCTGCCTGTCTGTCTGTCTGCACTGTCTGCCTGTCTGTCTGTCTGCACTGTCTGTCTGCACTTTCTGTCTGCCTGCACTGTCTATCTGTCTGCAGTGTCTGTCTGTCTGTACTGTCTGTCTGCCTGCAATGTCTGTCTGTACTGTGTCTGCCTGCACTGTCTGTCCGCCTGCCTGCACTGTCTGTCTGTACTGTCTGTCTGCCTGCACTGTCTGTCCGCCTGCCTGCACTGTCTGTACTGTCTGTCTGCCTGCACTGTCTGTCCGCCTGCCTGCACTGTCTGTACTGTCTGTCTGCCTGCACTGTCTGTCCGCCTGCCTGCACTGTCTGTACTGTCTGTCTGCCTGCACTGTCTGTCCGCCTGCCTGCACTGTCTGTACTGTCTGTCTGCCTGCACTGTCTGTCCGCCTGCCTGCACTGTCTGTCTATCTGAAGTGTCTCCACTCCACACAACAGGCAAGGAAGTATGCTGGCACAGGTCCAGCGAGGCCAAACCCAGCTGTTTTGCAGGCTTGTACGCTTGTCTTGTCAGATGTTTCATCAAATGATTAATGCTTCTGGAAGGTTTGGGGTGTGAATCTAAAGAGGGAAAATGACTCCAGTTACCTGACTCAAAGCCTTGTTCACATTGACTGGCATATAACTGTGCAATGTCTAGAAACATATCTGTATAAGCCTTTGTTTACAATCCTGTGCCTTATTTATACATTTACTGTACATGTAGATTCTTTCATAATGTAATGTATTTAAAATAGACACTTTACACCACACTTATTGTATACTAGAAATCTAGGGTGGAGAAACTACCTTTTGGCCTTAACTCACCCATGTCCTCTTCTCCCTACTTCTTCTTCGTTGGTGTTTTATGGCACAAGTTGACATCCTTTATGTTGCATTCAAGTGACATCACTGATGAGATCACTGACGACATCATAATTCACTAATTTATGACATATTTCTTTTATATAAAAGGGACTAAGCGGGTTCTATCTGTCTGTCTGTTTCTCTGTCTCTCTGTCTGCGATTTTTCTTCTTCTAATGGCTTTCCGGCAGACTGGATGCCTTGCGGCACATTGCTGCTTCTCACAGTTGGATGGTCTCACTCTAGACCTGGTTCTTCTTCTTCTTTCAACTTTCCGGTGTTTCTCACACCTCCTCAATCTTGGCTGTTGCGCCTCGTCTCATGTTTCTCCGCTCCTCATCCCTCCTGAAGGGGTCCTCCGTTAACACATTAAGTGCCAGAGACGGACTAATTCGTCTTACATAATCCAGCGCTTAAGTGCCAAGGACGGACTAACTCGTCTTACATAAAGATTTTTTTTTTTTGACAGTGGGACATCAATCAACCCCTTTTACATCTTCGAGATAAGTATTTGCAGCAAGAGCATGTGTGTAATCTATTTTACCGACCACTAAGTGGCGACAGAGACCGAGAGAAGTCACAGCCACGGGACCCAAAAGCCACAAAAGCAGCCGCCTCGCCCGGACACACACACACAGAACGGACAGAGATCCCTTCCCCCCAGAGCCGCGCAGCAACGCGCGAACACACACACACACACACACACACACACACACACACACACACACACACACACACACACACACACACACACACACACACCGCGGAAGCAAGCCATTCAAGGAAATGGCGACGCGATTTTACAGTAATCCATATCCATTTCAGACTCGTCTTGCCCGACAGGCAAGCAGGCAGGCAGGCACGCAGACAGACAGGCAGGCAGCACAACGCGCTTCTGACACGCCCGCTGAAGCCAGGAGGAAGGAGGAGAAGACACACGGAGGGAGGAGTTTGAATGAGAGGGGTGTTTCCTGTTGTTATGGAGGAAATTACTGTTCAAAACTATTGTTTAGAATGTCTGACGGTCTTACTGATGCCAAAAATGAATGGTTAAAGTGACTGTTTCACAAAAAGCCATTTATCTCTGAATAAATTTCCAGACGCTGAAACCATGCTGTACTCAACGGCTAATATCTACATAACTACTAACTCTGCAAACTAACTCTTTTAGACAGAGAAAGCACACATTCTATTAGTTATTTTTAGATGATTGATGTTCATGAATTCTTAACAGAAAATAATCCTCGGCTGTTCTAAAATGAGCCAGAATCGTCAAAAACACCCCTGGCACAACTTACCTACAGGAATGAAAACATGGCTGGCACCCAATGTGTTAATAGAGATTTCAGCCCAGAGGTGGAAGCCATCATCTGGTTCCCGTCTGCAATTTCTGGCCCACATTGTGAGATTTGTGATGATTTTGGTCAGCCTAGCGAGCCCGCGCACTAACAATAAACACTAATGAGGGTTTCCAAATTCCAATCATGGAAGTTTGAAACCCTCATTAGTGTTTTGCTTTGTTTACCCTGCCTTTTTGACACAAAATGGCCCTCGTGAGAAGGGTCTATATGGATGCTAAGTGCAATATCCAAATCGCAATATGGCTAAGTGCAATATTATCCAAATTGCAATATAGCTAAGTGAATATCCAAATCGCAGGAGCCTGCAATTATTTGATATTTTATCCTTTTTCTTAACTCAAGTTATATATATTTGTTCTATTTGTGCATTTGTGCCTTTTTCTAGTTATTTATAATTATTAAATAGAGCTGAACAGAGTCATATGACATCTCTTGCCCCGGAAGTGATTTCTCCATTCATTTTCTCCATAGACATTTAAAAAAATTACAGTATGACAAGTTCCGGGGAAAGAGATGTCACGTGACTGTTCAGCTCTATTTCCAGAGAAGTTAACTGTTTCAGTCATTTTGGACAATAAAGTTTATTGCTAAACTGTAAAATATCCTGCCTACACTACATATCTCAAATCACATCAAGGCATATCTTTTTCAAGTGTTTGATATTTGAGAGATCATTGCAAAAAATGTGTGGCCGATATATCGATATCAGAATTTTTTTACTCCCTAATATCGGTATCGGCCCCTGCGGCATTCTATTCAGCTATTGCCTTCCTGTGTTTTGGTATGAACACCAGATAAGGGAAGTTATAGCAAAACAGCTCAGATAAGCCCATCATACTTCGCTGAAGTTACAGGAAGGGGAAGGGATTATTGTTAAATCTCTCACCTGGCAGGATGACAGGTCACCAAAACTCTGAATTCTAAACGAGCTGCTCGTGAGTCAAAACCCTTTCTAAACGAGCCGCTCGTGAGTCAAAACTCTTTCTAAATGAGCCGCTCGTGAGTCAAAACTCTTTCTTAACGAGCCGTTCGTAAGTCACAACTCTTTCTAAACAAGCCGCTCGTGAGTCAAAACTCTTTATTAACGAGCCGCTCGTGAGTCACAACTCTTTCTAAACAAGCCGCTCGTGAGTGAAAACTCTTTCTAAACGAGATGCTCGTGAGTCACAACCCTTTCTAAACGAGTTGCACGTGAGTCAAAACTCTTTCAAAAACGACCCGCTCGTGAGTCAAAACTCTTTCTAAACGAGCCGCGAGCCGCTTGTGAGTCAAAACTCTTTCTAAACAAGATGCTCGTGAGTCAAAACTCTTTCTAAACGACCCGCTAACGCTCGTGGGTCAAAACTCTTCCTAAACGAGATGCTCGTGGGTCAAAACTCTTTCTAAACGACCCGCTGGCGCTCGTGGGTCAAAACTCTTTCTAAACGAGATGCTCGTGGGTCAAAACTCTTTCTAAACGACCCGCTAACGCTCGCGGGTCAAAACTCTTCCTAAACGACCCGCTGGCGCTCGTGGGTCAAAACTCTTCCTAAACGAGATGCTTGTGGGTCAAAACTCTTTCTAAACGAGATGCTCGTGGGTCAAAACTCTTTCTAAACGACCCGCTAACGCTCGTGGGTCAAAACTCTTCCTAAACGACCCGCTGGCGCTCGTGGGTCAAAACTCTTCCTAAACGAGACGCTCGTGGGTCAAAACTCTTTCTAAACGAGACGCTCGTGGGTCAAAACTCTTTCTAAACGAGATGCTCGTGAGTCAAAACTTCCTAAACGAGATGCTCGTGAGTCAAAATTCTTTCTAAACAAGCAACTCGTGTGAGTCAAAACTCTTTCTAAACGAGATGCTCGTGAGTCAAAACTCTTTCTAAACGAGATGCTCGTGAGTCAAAACTCTTTCTAAACGACCCGCTGCTGCTCGTGGGTCAAAACTCTTCCTAAACGAGACGCTCGTGGGTCAAAACTCTTCCTAAACGAGACGCTCGTGAGTCAAAACTCTTTCTAAACGAGACACTCGTGTGAGTCAAAACTCTTTCTAAACGAGACGCTCGTGTGAGTCAAAACTCTTTCTAAACGAGACGCTCGTGAGTCAAAACTCTTTCTAAATGAGACACTCGTGGGTCAAAACTCTTTCTAAACGAGACACTCGTGTGAGTCAAAACTCTTTCTAAACGAGACACTTGTGGGTCAAAACTCTTTCTAAACGAGACACTCGTGGGTCAAAACTCTTTCTAAACGAGACGCTCGTGTGAGTCAAAACTCTTTCTAAACGAGCTGCTCGTGAGTCAAAACTCTTTCTAAACGAGACGCTGGTGAGTCAAAACTCTTTCTAAACGAGACGCTCGTGAGTCAAAACTCTGTCTAAACGGGACGCTCATAAGTCAAAACTTTCTAAATGAGACGCTGGTGAGTCAAAACTCTTTCTAAACGAGCTGCTCGTGAGTCAAAACTCTTTCTAAATGAGATGCTGGTGAGTAGGGGTGTCACGATACACTCAGTTCACGATACGATACGTATCACGATACTGGGTTCACGATAACGATACGATACGATACGATTTTAACAATATTTTTTTAAACTTGAATAATGACAATATATGACTGGAAAAGTAGTATTTTATTTGAAATGCACAAATACAAAACATGTTGTTGTGGGAAATTGTTATTACAATAACAACTAGAAAAAACATGAGATTGGAGATAAGGCTTATCTTGAAATAGAATGAGTTACACCGTCACTTAGATTTACTTTGAACTAAAAGGTTTCTCAGCAGTATAAATTCTCATTATGCATCTTCAGTTTTTCTTCAAACTCAAACAACAAGACTTTTCTTAGTCTATTTTTTATGCATCTTCAGTTTTTCCTGTCAAGTAAACAGTTTTGCCAGAAACTCAATTGAATGGTTTCTCTCCTGTATAACTTCTCATGTGTCTCTTCAGAGACTTGTTCAACTGAACTACTTTCCACACATTGATTGAACTTCAACAAACAAAGACGTTTCTTTGTCTACTTTTGAAAAAAAAAAAAAAAAAATGATTTTTTTTATTTTTTTTCCTTCACGATATGAGATTTCATCTCAACGATACATATCGTGACGTTTTACTATCGCGAAATTTCGTGGGACGATATATTGTGACACCCCTACTGGTGAGTCAACGTGACTTTTGTTTACAAGCCCTGCGTTGCTTGTGACTGGGCAGTGTGAGCCGTACAAAAATGCAACAAGGTAAACTTTCAAATAAAATAGAACTAATACTGTAGTGACAGCCCCTCTGCCTGCCTGCCTGTGCATATGGTGCCTTGTCGATGCTTCATCTTGGTTTTTAATGATCTTTTCAAAGTTTTCATAATTTTTGTCTTCGTGAGTTTTAAAAAGCCATCGTTATATTAGTTATAAGCCATAACGAATCCCCCTGTATTTTGGACATGTCATTATAAATAAACAATATCATCTTTGTGCACTGCAGACTTTGTGAAAGATGGATCAAAGCTGCTTCTGAGCAGACAATGCAGTTTTGTTTGTGACTGTGTGAAGTGCAGTGAGTGAGTTGTAGAGGCTCCTCCCAACTCCCATGGTCGATCATAAAGCAGAAAAACTTGGAAATAACATTCTTGTCCTGCTTTGAAAATGCAGTGTTTCTTGTCAGTTGTTCAAATAAAGATTATTATTATTCAAAACTTAATTTCAAAAGCGAGTTTTCCCGCGGTCAGCTTGCCCCGCGCTCTGGAATTGGGGTTGAGGGCCATGGTCATCTCCCTACAGTGGAAAATATATTAACACATTCACTGCCAGTCGTTTTTTTTTTACTGTAGGTAGCTTCTGCCAGAGGGTTTTTTTGAGGATTCTGGCTCATCTTTCAAGAGCCGAGGATTCTTTTCTGCTAAGATTTTGTGAACACAAAATATCTCAAAAGAACTAATAGAATGTGTGCTTTCTCTGTCTAAAAGAGTTAGTTTGTAGAGTTAGTAGTTATGTAGATATTAGCCGTTGAGTACAGCATGGTTTCAGCGTCTGAGACTGAAAGCTGAGATAATCGCAGTTTTGTGAAATTCAATCAAACAGGCAGAACAGACACTTTAACCATTTATTTTTGGCATCAGTGAGACATCAGACATCTAAACAATATAGTTCTGAACCCCCTCTCCTTCAAACTCCTCCCTCCGTGGGCGTGTCTCTGGTGGCTTTCAGCAGCGTTTGTCACAAGCGAGTTTTCTGCTGCTGCTGCTGCTGCTGCTGCTGCTGCTGCTGCGAGTTTGAGCAGCCTCCCTCCCTGGCGGCCCCCTCGTCGGCGAGTCTGGATGGGGCTGCTCGTTTCTTGGGTTTTCGGTTGAGAGCTTTGATGAAGCTTTGTGCGATTCTAGGCTTTATGCTGCGTGTTTCAAAGTGTGTTTTGCACCCAGTCTATTTTTGGAACCCCCCACCGTTGTGCGCCCGTGTGCACCAGCGCGAAAGCGTTTTCGCCTACAGTATGAGAATGAGGCTCGTTCGTTTTCGGTTGTGAGCTCAGCTGGAATGAAGCTGCTTGCGATTCCTTTCTGCTGGTGTTTCAAAGGTGTTTCAAAGTGTGTTGCACCCATAATCTATTATGCAAATTTGCAATCCCCCATCGCCAGCTCCCAAGCGCGAAAGCGAAAGCGTTTTCGCCAATCCATTTTCATGAGAATGGCTTCCTCACACTGCTTTTTGCTTGGCTTCCTCTAGTCTGGAGAGCACTGTTGCCACTTAGTGGGTCGGTGGAATGGGTTGTACACGTTCGGTGGCTCCAATATTTATATAAGAGATGTAAAAGGGTTAGATCAACGTCCCACCGTCAATTTTTTTTTTTTGACGTATCAACACGTCATTGGCAGTCAACCGTTGGATTTTTTTTGACGTATCAACACGTCAATGGCAGTGAACGTGTTAACAATCAGAATAAGGTTTTATAACTAGTTCTGTGGCTGTCAGGTCAGTACAGGACAACAGATGGAGAGTTTAACCTCATACTGATGACATCACTGATGACATCATCACTGATGTCATCTGATGACATCAGTGTGTGTGTCTGTCTCTTGTGTGCATGTGTGTGCCTGTCTCTTGTGTGTGTGTGTGTGTGTGTGTGTGTGTGTGTGTGTGTGTGTGTGTGTGTGTGTGTGTGTGTCTCTCTTTTGTGTGTGTATGTGTGCATCACTGATGATGTCACAATGCCTCTGACATCACAATTTTTTTTTTTTTTTTTATTATTTTATTTATCATCACTGGGACTGTGTGTGTGTGTGTGTGTGTGTGAGAGAGAGAGAGAGAGAGAGAGAGAGAGAGAGAGAGATAATTTATGACATAACTGATGATGTCATCAGTGGGACAGACAGAGAAACAAACAGACAGAGCCCCAGCTCCCTTTTATTTTATACTGTATACTAGGCATCTTGTGGGCTGCGTGCGCTCGATTGCTAGGCTTGCCTGCTACGTGGCCTCGCCCGCCCTGCAGCTCGCCCAGCTGGCCCTGCAGCTCGCATACGCAGCTCGGCCGCTGCGCGGCCTCGCCCTGGCTGCTCCTTGATGGCATACTTCAGGGATGCTGGATCACATGTCCTGGAGCTGGCAACATACAGCTGTCCATGGCTGAAGACGGGGATCTGAAGCCAGACTCCCACTTCTTTTTTGTGATCATCTTTTTTGTGATCACTGATGATGTCACAGTGGAATTTATGACATCAATGATGATGTCACACATCACTGGGATTTATGACATCACTGATGATGTCACAGTGGGATTTATGACATCACAGTGGGACATGGGACAGACAGAGACATAGAGCCCCAGCTCCCATTTATATACTGACTGATGATGATGATAAATAAATAAATACCGGTAAATATATATAGATATAGATAGATGAAAAGTCACAGTTTATGTAAACACTTTAAACCTGGTTTAACAAGAGCTCAGTGTGGAGCCCTTAGCCCTGGACTGAGACTAGGCTGGGGTTTAAAGAGTGTATGAAGAAGGGGTTAAGCTAACTGATGTCTAAGTACTGGTCAGTATGAATGGACAGTGTGAAAGCCCTGTTGAGAGAGGAATGGCAGGGTGGTCTCTAGAGGTTTTACAGGCCTGAAGCTGGCCAGGGGTCAAAGTTCAAAGTCCCGACTCTCATTAGTCCCGTCACTCAGGGAAACTCGGCTCTCTGGGGCTTTGGATGGCGATGTTTGCATGTGTCTCTTTGAAAGTGTTTGGCAGTAACATATTACTAAAGTAATATATTATGTAATATAGTATATTACTTCTCCCCAGTAACGAGTAGGGTGATGGATTACAATTTAGAAAACGGTAATAATATTACAGTTACTAATCAAAGTAACTTCAAGTTACTGCATTACTTTCTCCAGCGCTGACCCAGGTGTTAATGTTGCAGGACTATTTGTTACACAGACTTGTTTTGCAAACATTGTGTATTGATAGAATGTGTCACTTATTGGCCTCTTTTTTGTCTTGCCAACATTTTGTTTAAGCCTACCTGTTTGCCCCTGTTGTACATTTTACAACTGTGTTTTAAAATCAGATTGTGTCTCATCATCACTTTAAGCCAGGTGTGCTCATCAAGCAGGTCACTTTTATGGATTCATTCATAAACCCAATGTACACCAGATGCTGTACGGCTCCGTGCCGATCTGGTAAAACTGACGGACCAGACTCCTAGATGGGCAATACATGCGGTACGGAAAAAATACGCAACTGTTCTATTTTTGTTGGATCCCGATTCCCGCATGCGTCTGACGTGGGTGGATTAATTCTGCATTACTATTTTATGGTAATTAATGGTAAATGGACTGCATTTATATAGCGCTTTTATCCAAAGCGCTTTACAATGTGCCTACATTCACCCATTCACACACCGAAGGTGGCAAGCTGCCACGCAGGGTGCTGGCACAGCCATCGGGAGCAATTTGGGGTTCAGTGTCTTGCCCAAGGACACTTCGACATGCGGACTGGAGGAGCCGGGGATCGAACCACCGACCTTCTGGTTAGTGGACGACCCTCTCTACCTCCTGAGCCACAGCCGCCTTATTTTACTCAACCTTTCGGTCCTAAGCACTTTTTCAAGACGTGTTACCCATAGTGCTTATACACTAGCCCCCACCGTTGCAGTCGGGGTATGTTTCGAAATCCCTCCAGGCCTGAACATTTTTCTAGGGGAAACACTGAATTCAGTACTATCGTTTGTTGTCTTTCAGTAGTATCATATCATGATGCAGTGTTTCCCATACATAAAGGAATTTGTGGCGGGCCGCCACAAAAGGATTTTGACCACCACAAAAAGAAGTTTTGAATTTTTTTTTTTTTTTTTTTTTTTTTTTTTTTTTTTACAGTGCACCTGAACGCAACATGCAAGATACCCGCTGAATACGTGTCCAATAAATGTTCATGTCATTCTGGCCAATACTTCTGTTATAGCATTTCAGTCTGGAATATTGAATATCTTTCAATAATCTATGATTAACGAACGGTGTGTGGGTGGCACTTCCTGTCTCGTGGTGTTGTCAGTCTGGATATGTGAGCGAGCTGGCTGGTCGTGTGTAGAGCTAGCAGCGTAGCTACCGTCAGGAGCTATGAGAATGAGCCAAGAATAAAAGCCTGTACCAACGATAAGTCTCCTGGTTCCTGAATGAATAATTGAAACGTTACATTGGTGTCAGCAAGTAAAGCGGTATCGCCTCTGCGTCGGCCGAGAGGATAAAGTGGAACGGCGGAGGAAAAGTTGGAACCGACAGCTTTTGGGCTTGAGCGAATAAAGTTCGGAACGGAGCCTGCCGAAGATGAAGAGGGAGATGGAAGAGGCTGAAGCCTCGGTGTTCGTGGGGAGGAAGGATACGGTGGAGGGCGTAAGGGGGGAATACAGACGGATGGGGAGAGCCTCGGGCGGGAGGAGAACAATGCCGAACCGGGCCCCTCTAACAGACAGGGACCCGTGCGCGGAACAGTGGAAGCCGGGGGAGATCCGGTGCAGCTGGCGCCAGTGAGAAGCGGCGGGCGGGTCCCCATCAAGACGCAGAAGTACGCTGGTAAACAGAGTTGGGAGGCGTTTCAGGCCCAATTCGAACTGATAGCGGCTGATGAGGGCTGGACAAAGCAAGAGAAAGGAATAAAGCTAGCGGCGTGTCTAGTGGACGACGCGGTAGCATGCTTGCTACTGCTAAGCCCAATGGAAAGAGGTGACTATGGAGCACTGGTGGGGGCCCTGCAGAGGAGATTCGGCCAGTGTGAGCTGCCGAGTATACAACGCGCCGAGCTGTGTAACAGGCGCCGACAGCCTGGCGAGCCACTGCGTGTTTTGGCTAATGACATTGAGACTCTATCAAGGAGGGCATATACGTACATGTCGCCAGAGGTGCAGAGTGAACTTGCCAGGGATCAGTTTGTTCGAGCTTTGACCCCGGGTTGGCTGCGCGCCCAGACCGAGCTGGCACGCCCAAGGACGCTGCAGGAGGCGCTGGAGCTGGCATCAGAGAGAGAGATCGTGGGGGCGGCGGCCATGGGGGACGGCATGATGGAGGCCACCCCCGTGGCGAGAATGGCAGTGGAGAGCCCGCCACAGGAAGAGCCAGCGTGGAAGAGTGCGTTGGCGGAGCAAAGCAGCATGGTGCGGGAGCTATCTGAGTCGGTGCGCCAGTTAGGAGAACAACTGCTCCGAAGCGCGACCCTGCAGCCCACACCACGAGACAATACCTGGCCCAGGGGGCCCGGGGCCATGAGCTGTTGGACCTGTGGACGCCCCGGACATCGGGCCAGAGAGTGCCGCGGAGGAGCGTGGAACCAGGGAAACGGCGCGGGGCCCGTCTAAGAGGGGTGAGACGGGCCTCCTATGTCATATCCCCTATGGCCACGTCACCGTTGGAGGGGGCCCAGCGGTACAGACGGGGAGGTGGGGCTCCACCTTCCCCCGAAGCAGACGACATCGCCGCCGCTGTCAGCATGCGGAACGGGCCGCACACGATGAATGGCTGCCATGTTCTGGTCCTCCTGCAAGGGAAGTCCTGTGTCGCCCTGGTGGACACGGGGTGTACAGCAATGCGGGTGAACTCCAACATGATGCCAGAGGGAGCGCTTCTGGAGTGGCCAGCGGCACAGCAGCTGAGGACAGTATCCGGTGAGTTGATGCCGATGAAGGGAAAGGGATCAGTGATGATAACTGTGGGGGGGCGGACAGTGAACTTTCCAGTGTGGGTAGTGGAGATGGTGGGGCCCTGTATCTTGGGGGAAGATTATTTGATGCTAAACCAATGCACAGTAGACTTGGGGAAGAGGACACTTGCGTTCGCAGGGGGCCCAGTAGTCCAGATGGTCCACCCTCCCGCCGCTCCGGGAGAGCAACCAAATGTCAATAGCATCACCGTCTACCGCGTCACGATTGCGCACGGGCCCCACCCAGAGCCGCAAAAGAGACTGTGTTGGACATGTGGGGAACCTGTGCACATAGCGAGGTGGTGTCGCAGCGGTCCCGGGGGACAGACCAGGTACGCGGAGCAACGGTACTGGGGATGGCCGGGAGCCTGCTGTGCATGCGGGGCGTTTGGACACCTAGCCAGAGAGTGTCGAAAGGCTGTCAGGGACCGGAGGACAGCGGGAGAAGAGAGACGTGCAGGCGGCGGGCAGGTGAGACTCTGTTGGACTTGCCGTTCGCCTGAGCACTTAGCCAGAAACTGCACTGCACCCCCCACGGTTGCTGTGCGGAAAGCCGAGGTGGAGATAGATGCCGGTTGTGTTCCCCCTGCTGTCCTGAAAACGCAGCCCCCTGGGGGAGGGGGACGGGAGGACGAGCGAGTGCAAGAAGAGGGGGACTGTTCAGATGTGGACCTGGAGGACGACGACATGACCATCATGGATGTCGACGTGGGTGAGTGGAAACGCAGACAGGCGGAGGACGCGGAGATCGGTCCGGTGCTCGCGTGGGTGGCGGCCGGACGCCGGCCCCCTGTGGAGGAGATTCACCTGTGTTCCGGTGCCACGAAGGGACTGTGGAACATGTTTCCGGACCTGCGTCTGGATGAAGATGGGCTGTTGGAGAGGGCAGGGCACGGGTACAGGGGGTGCCAGACGGTTGTGCCCAGCTACCTGCGGGGATTGGTGTTGCGGTGGGCGCACAGGGGCCCCAGCGGTAAGGGGCATGACGGGCCTGAGAAGATGCTCCGCAATGTTCGTGCACTTTTCTACTGGGGCGGACATGGGGAGGACGTGTGGAGCTACTGCAGTGCATGTGATGACTGTAGGGCACAAGGGGGGGGGGGGGGGGCGCGAAGAGAGTCACCCTACGGACGACTAACCCCACTGGGGGTTGAGCGGGACTAGAGTGCTTCAGGTGGGACAGAAGCTTTAAAAAGGGGGGATGGAAATGGTGGTGGTGAAATGTGTGAAAAAGAAGAGAAATAATGTAAACTAGACATTATGGAGTGCCTAATGTAAACTAGACATTATGGAGTGCCTAATGTAAACTAGACATTATGGAGTGCCTAATGTAAACTAGACATTATGGAGTGCCTAATGTAAACTAGACATTGTGATGATGTGTGGGGGAACGACGAATTAAGTGGTGTGCTGAAAAAAAGGGACTAATGGTTGGGGAATTGAAATGTTGTTGGGGAATAGAAATTGAATGTGGTGACGGGAAAAAAAGATGTTGGTGGTGTTGTGTTTTGGTACAGGGGGATGTGTGGGTTGTGGGTGCCAGCGTGGGCGCTGGCTTTTTGTTGGGTGAGGAGTATGTAGCGACCCAGGGTTTTGACATGTAATGTGGTGATGCAGTGTTTAGATAGGAACTGATGTGTGGGTGTGTTCCTGGGGGGAACGGTGTGTGGGTGGCACTTCCTGTCTCGTGGTGTTGTCAGTCTGGATATGTGAGCGAGCTGGCTGGTCCTGTGTAGAGCTAGCAGGGTAGCTACCGTCAGGAGCTATGAGAATGAGCCAAGAATAAAAGCCTGTACCAACGATAAGTCTCCTGGTTCCTGAACGAATACCTGATTTGTTACAGTATATTGTTTGTTTATTAACTGGCCCCTCGCCTTCTATCATTTCACGAAAGTGGCAAAGCAAGTTGAGTATCCCTGACCTATAGGGAGAAATTTAGTTTGTCATTGTAAACCCACAGCACAGTAATGATGACATGTTCTTCATAGATCTAGCCTTTTAATTTTGCTCTTAAGCTTTCTCAAAGTACACCAAATTCATGCATTTTACTTTAAAATGTAAAAAAAAATCTCTCGCCTACCTCCCCCTGTTCTCGCCATTCTCCCCCCCATTCTCTCCCCCTCCCCTCTCTCCCTATTATCTCCTCCCTCCTCTCTCTTTCTCTCTCTCTCTCTCTCTCTAATATAAGATTGTTCAATCCTGTTTATTGATAGTGCCCACTGCCTAGCTAGATGTAGTAAGTAAGTAAGTAATTCTTTATTTCTATAGCACCTTTCACAGCACGACGTCACAAAGTGCTTCACAGAGAAACAGAGTCGAAATTACAATAAAACGGAAGTAAAAAACACACAAGAAGCAACGATGAACAAGATGCATACATGATAAAGACACAGAGATAAATAAACAATAACTGGCTATCCGGAGGCTTGCCGGAACAGAAAGGTCTTTAGCTGTTTCTTAAAAATATCCACGGAGGCAGAGGCTCTTAGGTCCAGGGGGAGAGCGTTCCAAAGCTTGGGAGCTCCAGTTTTAAAAGCACGGTCACCTTTTGTTTTGAGCCTGGTCCGGGGTACGACCAGGAGCCCCTGGTCGGAGGACCTCAGTGACCGGCTGGTAGCATAGGGCTGGAGGAGGTCGGTGATAATACGCGGGAGCTTCCCCATGCAAGGCCCTAAAAGTAGTCACCAAAACCTTAAAATGAAACCTGAAGGCCACATGGAGCCAGTGCAGTGAGAACAGGATGGGAGTGATGTGACAGGATTTACGTGAGCGGGTTAACAGCCTGGCAGCAGCGTTCTGTATCAGTTGACGGTCCAGAGATGATTTATTGAGGCAGGTGAAAAGCGAGTTACAATAGTCCAGTCGGGATGAAATAAAGGCATGAACAGCCAATTCCAGTTCTGAGTGGGAGACAATGGATCTGAGTTTGGCAATATTTCTGAGGTGGAAAAAGCAGGTGCGGGTCAGGGATTTTACCTGACTCTCCAGGAGCATGGTCTGATCGAAAATGACAGAGGTTTCTGAGGCTGGAGCGAATGTTGGGGGTTAGAGATCCCATGTGTTTAACCACCTTTGTAGCTAGCTAGACATATTTTCTGTAAACCCCTCTGAAGGTGCGTTCACACCGACCTATTAAAGTTTTTAGCTGGCATCGAGTTTACATACAAAGTCAATGCAAATGAGCGATTGAGCGTATATTCGCCCGGGAGAAAAATCGCTAGGCGTCCGAGCGATAGCGACAGAGCGATAGGGCGAAAATTCGCTCGTCGCCCGAGATGAAATATCTCAACTCGAGCGAAATTTCGCTGGCAAAAGTCGCTTGCTGCTCAACGCTGATTGGCTGCCGTGTGAGTCAAGGATCACACTGGCTTGGAACAAACCGCTGGTTTATTAGTGTGGCAACAAACCGCATTGACAGGCTGACAGCTGACATGAAGTGAAGTCTGTACTACCGGTATAGATCATGGAAACGCAAGCTTGCGTTAGGAGCACGCTGATAGGCTTAGCTTGTAAACAGCTACGGTGGCTCGTAGTGGACAAACATCATGACATTGCGTTTTCATCCTGTCTAGCTCCCAGATGTCCGTCAATTCTTGTGCCTGTTGACGAGCGATTTAAACACAGAGACAGAGCGATTCCAAAGGGTTGAATCGAGCAACAGGGAGAAAAATAAATATCTCGTGTGAACAAAGCTTGAGACATGCTTGTGAATTAGGGCTATACAAAGAAACTTGAATCGACTTGACTTGAAATGGAGTTAAAAGTTCCAGGCAACTTGACATTCTTGACAGACTGGAGCATCAACGTTTACATGGTGCAGGGGCGTTCAGGGAGCCGAGTGGGGATGATAGAAGTGCCATTCTCCCTATTAGAAGTCAATGTGCCATCAAAACGATTTAAAAGCTGTTATATTAAGGTAGCAAAGTGACATATTGGGCTTTAATAAGTACCAGCTCTTGGCGATGTGCCATGAAAACGCAGACACAGTAAACCTATCCATGCATATATTGGAGCTATTTATTGCCCCATGACCACCTTTACAGTTCTTTGAACACGCCATTGAAGTTGTGCTCCTCTCACTGTGTCCGGGTGACTCAGTCCCCTTCATGTGGTACCATGTTCTCCCTCAGCATCAAAGCATCTACACGTTAAGCTGCCGTATCTTTAGAAAAGTGCACCACAAACAAATGTTTTTATTGCTTCTCCCCCGCTGCTGAAATGTCAAGAGGGGCAGACTGGGGGTTCCTTACGAGACCGTCGCCACGTGTTTTCAAAGCAGCTGGGATGCCAGCAGCAGCCCTCAAAGTGTCTGACATGAGAGGCTTGGGCTCGTTAAGTGTCTGACATCAGAGGTTTGGGCTCGTTAAGTGGGTGTTAAGAGTAAGAAGTGGCTACCAGTCGTTTTATTAATATGTCTCCCCCCTCTTTCTCTTTGCAGAAACTCCGATGCCAACCTGCCCCTCTACAGGTAAGCAGAGAGAAGACAGTTCATTTTCATTTTGAACCTTCCATGATAATTAGAGCATAGATGCCTTTTATCTGAGTAAGCTGAGGTAAAATCTGTGTGAACATGCGTACGCATGTTGCAAAAAAAAAAAAAATCACATGGACAATCTTGTACTTTGAAGGATTGAGACTGATGAAGGGAATCTCTGCCATAATAAGCCTAGCCCTCTCAAAACTCACCATTTAGAAAATGGTTTGACACTCACATACTTGACTGAACTACCGTAATAAAGACTTCTATTGAAAGGCTAGTTTGGATGTAGCACAAGGCGTAATCTGTGTTTGATAATCCAGCAGCTGTTGTCTGTTCTCTCTTGTGGCAAAACGTGAGAGTGGTTATGAGCAAAGTGAAGATGATAGGTGTGATGGCTACCATATTTGGATGGGATAATGACACGTTGAAGCCTGTTTGGTGCCTTGGGCCATGAAAAATGTCTGCTTGAATCAAAATGCTCAGTGAAATGGTGATAGCACTTTTTATATCATAACCTAATTCACATGCTGGGCCCAACACCCCCCGTTGAAACACTGTTGCCCCACTGCTAGCATTGTTTAGTAATACTGTACATTACAGATGTATTGCACAATGTTTTGTCTGAGCTTTTGGAGCTAAACCTGAGATTTTCTTGTACCTTACGTTTGTAGACATTTGTTCTACATGGGATGTATACCCTCAATTTAGACCTTTTCATGCCAAGGACCCCTAAACTGACACAAATGAAGGCTTTTACTTTTACATGTCTTATTACAGAAATGATGACCATGACCAAAATAGCCATACCTATTGTGTTACTTAAGGATGCAATTATAATGAACATAAATTAACCCCCTTTTTGATTGGTACCCCACCTCTCATGGACCCCTGGGGGTCCCCGGACCCCACTTTGAGAACCACCGCTGTAATAAATTTTGGGTTGTATATTTAACAGGTATCCGCTCTCTCAAGTTCTATTGCCTCACTGAGCAGTGAGGTGAGGATTTGCACATGTTGCTGGCAGATGCAAAACCTAACCAATACACACACACGAGCGCGCGCACACACACACACACACACACACACACACACACACACACACACACACACACACACACACACACACATAGTGTTAAAGGCGATTGTGATGTCATCAGTGATACGAAGTTGACGAGCTGCAGTGCAGGCTCACTAGCTAGGAAGGCGAGCCTAGGAATCGAGTGCAGCGTAGCGTGAGATATATATATACAGTATATATATATATATATATTTATAAAACGGCTCTCTCAAATCAAGCAATCTGATTGGTTCACAGCCATTGTATAAATCCAGTAACCCACTCCAATAACCCATGGGTTATTGAGTTGCTATGGCAACTCTCTTACTAAAAGGCTTTGGTTACCTCAAATGACAATGTAGAAAAAACAAATGGCGGAGACAGCTGTCAGATCCTTGTGAATCGATCTTCGCTTATAACTTTACTAATACTTCGCAGAAAATTATGTTTTGTACAAGAATAGATGCGGGCTAATGTCTTCTTTGCAAAAAAAAAGGCTGTTAACCCCGCATTTAACCCCGTAACGTTAGTTGGCGTCGGGCTTTGCAGAAAGCACTCAGCTACTCAGCAAGCGCTGAGAATGCAGCGCTGCGCTCGAGCTGCGTGTCGGGCTTTCCAGAAAGCTCTCAGCTTCTCAGCAAGCGCCAGGATTGGCCAATGTCAACTTCAGTCTCCAGAACGATCCAATCAAATCACCCGCACGTTCTTGCGGTCCCGCCTTACAGTAGTGTTTCAACTGACTCTATCAGAATACCATGCCAGTCGGACTTATAGTATTATTATTATTATTATATTATCATACTTAATACATACTTGTTTTCTGGTTCATATTTTTTGTTTTTATGGATCTTTTATGGACATTATCTATCTATCTATCTATCTATCTATCTATCTATCTATCTATCTATCTATCTATCTATCTATCTATCTAATTATCTATCTATCTATCGATCTATAGCCGTTTTCCCACATGCGCTTTTTACCGCTAAATGACCGGAAAGCGGTCTAATGCCTTCATGTGTGAAAGTTGTTTTCCGGTATAAGCGCGACCCCGTCATCGCTGACTTTTCACCAGTTTCGAGCCAGTCAGAAGAGCGGTATGCCACGATAAGGGACACAAGTGTGAACGTTGCTTAACGTTCACTTCCAGCGTGCATCATCTAATCATTCGCGCACATCAAAGCAAACTACTTCCACATTTCGCTTCGTGCATTTGCGCTGCTTCATGTGTGGGTGTCTGCCCCCCCCCCCCCCCTCTCTCTCTGCTCGCACTCTGGCCAGTCCTTCAGTCCAGCCCGACAGGGACACAGACACCGAAAATGGCAAAGGCTTGTTCGAGTCTTGCAAGCCGCCCAATGCTTGTAAGCAGATGCACGAAGCGAAATGTGGAAGTATTTTGCTTACGTTGCTGACAGCGAAGGCAAGCCCGGACACATCAAACGAAGCCAGTCTGTAAAAAGTGCTTCAACGCGACGCAGGTGAACGGATAAACATGAACCAGCCAGGCGATTTCTCTCAGACAGGGATCCCAACTTCTTCAAAGATTTCAGTTCAAAGACTGGTTAGCGAATGTGAAGGATACAACTTACATGCCCTCTTAAGTCAAACGAGTGTGATTTATTGTGTGACAAGCAAACTTATTTCACCATCTGAGTTTAGCCGACCCCCAAAATAAGCTCCCCCCTCCCCCCAACATACAGGCTATTTGACGACTATATTCACACATGCAGCGCTCAGGTGTGAAGGGAAATGTCCGATATTGACTTACAGGTAATTTTCCGGTACGCATGTGTGAAAATGGCTTATCTGTGTGTGTGTGTGTGTGTGTGTGTGTGTGTGTGTGTGTGTGTGTGTGGATCATTGCTAACGGCTCACATGACTTCACAGAGCTACTGGATAGTTGAAACCATATGGCATGCTGTTGGGCTGATTTCTTTGGTGTCGATTATGGGAGGTTGCCCCATGTAAAAAGAGGAAAGGATTGTCGTGTCAGTTGAGGATTTTCCCTCCATTATACTTGTAAGGCTTAACCACCTAAACCAAATGCATGTGAAATCAATGTTGATCCCCAGTGGACTACTTTAGCAAGTTTGCTCTCTAAGCTTTTTGGGTGTTATTTATTTATTATCTGCTCTGGCCTTTCTAAATGCTTGGACACAAATATGGTAATAATAAGGGGCCAAAATGATGTGAAATTGCATACTTCCCGTATTGAAAAATGTAAGATTTTCTAACCCTAACCCCCCATCCCCCCCACCCAGCGACACAGCACCTTAAACCCTCCAAAAAGCCAGGGAAAACCCTGAGGCGGATTGTTTGGAGGAATGACTTAACCCCTCATGGCAGGGCTGTAGGCTACGTTAAACTTTTTTTTTGCACATAGCACTGGTGCTACAGAGGTTGATAGTTTTGTAGCACAGGCCATAACATTGTATCACGCATATAAAATGTCTGTTACCATCTCTAAAAACAGCCACAAGTAGTGCAGCTCATCACTTAAACAGGCCTGAGACTGGTCTGTTACCATCGCTAAAACAACCACAAGTAGTGCAGTTCATGACTTAAACAGGTCTGTGACTGGTCTGTTACCATCGCTAAAAACAACCACAAGTAGTGCAGCTCATCACTTAAACAGGCCTGAGACTGGTCTGTTACCATCTCTAATATGATAGAAACTCACCGGTAGCGAGCACACTCAAAATGGATTAAAAACTCACTGGGTGCAGGGCAAGCAAAGAGTTCAGTAGTGAGAGAAAAAGCCAGCACTCCAAATGTCGTTTCACATATGAAAGGACATGGCTTTTTCTCTCTTTACTCAACCATCTATAATACTGTATGAACAGCAAGTAGTGTAGCTCATCACTTAAACACGAGTAGTGCAGGTCATCACTTAAACACGAGTAGTGCAGCTCATCACTTAAACACGAGTAGTGCAGGTCATCACTTAAACACGAGTAGTGCAGGTCATCACTTAAACACGAGTAGTGCAGCTCATCACTTAAACATGAGTAGTGCAGCTCATCACTTAAACACGAGTAGTGCAGCTCATCACTTAAACACGAGTAGTGCAGGTCATCACTTAAACACGAGTAGTGCAGCTCATCACTTAAACACGAGTAGTGCAGGTCATCACTTAAACACGAGTAGTGCAGCTCATCACTTAAACACGAGTAGTGCAGGTCATCACTTAAACACGAGTAGTGCAGGTCATCACTTAAACACGAGTAGTGCAGCTCATCACTTAAACACGAGTAGTGCAGCTCATCACTTAAACACGAGTAGTGCAGGTCATCACTTAAACACGAGTAGTGCAGGTCATCACTTAAACACGAGTAGTGCAGCTCATCACTTTAACACGAGTAGTGCAGCTCATCACTTAAACACGAGTAGTGCAGGTCATCACTTAAACACGAGTAGTGCAGGTCATCACTTAAACACGAGTAGTGCAGCTCATCACTTAAACACGAGTAGTGCAGGTCATCACTTAAACACGAGTAGTGCAGCTCATCACTTAAACACGAGTAGTGCAGGTCATCACTTAAACACGAGTAGTGCAGCTCATCACTTAAACACGAGTAGTGCAGGTCATCACTTAAACACGAGTAGTGCAGCTCATCACTTAAACACGAGTAGCGCAGGTCATCACTTAAACACGAGTAGTGCAGCTCATCACTTAAACACGAGTAGTGCAGCTCATCACTTAAACACGAGTAGTGCAGGTCATCACTTAAACACGAGTAGTGCAGGTCATCACTTAAACACGAGTAGTGCAGGTCATCACTTAAACACGAGTAGTGCAGGTCATCACTTAAACACGAGTAGTGCAGGTCATCACTTAAACACGAGTAGTGCAGCTCATCACTTAAACACGAGTAGTGCAGCTCATCGCTTACCAACCGGGAAAGAAACGGCCCCCTTATCTGACACACTACACACAAGGACATCCACATTCCGCTCACTCAAAACAAACACGCACACACTCACACAATCTTCCCTCCCCCCTCATGCCGTTCGGTCCAGCATATCGCACCTGCAAACTACCCACTAGACGCTCACCCCCACCCCCCACCCCCCCCCCTCCCTTCTCTCGATCACAGCGTATCGGAGCCATGTCACATGGATGCTGCTATGAGCCGATAACATAGCCTCCAGTCCAATGAGGTCGAGCTCCGCCCCCCCCTCCCCACTGCAAACCTCTTCCCAGCAAACCCACTCCCTCCCCATCCTAAATTTTGTTTTGTTTTCAACGGATGTTAATTCCTTACATGTAACAACAAATGTTTATGTATTGTATAATATTCAAGCGTGCCATTATTCCTATTCAATCTAGTAATAATGTAATAGTCTTAATTTGAGTATAGAAGGTGATTCCCATTCGTGTGTGTTTTTGTCTGTATGTTGTTTGTTGAGGACCGCAATGGAAACAAGCCAGTGCTTGAAATAGCCAGGCTTTATTGTGTTTTTATCCTCGGTGATTGTCTGTACCCTGTATCTTTGTTGACATTTCACCAAATCAATCAATCAATCAATCAAACACTTAAACACGAGTAGTGCAGGTCATCACTTAAACACGAGTAGTGCAGGTCATCACTTAAACACGAATAGTGCAGGTCATCACTTAAACACGAGTAGTGCAGCTCATCACTTAAACACGAGTAGTGCAGGTCATCACTTAAACACGAGTAGTGCAGCTCATCACTTAAACACGAGTAGTGCAGGTCATCACTTAAACACGAGTAGTGCAGCTCATCACTTAAACACGAGTAGTGCAGCTCATCACTTAAACACGAGTAGTGCAGGTCATCACTTAAACACGAGTAGTGCAGGTCATCACTTAAACACGAGTAGTGCAGGTCATCACTTAAACACGAGTAGTGCAGCTCATCACTTAAACACGAGTAGTGCAGGTCATCACTTAAACACGAGTAGTGCAGGTCATCACTTAAACACGAGTAGTGCAGGTCATCACTTAAACACGAGTAGTGCAGCTCATCACTTAAACACGAGTAGTGCAGGTCATCACTTAAACACGAGTAGTGCAGCTCATCACTTAAACACGAGTAGTGCAGGTCATCACTTAAACACGAGTAGTGCAGGTCATCACTTAAACACGAGTAGTGCAGGTCATCACTTAAACACGAGTAGTGCAGCTCATCACTTAAACACGAGTAGTGCAGCTCATCACTTAAACACGAGTAGTGCAGCTCATCACTTAAACACGAGTAGTGCAGCTCATCACTTAAACATGAGTAGTGCAGGTCATCACTTAAACACGAGTAGTGCAGCTCATCACTTAAACACGAGTAGTGCAGCTCATCACTTAAACACGAGTAGTGCAGCTCATCACTTAAACACGATCACTTAAACACGAGTAGTGCAGCTCATCACTTAAACACGAGTAGTGCAGCTCATCACTTAAACACGAGTAGTGCAGGTCATCACTTAAACACGAGTAGTGCAGCTCATCACTTAAACACGAGTAGTGCAGCTCATCACTTAAACACGAGTAGTGCAGCTCATCACTTAAACACGAGTAGTGCAGGTCATCACTTAAACACGAGTAGTGCAGGTCATCACTTAAACACGAGTAGTGTAGCTCATCACTTAACTCATTCACCGCCAAAGACGTCTTTGACGTGTTATCAGAAATAGCCCTCCCCGCCAATGACGTGTTTGACGGGTTTTTGTTTTTATTAGTGCAGCGCCTAGTTCAAACACTTCCCCAGCCTGTGACATAGTATCAGGTCCCTAGCATCTAAGACAACACGTGAACAAACACATACCGCAGCTGTTGTTTTGAAATTGAGCAGGAGGAAAATCAGAAAACGGATAAACGCTTCTTTGTGCAGACAGGAGAAACGCCATTGAAACGCCCCTCGGCGCGCTGCACGAGCTGGTCGCCTTCCTCTGTGCCAGCCGGGAGAAAGTAATCCAGAGAGATGTGTTTGATCATCGGAGGAATGAGGAAATGATCGATCAGAGGGCGGTGAGGACGTGTTGAATAGCCGAGGGGAAAACGGGAACGATCAAATAGCAGGGAGGATAGGACAGGGAGACATGGATGAGGACGGGTGGACCAGAACAAAACAAAATAAACACACGAACAGCTAACAAGGCAGAAGCGGCAGTCACAGCAGCCCGCTGTCCGTTCTCAAGAGCTATTCAGTTGGTTCATGAAATCGCTGGGCTGCGTGCCCTCCAGTGTTGCTCCTGGCCAATCCCGGCGCCACAGGGCGTGGTTATTGCTTATCCTATGTGGGGTTAGAAATCACGCATCGTGTGTGTGTGTGTGTGTGTGTGTGTGTGTCTGTCTGTCTGTCTGTCTGTCTGTGTGTCTGTCTGTCTGTCTGTCTGTCTGTCTGTCTGTCTGTGTGTCTGTCTGCACACTCACTCACACTGAGTAAACTATATTGTTGAATGTAAAAAAAAAGCACTTCATGTGTATATATATATATATATATTTTTTTTTCGTTTGTGTCATAACGAATAATATTTACATGTCTGATGTCAATACAGTTCAAAATAAAAGAATTGAGAGCGAGTTCTGCATGAGATTGTGTGATTTAGAAAAATGCCAATATCTGCAATTTATCTTGTCAGAGAGACCTTTTTGGTGAAAACAGGGTGTATATAAAGGGCTATAAGTAGAGTACAGAACATGCTAAAAGCTCACTTTTTTTTCTCCTGGTGAACCCAGAGACGTACATCTTCATTTTGAGCTATTGCAAATCACTTTGGTGCTAATAGATAATTTACTGTGGGTCTTGAAAGATGACCAACAATTATGAAAATCTTTGGCCTGTGCTAAATATTGGCAGTCCTAAACTGGCCATGAATGAGTTAAACAGGCCTGTGACTGGCAAAGGACATTACTGTTGCATGCAAGGCAAACAAAATCCATACCTTAACAAGAAATTTGTTTCAAAACAGCATAGCATGTGTGCTACTTTGGTCAATTAATTCATAGCACAGACCGATTTTTTCCCGTAGCACCTGCTACATACAGCACTGTACAGCCCTGCATGGTGAACCTAGAAAGCCAACTGTTGCTTTATAGCAGAGGACTCAAGTAGCCCGTCAGTGTGGAATGGGCTCCCTAAGCTCTCGGAAATCCCCTGAGACCCTTTGTCTTTGTTATCAGGGCAACCCCGCAGCGCAGTGCAAGAGAGCCAAATCGTTTCCAGTACCGTGACCCGCACTTGAACCTGAATATCCCATCACATAGGCTCTGTCTGTCGGCTGTCCGCTTGTCGGTTTCACCCAAGGGTGTGGAGCGCATTGTGCCGCTGGAAACCCAACTCCATTCCCCACTTTGAGGTCCGCACTGTGAGGAAACGCTGCTCCCAAGCCTCTGTAATTTGCAAAACAACAAGGAGTTAAGTCCAGTTGACTGCCAGGCTCAGAGAGACCACAGCACACAGCAGTCATAGACATGCGGGGGCTGTCTGGATGTGCCGCTGCTTCATCTGGGTCCCCAGCCTCTCAGTACCTCCAAATACACCTTCTGAATGTTTGTTGATGCACGGATGTGTCGTCCGCTGATGTATGCCATGCATTTTTGGGGTTTCAAACCTCCTGTTTTTGCAGTTTGTGTGTGGTTTGTGTTAACTTCAAGTGCATTTTAATCGTTTTGTCGTGTTCATTGAACATATCTAAGTCCACTGTGCTTTAAATCCACTGTAAAGGATCTGGGCGTGTAAAGTTCCCACAGTTTTTCACCGTTTTGTTAAAAACGAGTTTGGTCTGAAAACAACTGAAACTTAGCAACTCCACCACTGTTCCAGACGTCTCTCCACAGACTGGCCATTTTCTGCGGTGGACTGTACGTCTTCTCTTCAGCAGCAGTGGCTGGCGAGACCGCAGCCAGTGCACTTGTGTTTTGAAGGCATCTCAAAGGGCTTTCAGCCATCCGCGGGCTGCTAGGGCAACGTTGGTGCCAACTGCTAAGTGCCGCCTTCTCTGTGGGCAGTTTTCGTGACCCCTTTTCCTGGCAGCACAGCGTGGCCTGTGTGTGCGTCCATGCGTGAGTGTGTGTGTGTGTATGCGTACGTGCGTGTGTGTGTGTGTGTGTGTGTATGCGTACGTGCGTGTGTGTGTGTGTGTGTGTGTGTATGCGTACGTGCGTGTGTGTGTACGTGCACATTTCAGTCTGTGCCCATCCACGGCACATTACAGCAGATTATCTCTGTCAGTGCCAGCCTTGGAGTTGGGACAGCCAGTTTTCTGAAGGGAATTAACCCCAGTCATTAACCCAGTCGTCTGTGCAGTATTAAGCCAAGTCATTAACCCAGTCGTCTGTGCAGTTGGCCGGTGAGAACAAACTTTATTTAAGAGGTATTTTAGCACAACGGCCTTATCAGTGTTGTCACGAAAAGGACATTTGAATACAATACTATATACCGGTAGTTGTATACCTAAAATAAAAAATACTAATAATATAGTTTTATATCTAAAGTTTTGATCAAGCAAAGAAAATACATTGAACAGTGTGTTGGCACACTTGACTTGGACAGCTTCTGTAGCAACTCTTGTACAGAGGTTTTGAAGTCAGTTGGACATATTTGTCCACTTTGTACCTGAAATATTTGTCACTTCCAAACTGCCAACCAGATTAGTTGCACTGGATCCAGTCCAAGAACTGGTGGACTGTTTGACACTGTTGCTGGCTTCAGCGCAATCCAACTGCTGCAGTCCACTATCAAGACCCAGTCTGTGGTTCTTCCTATTCCGATCCTCTTTCTCTCACCTATTCCAATTGGCGGGGAGAGCAGGGATTGTATACAAACATTTATGAAAACATAATATCTCAAAATACAAGAAAATACAAGGAAGTAAAAAAAAAAAAAAGAGCTTTAGGTTGTAATGGAAAAGAGTCCAAAACAAAGCTTGCTAGTGTAATTTTTGTGATGGTGAAATTTTTGAATTGTTAAAGGGATACTTGGTACTTGAGTCTAAACATTTGGAATTATAAGGACTGCAGTGTGCCCAGACACAAAAGTAGAGCAACATTTTTCCTCGAGGTGGTGCATTATAAGCACTTTGTGAGATGATGATAATTACTCTCATCAGAGCATGATAAAACAAACACAATGGGGATGAACAGTTACAGTTACATAATATTACACTGACTGAATATCATTTTGTGATGATTGTCTGATTATAATGTACAGTTTATCTGAGTTTCTTAATGGTCTTATAATCTGCTTGTAACGCACCACAATGTGCCTCCAGTAAAGTGCTAGTCAGCGTTACAAACCCCAGCTTTCTAAACCGCTTTCTCCCATGGAGCAGCTGGACAACCCTCCCTCCCTCCTTCTCTCTCTCTCCCTCTTTTCTCTTGTGGGGTTGTGCTGCAGCATCTGTGTGAGTTCAGGCTACTGTGGGAGAGAGAGACTTCTATACTTGCATGGAGGGAGTAGAGACTTGTATTTTTTGCCCGCCTGGATCGGCCACCTCCACGACCCTCCACATGATGTCCCCCCGACTTTGCCATGGCACAGGTGAGGTTTGTGAGGAAGGCTTTGCCATGGCACAGGTGAGGTTTGTGAGGAAGGCTTTGACATGGCATAGGTGAGGTTTGTGAGAAAGGCTTTGACATGGCACAGGTGAGGTTTATGAGGAAGGCTTTGACATGGCACAGGTGAGGTTTGTGAGAAAGGCTTTGCCATGGCATAGGTGAGGTTTGTGAGAAAGGCTTTGCCATGGCACAGGTGAGGTTTGTGAGGAAGGCTTTGACATGGCACAGGTGAGGTTTATGAGGAAGGCTTTGACATGGCACAGGTGAGGTTTGTGAGGAAGGCTTTGCCATGGCACAGGTGAGGTTTGTGAGGAAGGCTTTGACATGGCACAGGTGAGGTTTATGAGGAAGGCTTTGACATGGCACAGGTGAGGTTTGTGAGGAAGGCTTTGCCATGGCACAGGTGAGGTTTGTGAGGAAGGCTTTGCCATGGCACAGGTGAGGTTTGTGAGGAAGGCTTTGACATGGCACAGGTGAGGTTTGTGAGAAAGGCTTTGACATGTCACAGGTGAGGTTTGTGAGAAAGGCTTTGACATGTCACAGTGAGGTTTGTGAGGAAGGCTTTGCCATGGCACAGGTGAGGTTTGTGAGAAAGGCTTTGCCATGGCACAGGTGAGGTTTGTGAGAAAGGCTTTGACATGTCACAGTGAGGTTTGTGAGAAAGGCTTTGCCATGGCACAGGTGAGGTTTGTGAGAAAGGCTTTGTCATGGCACAGGTGAGGTTTGTGAGGAAGGATTTGCCATGGCACAGGTGAGGTTTGTGAGGAAGGCTTTGCCATGGCACAGGTGAGGTTTGTGAGAAAGGCTTTGACATGTCACAGTGAGGTTTGTGAGAAAGGTTTTGCCATGGCACAGGTGAGGTTTGTGAGAAAGGCTTTGACATGTCACAGTGAGGTTTGTGAGAAAGGCTTTGCCATGGCATAGGTGAGGTTTGTGAGAAAGGCTTTGCCATGGCACAGGTGAGGTTTGTGAGAAAGGCTTTGACATGTCACAGTGAGGTTTGTGAGAAAGGCTTTGCCATGGCACAGGTGAGGTTTGTGAGGAAGGCTTTGCCATGGCACAGGTGAGGTTTGTGAGGAAGGATTTGCCATGGCACAGGTGAGGTTTGTGAGAAAGGCTTTGCCATGGCACAGGTGAGGTTTGTGAGAAAGGCTTTGACATGTCACAGTGAGGTTTGTGAGAAAGGCTTTGCCATGGCACAGGTGAGGTTTGTGAGGAAGGCTTTGCCATGGCACAGGTGAGGTTTGTGAGGAAGGATTTGCCATGGCACAGGTGAGGTTTGTGAGAAAGGCTTTGACATGGCACAGGTGAGGTTTGTGAGAAAGGCTTTGACATGTCACAGTGAGGTTTGTGAGAAAGGCTTTGACATGTCACAGTGAGGTTTGTGAGGAAGGCTTTGCCATGGCACAGGTGAGGTTTGTGAGGAAGGATTTGCCATGGCACAGGTGAGGTTTGTGAGGAAGGCTTTGCCATGGCACAGGTGAGGTTTGTGAGGAAGGCTTTGCCATGTCACAGTGAGGTTTGTGAGGAAGGCTTTGCCATGGCACAGTGAGGTTTGTGAGGAAGGCTTTGCCATGGCACAGGTGAGGTTTGTGAGGAAGGCTTTGCCATGGCACAGTGAGGTTTGTGAGGAAGGCTTTGCCATGGCACAGGTGAGATTTGTGAGGAAGGCTTTGCCATGGCACAGGTGAGGTTTGTGAGGAAGGCTTTGCCATGGCACAGGTTAGGTTTGTGAGGAAGGCTTTGCCATGGCACAGGTTAGGTTTGTGAGGAAGGCTTTGCCATGGCACAGTGAGGTTTGTGTGGAAGGGTACACATTGTTTGGATGTATTTCTGTTAGGGATGACCGGGGTCATGCTTGGTACACGTTGTTTGGATGTGTTTCTGTTTGGGATGCACCGATATATCGGCCGTATATTGGTATCGGCCGATATTGGCCTTGTTGACTGCAGTCGGCCATCGGCAAAAAAAGATGCTGTTCGCCGATTGCAGCGGCTGATATTTATCAGTTGGGTCACATAATTTGTTGGTTGTTTGTTCCACAATTACATAGGGTTGTGCAATGTCACCCAAATAGCCATTGTGATGGTTCCACAGTGAACCATCGCGATGGATGATGGCATCGTCGTTGACGGGGGTGGAGGGGATTAATTAATGATTTATGAAATGCACATTCACGTTTACAACAGGACAGCTGAGCTCTACATTTCATGAGAGACAAGCGGGCTTGGATAGGTTACTACTACAGCACAGAGCCAGGCGATATTGAAAGGTGCAAAACAAATAACGTTAACGTTACAGATAGGGATGTTCATTTTGAAAAATGTCAATAATCGAAAATCTGGGAAAATTAACGATCAATTATCGATTATCGATCATATTGAAGCCCCAATCAGTAAGATTTTTGACATTTTTTACTGTAATATAACAGCTTTTTAGTCACAGGACATGATAGATTGACTTGTAATAGGGAGACCCTCGTCTTTATTTATCCCACACCGCCCTCCATTGGCCAGCACTGGGACTAAGCAGTTTGTCTGCCACGTCCCGTAGCAAGAAAAAAGAAAAAAGAAAAGCATGCGCGCATGTGCTGTACAGCGGAAGCGCTGTGTTCATGAAAACAAGGAAGTAACTCGATTCGGATTTGCTACGAAAATGATGTTTCACGGAACTATGGATTATTATTTCATCACGTGGTGAGTACCCGATGTCACAACATGTACATAGAGCTTTCTGGCGCTGTGTTTTGTTGACTTTGAACGGCGATATCGTTATCGATACTATTGGACCCAGAGGGCGCAGTTTCTCCAACAGTAAAACTTGGAAAACTTACTGAATTCCCCATGTTTAAAACAGTTTTGTTGGCACAAAGGCCCGTGCCCAGCCAGAAAACTAGAGACTATATGAAGCTCCACCTCACGTTAGTCAGCTGTGCAATGGAGTGGGGCGAGGAGGAACGAATTCCACCCAAACCTAGTCCGCAAAAAAAAAAAAAAAAAAAGATTTTAATAATAACAAAATCGATAAAAATTCCACATGATCGATTCCATTCCTTAACGATCAATTATCGATTTTCGATAACTGATGAACATCCCTAGTTACAGATCCTAACCAGCAACGTGTGTGTTGAATTTAACTAGCTAGCAGAAAACGGGCAGAATCACTGCAGTGGCGGCTAACGTTAGATTTGTGTGGGCTCAGTTTTGAACCTAACATTATGTTAAGGAGAGATAGAAATGGGGCGTCCGGGTAGTGGAGCGGTAGATTCCCTGCCTAGGAACACGAGGGCCGCAGGTTCACACCCACGTGTTACCTCCGGCTTGGTCGGGCGTCCATACAGGCACGAATGGCTGTGTCTGTGGGTGGGAAGCCGGATTGAGGGTATGTGTCCTGGTCGCTGCACTAGCGCCTCCTCTGGTCGGTCGGGGCGCCTGGACGGGGCGGAAGGGAACTGGTGGGAATAGCATGATCCTCCCACGTGCAATGTCCTGCCGGTGACGCTCTCCGCTGTCAGGGGAAAAGAAGCGGCTGGCAACTGCGCATGTGTCGGCGGAAGCAAGGTGCTAGTCTACAGCTCTCCCCAGATCGGCAGAGGGGGAGCAGGGGGAGATTGGCCAAGTACAATTGGGGAGAAAATGGGGGGGGAGGATCTGAAAAAAGGAGGGATAGAAATACAGCAGCAGGCAGCCTATGTAATGGAGCGACTTCATGGAAACAGGTGAGTTGAATTCACAGTTGAAGACTTGTAACATTGCTCACATTGGGTTGAAAACAGGAAAGAATGTGAAGTTTTTTTCACAACAACACAACCGACTTCTGCTTATCCTCCCCTCCCCCTCCGCTCCGCTCTACCGCTTCTCTGTACTGGACACAGGGTGCGCTTGTCTAACACCGGCCGCGCATACCCCGCGCGGCCCGGTATTGGCCCAGAATTTTGCAATCGGTGCATGTCTGTCTCTGTCAAACAGACTCAGAATGGGAGCAGACATGTGAGGTGGTCTGCCCCTCCTCCATGTGCAGCATGTGTTTGTAGTAGTTTGAGAACACTGTGCTGTGATCACTAAATCAGTGTCCAGAGGCAAACCCCTCGCATTCCTGTCATACAAGAGGATCCCGGGGGGTCGGGGGTGGCGGGTTGGGGGGGGGGGGGGGGGGGGGTCGAGGGCAGCGGGCTAGCGTTCAGGCTCTTTAACACACAGTTGACACAGAGAGATACTGAGGAATTTGTGTGATTTCACGTCCTCAGCCAGAGCTAATGGGAACGGACGGCCAGGAAACTCCTTTCCCATGCTGCCTTGCTGTAGCCGCCTGCAGCTCTGAGAAAGGCAGCCGTCTTCTCATTTGACTTATAGTGTCTCTGCATGCTCTCTCTCTCTCTCTCTCTCTCTCTCTCTCTCTCTCTCTCTTGCTTTGTCTAATGTCAAGAGACTGACTGGGTTTAAATGTACATCATTGGCTAAGTTCCACTCTAACTTCCTAAACCAAAACACATAAGCAGCACATTGTGTGGACATGTTTCTGACATTTTTATGATTATTATATTGTAAGAAGCACTTGTTATGTATGCTTCTAATCTGCTTTAATGCAACAAAAGTGTTGCCACTTCTTCTAACCACTATCCATCCTTTGCACGATCTAAAGCCCCCCCCCCCCCCCCCCCCCCCCCCCAATTATTCAAGGTGTGTGTGTGTGTGTGCTGGAAGTATGATTTGAATGAATGGAAATAGAATAGGGCTTCATCTTCACACACACACGCGCGCGTGCACACACACACACACACACACACACACACACACACACACACACACACGTCACACACACACACACACACACACACACACACACACACACACACACACACACACACACACACATACACGCAGCCAAACACACAAAACAAACACATACACATTGCAGTTTTCTAAGATGGAGCTGGGTGTCCCCCAGATGACATCACATCTGTTTCAAAAGAGAGCTAAAGTCAACGTCACTTCTGCTTCAGCGACAGCATGCCTACTAAGACTTCAGCATGCCTACTAAGACTTCAGCATGCGTACTAAGGTCTTCAAAAAATATGAAGGGTGAACGTTATTCCATAATTCTGTCTTACATCTGGAACTATAGAACCATAGAATTTAGAAAATTCACTTGCAAAAACCAAAGTCCGAAGGAGGGCTGGCCTTACCAGTATTTAGACACTACTACTGGGTAGAGATGTAACGGTATGAAAATTTCACATCACGATTATCGTGACCAAAATGATCACGGTTATCGTATTATCACGGTATTCATAAAAAATGTATGAAAATGTTCAAAAAGTACTGAGACACTCACCGAAATAATTTTTATATTTATAGTTTTATATTGAAAACGCAGACCCAAATAGTATTGATACACTCACTGAAATCATTTCTCCAAAGCTGCACGTCTGCATCTGGGAGACTGTTGCCAACTTTAGTTGATGATGGACAGTATTTACCATGTTTTTCAAAGCATGGTAATCATGGTACCACGGTTTTAATGGTAATGAAAATTTGAAACGGTACGGTTATCGTATGGAATTTTATCACGGTTATCATTAAAACCGGTTATCGTTACATCCCTACTACTGGGCTGCCAATGTTAGAGCCTTAATGTTTTGGCAGTATGGGACTCCTGCCAAACTAACTCCTGGAGCCCCCCTGTGGCTCAAAATGGAGGCCAGCTCTATTGCAAACTCCTCCCTTACAGCCATGTTATTTTCTAAGTTAGAGAGGCCTGGGTTTTTACAAAATTTAAGTTTCAAAAACTCTGTCAGAATTTTAAACCAAGTTAGGAGTGAACCGAGACCCACGTTTTCAAGCAGACCAGAGTTTGTTTGTTTGTTCTGCCCCAGAGATCGTTTGCGCTTTCACACCACCCCAAACGAACCGCACTATCCGAGGAAACAAACTCTGGCGCGGTTAAAGTGGACTAAATAGCTTATATGTGAAAGTGACCTTTATAGTGCAACAGTTTTACCACAAACTGCAACTTTCTTGACTTGCAAAGTTATCTTAAATTGACAAACATCATACAGTATGCAGGGACGTTGGAACTATTTTCTAGGAGGGGGGGCGATTAGCCACACCCACAAATCGGTGGGCAGAGGAAAAATTAGCCTTTTTTTGCATGTTCAGATCTTTTTTAGCCATATTTAGAGGAATATCTCATTTTAAACACACCAGTGTTATTGTCTATTGATTGAATTTCTCTCTCTCTCTCTCTCTCTCTCTCTCTCACACACACTCACACACACACACACACACACACTACACACACACACACACCGAAATTAGGTTATGGTGACCAGAGCCTAATTTATTCAAATATCAACCATGTGAAATAGCTTAATCAGCTACTAACAAATCAACACAAGGTAGCAGCTTACATATCAATAAGGATAAAACAAGAAATAGCCATCAAGAAAAGCACAGCAGCTCACAGGGGTGGGCGATATGGCAAAAATATCATATCACGATTTTTTTCAGGCAGGATCACGATCCACGATCTTATCACGATTCGTTTTCATATTGGTTTTAAGACTATTTTGCTAATTACTGAACAGTACAAGTACAACCAAACAAATTTCAGGGTACGTATGGTCATGAGAAACCTGGAAAAGTCATGGAAATTTAAAATACAATTTGTTTTATAAATATTTTCATGTCGTTCATATACGCTGAGTTTCCAATAATTCATGTACTAAGAAATAATTATGTATGTATCTATCTATCTATCTATCTATCTATCTATCTATCTATCTATCTATCTATCTATCTCTTGGTTCACTATTATTTATACAGTAGGGTTGGGCGATGGGACGAATATATGGGCTATCTGCAATTGAGTCCACTGTCGGTTGCATGATTGTCATTTGTCAATCTGCTAATTTAATGGAGAGAGAGAGAGACCAATAGACAGAAGGCTCTTTCACACACAGATCGCATTCCCGTCCTGCGGTGTGCTTTCAGGCGACATCCACCCCTCCCGGATTGAAAGGCGAGCGGAGGCATTTTCATTCAGCTCCTCGCCCAAATGAATATTTTCATAGGTTAGTGTAGCCTAGCCTACTGTATGATGAACAAATTCATTCAACAACCAAACATCGCTGATGTATGCCAGCCAACGAGGTGCAGCTAAGGTTGTTAAGGATAAGCTGATAAAGCTGCGCTCGTTAAGGATCAGATAAAACACGAAAGTGTTGTCCACATTGGTAACAAGGCTTTCAATATTCATCTGATCGACGTTATGCATCACAGACACACCATCATGTAGCCTATTAGGTAGGCTACAAGGCTAATTCTTATCTTTTGGTTCCAGTTTTTTGTAAAGCAAATTATTCCCATCAAGTAGCCTAATTAGGGGCTGTTCTGAAAGACGACGCCCGCATATCAAACAGCTGCAGTCTGCATAACGTTCGTCGGGGCAATAGTAGCCTATAGACTACTATAACGTTAGTAGTTTTGTAAGGGAATGCACAGAGCTGGTTTCGAGAGGGAATATCCTCAGACCAACTCGCCACAGACAGCTATAGTCCTCTGAAGCTTATTATTATATCCGTTCATTTTACCTACTAACGTCAACATCGTTTGAGCATAAAGCATAACCTACTTACAGGCACGGAGCATTCCTCCTGGCGTCCCTGCAGTCATGATTGTATAGGCTACTTTTTTTACTTTCACTCATGCACATTCTTGCTGCATGAGGTGATTTCCCCTGTAATTTTTTTATGAATGAGCTGACCATTCGCACTGTTCCGGCTTGCTGCTCCGACGCTTTCAAGTGGAGGCGGGTTACCTGGTAATCCGCCGCTGTGACAAGGTCTGCTGGCGGAAAGAAAGGCGTACAACAATTACCCAGCAACGCGCGTTCAGAACTTTCACATCGGAGGCGCAGATCCTATTTCCCGTGCATTTTGCGGCTTTCAAGGCCGGTGTGAAAGCGCCTAGAGAGAGAGAGCGTGGGGACAGAGCAGACATGCGGCGCACGCGCACACACACACACACACACACACACACACCACAGAGTTGAGCTTTAAGCAGTGAGAGAGAGGCGGGGGGAAGAAAATAAAAGGTGCAGTAGAAACGCGCTCACCTGAGAATACGAGGCAGCAGGATGAGGGCAGCTAGATTAGGAGCAATGCGTCCTCGCATTTAAAATAACTGCCAAAGTCCGACTGAAGCAAATTAAACTCAAACTATCACAAAGATAAAGCAGCCATATATGAGATTCAGACACTTTTTGCGTGATGAGTTCCGCTCGATCTGCCTGTTTGTCTCTCTGCCAGTGCCCGCATGTTTGTTTAGTGTGCGTGTGCGTGTTGTAAAGGTTGCATTTGCGTTAGTGTCATTTTCATCGCCGTTCATTGTAACGAGCAGAGCGTGTGTTTAGGCTATCATCCCAGCTCCATCCCCAAATTAATTTTCATCGTCCCTGATGCTATTTTTAAGGTCCCCGGGATGACGGGAGGTCCTTGTCAAGGCAAGCCCTGGTTAAGTGTGTGTGTGTGTGTGTGTGTGTGTGTGTGTGTGTGTGTGTGTGTGTGTGTGTGTGTGCCAAACTAACTGCCCCTCCGTGTTGTCGTCCTCCATGCTGCTGCATTTTGCAAAGTGAAAAGGGGGAGGGGAGGAAAACTTTGGAAGCGTCTTTCAGACATAGAAATGCAACTGATAGAATGTGCACTGCATGTAGCGCGATTCTAACGATCTGTCTGGAAAGGCAGATCGTGGAGCCATTCAAGGCTATTCACCTTCACCTGCTATCCCATAACCCGGAGTGTCGTGATCGTGAACGATCTAAGATCGTCATATCGCCCACCCGCCTCACAGTATGAATGAATGAACAACTGCCCCTATAGACACACACAGACTGGTTGCGCATTTTCCAACAGGCTACACTGCTCTATAGATGTAAATCACTGACAAGACTCCATAACAAAGAGAACCCCAACAGTTAAGCTACAGTACTTACTCACCCATTAGAAGTCCATGCTAGAGCCTTGCGCCGCTCTATGAACTCCATTGTCAACATTACATTAGCATTTGAGCTAAACAAGCTATCAAAGCCAACCAAATTATTGTAATGCCTTGCTCTGTAAAAAAGGGCAAACTAATGTAACTGTGATTATTGGTTCTGGTCTAATTTCCAATGATTCATGTGGTGTGGTAGCCGGTTATGCAACTTGCAACCGTAGCCTAGTAGGTATGCCACGGAATTTAAGACCTGGGAAACGCACGTCTTATCATTTTGCGCACAGAATGGCAACTAGAACCGGGCTCCATTATCAGCAATGCCAGCAGCTACACATCATAAACACATGAGATTGCATCATTGCAATCATGTTTTAACTGTTATAAAAATACACCATTTATGTGTCATTCATTCATTGACAGCAGAAAATGCGCACTGAATAGGCTACAGGTATGCAGACTGCCTGTACGCTCGCATACCCTGTGCGATTGATAATCAATATTTCCATCACATGCATAATATCATCTCCGTGGAGAGGTGTGCGTGGCTTACCTTCACCATGTCTCCATCCTGTCTCCTGCTGCTGTTCCTTCTGTCTGGCTTTATTTATGGTAAACATTTTTGGCTCACCACCTTCTATCATTTCACTTTATAGCCTACCTCTCGTTCCAGAATCACTTTCCAGCAGCTGTTTGGGCTTTTCATTTGCGCTTCTTTTGTCCATCACGTTGCCGCAAGTTTGGCGTTAATTGATGCGCGCTACTTTAGTAAATTCTGGAGGTACAATTTTCACTGGAAAGGAAAGTTTATTGTTCTCCCAGTCTAGCTATGAATATGAACAACTACGGCAACCCACGAGGCCAACTACTCTCTGCCTTAAAGGGCCAGCGGCAACAAGGTCTGTCAGAATCAGAATCATTTTTATTGCCACAGTATGCAAGTTACATACGAGGAATTTGTCTTAGTGTCTGTATGCAGCGTAGCGGTTACATCAATATACAGGGATAAGAAGTAGGAAGATAACTAACGGCAATCGCAAGGTTGCAAGTGCAATCAAATCGAATCAAATCGAGTCAATATATACAATATGTACATGAGTGGTGAAGTGTTCTGTGGATGATAAATATGAATTTACTTTGGATTTACATGAGATTTACAGACCAGGGGAGTTTCTACGGGTGGGCCTGGGTAGGCACAGGCCCAACCACTTATTGCCCTGGCCCACCCAAAAAAAAAATAATAATAAATAAAATAATTGGGTGTTTTCTAGAGGCAAACTTGCTGCTGCCTTGCTAGCTAATGGTTTTGTAGCTTAAGAACGCAGGGCAGATCATCTCCAGAGTCTAATGCATGACGACTTCATGACAGCTAGGAATTTTGCGCGCTTCGCGCGGAAAATTTCATCATGCAATTGCCCCACCAATTTTATCCAGGCCCACCCAATTTTATCCAGGCCCACCCATAATTGAATTTCTGCCTACGCCCCTGTTACAGACTGAGTTAAATATACGTTAAATAGGCAGTGGATTTACATGAATTTACAGTCAGAGTTAGATAAGTGTTTACATTGAATGTACATGAAATGTACAGGCTAAGTTAAATAGGCATTAATGTGCAGGGAATTTACATCAATTTACCAGTCCCAGTTAGACAGGCATTACATTAGATACAGTATGAGTTCCAGTTTTATGGGGGGGGGGGAGTTCAGTTGAGTTTAGGAGGAGGTAGTGAGTTTGTGTGTGTGTGTGGGGGGGGGGGGGGGTTGTTTGTGAGGCCCTTGGCGGAAGGGGTTTCCGGTCCTTGTTGGTGAAGCTGATGGCGGTTGGGAAGAAGCTGGTCTTGTGGCGGGTGGTTCTGGTCTTGGCAGACCTCAGTCTCTTGCCGTGGGGGAGTGTCTTAAAGAGTTTGTGGCCAGGGTGGGAGGGGTCAGCCATGATTTTGCGAGACCGCTTCAGTGTCCTGGCTGCATGCAGGTCCTGGAGGGATGGCAGGTTGCATCCGATTATCCTCTCAGCGCAGCGGATGATGCGCTGAAGTCTGTTGATGTCTTTTTGAGTGGCAGCAGCATACCAGACGGTGATGGAGGAGGTGAGGATGGACTCAACGATGGAGGAGTAGAAGTGCACCATCGTGGCCTTTGGCACTTTGAATTTCTTCAGCTGCCGCATAAAGTACATCCTCTGCTGTGCCTTCTTGGTGAGAGCTCTGATGTTCAGCTCCCATTTTAGGTCCTGGCTGATGATGGTCCCCAGGAAGCGGAAGGACTCCACAGTGTTGACTGGGGAGTCACCCAGGGTGATGGGGGAAGGTGGGGCTTTGTGCTTCCTGTCTGATGTGGCACCGCAGATCCAGATTAATGTTAATGATGATCAATTTTAATTTTGATTTGAGACACTAGACAGGCTTGTTATTTCTGACAATCAATAAAGCATATAATGTTGTATTAAGCATGTATGAAAGACAGAAATTAAAGTCAAATTTAAGCACACACACACAAAAAAAGCACCAATTATTTATAGCTATTAACCCCCCTCCGCCCCCCTACTTCCAACATCACTGACAGTATGTGTACCTCATGGCACAATTCAAATAGGATTTTAAAAAGTACCGTCTCTCGCCATTCACCAACATTCATCATTTTTTATGATGCTGGTGTACATAGGGCCCGACCGGAAGGGGAGGGATAGATTAAATGTTACCCACTTTCACACAGAAATCGCACAATATTGCCATTCAGAAGGCTCGCAACGCCGGCAGCCTTGCCACAGAAATTGTTTTCACACAGAACCCAGCAGCCCCACCATATTTCCGCCCCGGGGTGTGCTTTCAGGTTACATCCACCCTCCCGGATTGAAATGAGACGAGGGGAGGCATTTCCAACCAGCTCCTCCTAGTAGCCTAAATGAATATTTTCATAGGTTATAGTATAGCCTAGGCTACTGTATGATGAACAAATTCATTCAACAACCAAACATCGCCGATGTATGCCAGCAGCTATCAACGTGCAGCTGGTCGTTAAGAACATCAAAGTACAAAATTCGAGTCTGATGAGAGCTCACCTTAATATGCCCACAATGCAGAAATTGTTCTCCACATGCAGCATAGTAACAAGGCTTTAAATATACATCTGATCGACTTTATGGATCACAGAGGCACCTCACCATCATGTATTAGGTACAAGGCTAATTCTTTTGGTTCCAGTTTTTTGTAAAGCAAATTATTCCCATGAAGTAGCCTAGCGTCCGTTCTGAAAGCGGACGCCCGCATGTCAAACAGCTGCATTCTGCATAACGTTACTCGTCGTCGGTGGAATAATAGGCTATAAATGCACAAGAATACTATAACGTTAGTAGTTTTTGTAAGGGAACGCACAACAGGCTAGACAGATTGCAGTTCTGGAGCTGGTTTCCCCATTTGGGATTGTTTTGAGGAGAGAGGAACAGAGGGAATATCCTCAGACCGACTCGCCACAGACAGATGCACGTCTGAGACGTCCTCTGAAGCTTATTATTATATCTGTTAATTTTGCCTACTAATGTCAACATCGTTTGAGCATAAATAGCCTAACCCAGTGGTCCCCAACCACCGGGCCGCGGACTGGTACTGGGCCGCAACGCATTTGGTACCAGGCTGCGAGACCGGTCCATTTTTTTTTTTTTTTTTTTTAACACGTTCACTGCCAATGGCGAGTTGACTCGTCAAAAAAAATCCAACGGTTGACTGCCAATGACGAGTTGAGACGTCAAAAAAAAAAAAAAAAAATTTTGACGGTGCTACGTGGATCAATGCCCCCCACGTCTCCTATAAAAATATTGGAGCCACCGAACGTGTACAACCCATTCCACCGACCCACTAAGTGGCGACAGTGCTCTCCATTCTAGAGGAAGGCAAGCAAAAAGCAGTGTGAGGAAGCCATTCTCATGAAAATGGATTGGCGAAAACGCTTTCGCGCTTGGGAGCTGGCGGTGGGGTTTTGCAAATTTGCATAATAGATTACGGGTGGAACACACTTTGAAACACGCAGCATAAATAAGACCAGAATCGCAAAAGCTTCATCAAAGCTCTCAGAACCCCAAGAAACGAGCGAGCCCATCCAGACTTGCCCAGCGGCCGCTAGCAGACAGGCACAGCAGCAGCAAAGCAGTGAGCCTGGTGACGCGAGGTTACAGCAGCAACAGAAACGAGCTTGTGACACGCCCGCTGCAGCCAAGAAGAACACACACGGAGGGAGGAGTTTGAAGGAGAGGGGTGTTTCCTGCTGTTATGGAGGAAATTACTGTTCAAAACTATTGTTTAGATGTCTGACGTCTTACTGATGCCAAAAATGAATGGTTAAAGTGACTGTTCTATCGAATTTCACAAAAAGCCGTTTATCTCAGAATAAATTTTCAGACGCTGAAACCATGCTGTATTCAACTGCTAATGCTTACATAACTACTAACTCTACAAACTAACTATTTTAGACAGAGAAAGCACACATTCTATTAGTTCTTTTGAGATATTGTGTGTTCACAAAATCCTAACAGAAACGAATCCTCGGCTCTTGAAAGATGAGCCAGAATCCTCAAAAAAACCCTCTGGCAGAAGCTAACTACAGTATTGAAAAACGGCTGGCAGTGAATGTGTTAATAAACATAGGCTATAATATTATAGGCTGTGTGTGGTAGTTGAAACATAGTTTCAAGTTGATGTTTATTTACCTTTGTAGTTTAAACAAAAACATAAATACTGTAGGCTACATACAGTACAACACAAAAGGCTGTTATTTACCCTTTGTCGCCACCTGGTGAGTAAATATGTAACTAAACCCATTCAAATTGACAATTGACAACCGGTCTGCAACTTTTTTTTCCATGTATCTACCGGTCCTTGGCACAAAAAAGGTTGGGAACCCCTGGCCTAACCTACTTACTCATAGTGTAGGCACGGAGCATTCCTCCTGGCGCCCCTGTTGCAGTCATGATTGTATAGGCGACTTTTTTTTTTAACGTTCACTTATGCCTTTCTTGCTATGTGAGGTGGTTTCCCCTGTAATTTTTTAACAAAGTGCTTTACAGAGCAATAAAGGACAGATAGCATACACAATTTAAAAACAATGAATTCCAATCCAAACCTTGACTACATGTCCTGCTTTATAAGCTAGGAGCAGTTTGCTTGACTGGACACTGAACTCTCAAATCAATCTACCTCTTCACATCTTTCACTATGTAAATGTGTGAATCCTCTGTAGCAAGAAATATTGTTCTCTATGTGAAAATACCAAAGTTCCCTGGAGAACTCAGGTATCAGGTCAGTAAAGTAACCTGGAGAACTCAGGTCCCAGGTCAGTAACCTGGAGAACTCAGGTCCCAGGTCAGTAACCTGGAGAAATCAGCTCTCAGGTCAGTAACCTGGAGAACTCAGGTCCCAGGTCAGTAACCTGGATAACTCAGGTCCCAGGTCAGTAACCTGGAGAACTCAGGTCCCAGGTCAGTAACCTGGAGAATTCAGGTCTCAGGTCAGTAACCTGGAGGACTCAGGTCCCAGGTCAGTAAAGTAACCTGGATAACTCAGGTCCCAGGTCAATAACCTGGAGAAATCAGGTCTCAGGTCAGTAACCTGGAGAACTCTGGTCTCAGGTCACTAACCTGGATAACTCAGGTCCCAGGTCAGTAAAGTACCCTGGAGAACTCAGGTCCCAGGTCAGTAAAGTATCCTGGAGAACTCAGGTCCCAGGTCAGTAAAGTAACCTGGAGAACTCAGGTCCCAGGTCAGTAAAGTAACCTGGAGAACTCAGGTCTCAGGTCAGTAAAGTAACCTGGAGAGCTTAGGTCCCAGGTCAGTAAAGTAACCTGGAGAACTCAGGTCCCAGGTCAGTAAAGTAACCTGGAGAACTCAGGTCCCAGGTCAGTAAAGTAACCTGGAGAACTCAGGTCTCAGGTCAGTAAAGTAACCTGGAGAGCTTAGGTCCCAGGTCAGTAAAGTAACCTGGAGAACTCAGGTCCCAGGTCAGTAGAACCACCAGGCTTCTCTGCTTCCTCCCAACCAGCACCCGACCACTCATTTGGGCTCGGCTCTCCTCCAGGTCCAGCCAAAACTTGCCTCTCTCCAGTCAGAGCGAGCCAGTGTAAAAAAGGTGAAGCCAGAGTCAGACCAAAGTCAGCCCACAGCGACCTCCCCGGCCCGGCCTGGCCTCTGGGCTCCTTTTTTTGTTATTTTGTGCCCTTGCTATTTTAGCAGCTTCTATGCTGATGCTGTCCAGCCAGTAGCCTACCACAGGGTTGGACTCTCTCTGCTTTTTTCCCCATTTGGCTTTTGCATGGCATTAAGTCTCACGCACTTCCTCCCTTCTCACTTGACTTAGGACTTCCTTGAGACTTGTACCAAAATGACTTGGTCCCATGTCTGGTAGTAATGGCTGTGCAATCTTAAACCTTGCAGGTGGCACTTGGGGACCTTTGATATGCACCGCTTTCTTTGGGTTGATGGTGAAGGAGATCATTGTAGACTACAGGAGAGGGGGGGGCGCACACCCCCCAATCACCATCAACGGCACAGTGGTGGAAAGGGTGGACAGCTTCAAGTACCTGGGAGTCAACATCCACCAGGACCTGACCTGGGCCGGCCACACCGCCACTGTTGTCAAAAAGGCCCAACAGCGACTACACGGACTCAGGCGCCTGAAGAAATTCGGGCTGAGGAAAGAAATCCTCGGGGACTTCTACAGAGGCACCATTGAAAGCCTGCTGACAGGCGGCTTCACCGCCTGGTACGGGAACTGTACCACCATGGACCGCAGGGCGCTACGGAGGGTGAGGCGCGCGGCCCAGCACGTAACAGGAGGTGAACTGCCAGAACTGCATGAACTGTACAACCAGCGGTGCCTCAGGAGGTCCCTGAAGATCATCAAAGACACAAACCATCCCCACAACAGCCTGTTCTCCCTGCTACCCTCAGGGAGGAGATACAGGGTTCCAAAAACACGCACAAATCGCTTGAGGAACAGTTTCTTCCCGCAGGCCACGAGACTCCTAAATATGCACAAATAGTGCAGTAGTCGTACCGTACCGTACTGCAGCTGCTACTATTACGGATGCCTAACGTTTAATTGTAAATTTAAGTGTATGTTTAATAAGGTGCCTAACGTTTAATTGTAAATTTAAGTGTATGTTTAATAAGGTACATGCTATTTGCACATGTATGTATAAAACGCCGAATTTGGAATGTCTGAACACGTCTAACGTATGCACATGACATGTGCACCTATGTGCAATGAATATGCCACTGTCGTATAAGCCACCGACTTGTCTTATTGCTTATAGATGCCTATTTCTTATTGCCTTATTGCTGTCTTATTGCCTATTGATGCCTATTCTTATTGCCTATTACTTATTGCCTGTTGCCTATTTGTACTATGTCGTAAACGGAGTCCACTGCACAAGAATTTCACACGTGGTACTTGTACCATGGAGTGACAATAAAAATCTTGAATCTTGAATCTTGAATCTTGAAGATCAGTTTGAAGTGAAACCTGTTTGAGTTTGAAGAGAGGCTGGTAAACCTGATCCTTTGCCTGTGCCAGTGGGGACGGATGCTCATTATTGAAGTATTTTTCTGATTGTGTGTGTCAGTGTTGTTTGTGTGCGTCTCTGTGTGTGTGTGTGTGTGTGTGTGTGTGTGTGTGTGTGCGCATGCGCGTGCGTGCGTCTCTGTGTGTTGTTTAAATAGGTGGCCTAGTTTTTCAACAGCAAATTGTTGTGACAATCCGCATGGGAGAAACGCTTGGCCTTACTGCTCATGCCTTGTAGGGCTGTCATGATATCAGATTTTCACTGCACGATTATCGTGGGCTAATATAATTCACCATAAGAATATTATCGCAATATCTATAAAGATAAATAGTAAATAATAATAATGCTCTCCTTTTTGGCAAATTAATTACACTCAATTACGAGTAGGATGATAGAGAGAGTAACCTTGTACAAAGGGAGACAAAGTCAAAGTGAGAACGGAAAGAAACAGAAATGCTGGAGCTGAAGGCGCTGGATTATTTACACGATATCGTCATAATGTATTATTAACCCAATATATCAATCATTGTTTTTTCAGTATCACGATTATCTTCATATTGCGATTATCATGACTAGGGATGCACATTTTCCACAAATTCCGGAATCGATCATTGATAATGTTAACGATCAATCAATCGATTAATTGTAATAAAATAAAATAAAAATCCAAACAATACCAAATGCGTTTTTTCCTCAATAAAACCTTTATTTATACATCAGCAACATATTGTATATTTCTCACAGCATTGCATAGCATAGCCTATGCTATGAAACATATAAAAACGTAGAGGCATAACTTTTAGACATGTCAACATTTGCCCAAATTTGTTTATTTTTTTGTTTATTTTTTCTGCTCGCCATGTGTCGCAGCTCTCAAACACTGATGCCGAGTTGCTCAGCTCGAGTCCAGGTGAGACTAGGATCCAGTTGTTGTGTACACCGAATCACAGATAGGCATCATGTCTTTTTCTATAACCCCGCAGATCGATTGGGTTCTTTTTTCTGCTTGCCGTGCGTCGCAACTCTTCCTCTTTGAGTTGATGGTGGGTTGCTCCAGGTTTGAGGAAGAGGAGCCAGCCAATCTATCCAAATGAACACTGTTCAAGTGATAAAGCATCTTATGACTTGTCTGAAAAGGGCTATAGTGATGTAGCCGAGTGTTGGGGTGGGTCTGCCTATTACCGGTACTTACACTTTGGTAATAAAACAATAAACTGTCAGGTGAAAAGAAGCGGCTGGCTACTGCCCATGTCTCGGAGGAAGCTTGGAGCCAGTTTCGGCTCTCCCCAGATCGGCAGAGGGTGGAGCAGCAACCAGGATAAATAAATTAAAATTAGCACTAATAGGGGATAAAAATGGGATAAAAAAATCTGTTTTTTTTTTTTATAAAAATAAATAAAACAATCAAACAATCAAACAATAAACGAGAGAGTTAGCCTGTAACGTTATAACACCCTTCCACATTTATTCTCAGACAGCTAGTACGCTCATCAACAACGGAAGCTTCACTCTCGTTCCCCATACACATCCTGTTCTACGGCAACTCATGAGGGGACAAACACAGAGCCTCGCATACCAAACACTGAACAGTCTGTTACAGTGATATCATTGCGCCCTCTGGAGGATCATTGAAAAATGATTTGAAAACACCATTCTACTGACAAAATGCACGTTGCTTTTGTTGTTGTTTTGATCAAGTAAATTTTCACATGCTCGAGTAAATCCTTAACGAGCGAGTAATCGAGCTTCGATTAATTGTGTGCATCCCTAATCATGACACTCCTAATGTCTTGTTTATAGAATGTTTTTGTCCGTTCATGTTGATGTAATATCTTGAACTGACTTGCTGTATATAACTTGGCAACCAAGCTTGTACTGAACTACTGTAATTGAGAATATAACAATAGGGAGAGGGAAATTCTGTCATTATGTGAACTTCCAGTATATGAATTAACAATGAAATTATACATACAACTCTGCTCAGTTAATAGCAGACATCAGCTGATCCAATTTAAAGTCGCTCACCGTCTCCACTACTCCAAGCAGAAATGACACAAGATCTTCCCTACTATCTCAGCACTGTGTGAAAGGTGTCAAGTGTCGGAGGGCACACTATCTCATGCCTTTTGGTTCTGCCCTTCACTGACGGGATTCTAACCCTTCAGCCGGAGGCAGAACTTGCCATCTTCGACTGCTCATAGTCTTCTCTGAACTTCCCTACAGTTGTGCAACAGTCTCTGACACAGGGGACAACTGTTGCCAAGAAACTCATCCTAAAGGAATGGAAGCCTCCCTCCTCACCCTCTTTTCAATTGTGGCTGACGGATATGACCTCTGTTATACGAATGGAGAGACTTAGGTTCCTGAGGACCAACTCACTTAAGAAATTCTCGGCTATTTGGGACCCGTTTCTAGCCTACCTCGTTGCAGTTGGGGGCGACGGGTGATTCGTCGGGCTGATTTCTCATGGACCCCCGACGTGCGTTGTACCTACATGGGTACAACGCACTGAGCATAGGGCACCAAGTGTTGCCTAGGGCATCATCCAGAGCAGGAATACCACGGTCAAACAGACCGCATTACCAGTTTGGTAATGCCCCTTCTAAAATTAACTCTCCACACGGCCAGTTTGGCATTCTCTGTTTTGAATTGGCATCTTTCTTTTAAGTGCCCCCTTAAAAGAAAGTTGTGGGATCTCCTCGTTAACTACATGCGACGCAGTAAACAAACTCACGTTTGCCTTGGTCTAGGGCTCCAGACTAACTTTTTACCTTGGGTGCACTGGTGCACCTTACTTTTTAATTTAGGTGCACCAGCACATAATTTAGGTGCACCCAAAGTTTTACACGGTGCCTTTTGCCGCCACAAAATACATTTTAAGCGTTACCTCTTTTTTTGTCAGTTCCCACATTGGTAAATCTTACCAATCTTAACACATTGTGTAAATGACTGTAAACAGGAATAAAGCTGCCACACTGTTACCCGAGAGCAGCGAATGCCTTTTCTGTTGGATTTTTTCTTTTTCTTCTTTTTTTAATCTGTGTAACACATTCAGCTCAACAGCCTAAACCCAGGTTTCAGATAGTACTCATTATCAATACTCCACATTAAAACTGAAAATGATCATGAACAAATAAAACAGAATAATACATTATAACAGATTCTATAGTCAGGGCCCTTATAGTCAAGTCAAGTCAAGTTTATTTGTATAGCACATTTCATACACAGAGGCAATTCAAAGTGCTTCACATAAAATGGTTGACAGGAAAATAAAAGAATAAAAGAAGAGAATAAAATGGACATTTAACTCATTGAGTGCCAATGACGACAATCGTCGTCAATTTGAATACTAACGTAGAGTGCCAATGACAACGATTGTCGTCAATTGCGTTTTTTGACGGTGGGACGTGGATCAAAGCCTATAACATCTCCTGTAAAATTTTGGGGCATGTTGAATGTGTATAACCTATTTTACCGACCCATTAGGTGGCGACAGTGCTCTCCAGATTAGAGAAAGTTGAGTAAAAAACAGAGAAGAAGTCGTTATGGAAACGGAAACGGCATCGGTATGCATCGATATGCATGAAGCATAACGTTAGCTGTGCCTGTGAACAGCAGTCAATCTGCTGCCACAATTGAGCCCCTCCGTCTCCGCTGCGATAGCCCCTCCATATGATTTAGTTGCCGACACCAGCGTCTTTCTGAAAAGTTACATTATTCTCAGCTGGGAGCCGGCGACACGCTGTGAAAAAGCGGGGTGCAGCGCACTTTTCAGTGCAGAGCAAACGCAGAGCAAACGCAGCAGAGCCACCAGAGACACTCCCACGGAGGAGGAGGAGCGGGGTGGGGCACGCAGGGCAGCATACAACCATTGACAGTAAACACAGACCCAGACAGCAGGCTCGATGGACAGAGACAGGCAAACAAGCTAGAATATCTGATGCCCACCAGCAGTAAATCAAGACCAGCAAGAAGGTGTAGGGTCTGCGCACGCAGGGGCCAGCGCTGCTGGTTGCAGCTAAAAAATATTATTTGGCCAAACAAAATTCCTTTGTTTTCACTGTTTTATTGAAGGAAATTATTTTTGAGGTGTCATTACATCAGAAAATATTAGCTTCAGAGTCAGTGATGTGCTTGAAATGCTTCATTTCACAAAAGGCTCATTATCTCAGCTTCTAAATTGAAACGTGTGTTTTTGCTGAAATCCACCTATCTTCTCCGGCTGATAACTAAAGAACGGAAAATGATATCAATAAACTTTTTTTTGCTGATGATAGAAGAGAGTCTCATCGTTCTTTGGGCGTGTTCGGTGTTTACATAGTAATATCACACAATATTCTGTGGGCCTCGAGAAATCACTGAAAACGCTCTGAAACTCTGGCACTGGGAGCGTCCGTTCTCCAAAAGTGGCTGGCACTCATTGAGTTAAAAGCATCACAACAAAACTTTAAAAAAGGGTATAAAAAGTGCATTAAGCAACAGGCGCAGCAGTTGCAAAAAGAGCTAAAAACTTATAGAGTGGGTTTGCATAATAGACTATATAAGAAACATGACTACACACACATATAATAGTGATTGAGAAACAGCTGTCAGCAGTTAAAAGCGACGGTAAACATAAAAGTCTTTAGTCTATTTTTAAAAGTAAGTAAGGTTGGGGCAGATCTGAGGTCTTCAGGTAATTTGTTCCAGCTAGCAGAAGCATAGTGGGTAAATGCGGCCTTCCCATGATTTGATTTGATCCTAGGGACAGTTAATAAGCTGGACCCTGCTGACCTAAGAGTTCTAGACGGTTCGTAGCATGGGAGCAATTCAGCGATGTATTTTGGGCCTAGGCTGTTAAGTGATTTATAGACTAATAACAGTATTTTAAAATCTATTCTATGACACACTGGCAACCAGTGTAAGGACTTAAGAACTGGAGTGATATGATCAGCTTTCTTAGTCTTCGTTAGAACTCTAGCAGCAGCATTCTGAATGAGCTGAAGTTGCCTAAGTTCTTTTTTGGAGAGACCAGAGAAAAGGCTATTGCAGTAGTCTAACCTACTATAGATGAAGGCGTGAATTCGTTTTTCTAGATCCTGTCTGAACATGTAGCCCCTAATTCTTGCTATATTTTTAAGATGATAAAAAGCTGATTTTCTGATTGACTTAATGTGGGAGTTAAAGTTGAGATCGGAATCAATAATAACGCCAAGATTTTTGACTTGATCCTTAGGCTTCAGGGATCGAGACTCAAGGCGTGCAGTGAATTTAAGCCTTTGTTCTTTGGGACCAAAGACGATCACCTCTGTTTTGTCTTTGTTTAGCTGTAGGAAATTCTGGCACATCCAGTTATTTATTTGATCAATGCACTGGCACATTGATTCTATGGGAGCATAGTCAGCTGAGGAAAGAGTTATATACAACTGAGTGTCGTCTGCGTAGTTATGATAGGCTACTTTGTTTTTTTGCATAATTAGGCCTAGAGGGAGCATATAAAGGTTGAAGAGAACGGGCCCCATAATGGATCCTTGAGGCACCCCACAAGTCATCCTAGTTAGGTCAGATGTGTAATTGCCAATGGAGACGAAGTACTTCCTGTCTTGAAGATAGGACCTGAACCACTGGAGGACCATACCCGATAGCCCAACCCAGTTTTCCAGTCTGTCCAATAAAATTGAGTGGTCAACAGTGTCAAATGCAGCGCTAAGATCCAGTAGCACTAGAATCGAATTTTTGCCTGAGTCTGTGTTCATTCTAATGTCATTTATGACTTTAGTAAGCACGGTTTCTGTGCTGTGATGGGGGCGAAAGCCTGATTGGAGTTTATCTAGGAGATCATTTGAGGTTAGGAATCTATTGAGTTGTAGGTAAACAACCTTTTCAATTATTTTGGCTATAAAGGGTATACAAGACATGCAACAAATTGTAATACTTATATTCAGATTGATTCAATCGATCAGAATAGCTTAATAACTATTTGAATTTGTTGCATGTTTTATTTATGCTTAAAATACTATTCCCCCAATAATAACATTATTGTATTGTACCTTGTGCATGCGCGATTTGAAGAGACGTCCTCTTTTTTTTTAGAATGTCTGAAATGATGAATCAATTAATTGGGCACAATCCCAGTGTCAAGATTACTGTAGGTTGGATTGACGTCTAACCCGCTTTTCTTCAAGAGGGATTTGACACTTATAATTTGTAAACGGCAGCTCCTCTTTGCCTATATAATAAGCCACGTTAAATTTGATAATCATTTCAGCCTCCTTGCTGGCTCTGTTTGCTGCTGCCTGGCGCTGAAACGCTGCGGGGATGAGAGTGGCTGGGCCTGCCACACACCTGTCACGGCATGTGATGTGCTTTTGGGAGGAATTGTGTTGCTTCAATGACTCGATTCGGTACGCCGTCGCTGTCACAAAAAACAATCTATAGTTCTCTTCATTTTTGAGGAGGAGTGGGCTGGGCACTGTCTGCGTCACGTTTCACACACGCGGTATCATTTTCCCTGGCAGAGTGTTAGAGCCAATCAGAGGCAGAGCGGCGTGGGTTTGTGCAGAATGGACATCCTTGCCATTCAATAGGAATATGAGGAGGATGATCTGAGCGAATCAGATACAGAGCGGGGCGGATCTTTGCAAAAGCACATGCCAAAGCACATGGCTTAGGAGGGGGGAAAAAGACGCTATAAATTCCAGGGCGCACTGGTGCGTGTTCTAAAAATATTTACACGCACTGGCCGAATTTAAGGTGGGAAAATGCATGTATTTACATGCACTCTGGAGCCCTGCTTTGGTCACATCCGTACGAGTGCGAGATTCCTCCCACTCCCGCAAATAACGTAGCCTACGTAAATACAGTGTTGTGTAGTGGAAGCGATCATGTTGCTCTATAACAGGGGTGCCCAATACGTCGATCGCGATCGACCGGTCGATCGTGAAGGTAGTGTGGTCGATCGCATGGCATTGAGGAAGATTTTTTTTTTTTTTTTTTTTTTTTTTTTTTTTTTTTTTTTTTTACTGTTTTCCCACTGTTTCCACTGTTTTTCCACTGTTTTTCCACTGTTTTTCCACTGTTTTTCCACTGTTCCACTGTTTTCCACTGTATACTCAGTGTATATATATATAAATAAATATGCTTGGTAGCTCACTTTGACTTGGTCATTTTAAAAGTAGCTCGCAAGCTGAAAAAGTGTGGGCACCCCTGCTCTATAATGACCAGAACGGGTGTTGTTCAAACTGAACATCTATTTCTCCAACATGCTGCAGCAGAAAGGGAGATAAACAGCAGACTTTTCAGTCCATCTTGCAACACACTATTTTCGTAGTTAAGCTACTTCTCTGCATAGGGCTGATACTTCCTTCTGGGAGTTTCAAAATAAAGCACCTCTGCTTGTAACATGAAATAATTCCGGCAAGTAAAACATAACAAAATTACTATTATTGTTACTACCAGAATTCCACACACACACACACACACACACACACACACACACACACACACACACACACACACACACATAGTGCATTTGTGAGTTTTTCTTGGGACGGGGTGGGGGCACAACGAAAAAATGTAGGGCACATAAATGGCCAGCAGTGGCGCTGCTTTTTAATTTTTTTTGCTTACATATGGTCTTCAGTATGTACAAAATTTGATTATCATAGAAATGTCTTTTTATACAGATCATATCGACCATAACAGCAATGTTAATATTGGTTATCGTATCGGCCACAATTTTCATATCGGTGCATCCCTAATTTGAAGCCAAATTTCTGAAAGGCGTGTGTGCGTGATAGCGATATAGCCTACTATCATGTTTGTGTGATATCCGCTTGTGCAGCGCAGCCATGATGACATCACTTGTTTGTACGAGTGTGTTTGCCATGGGTTTGGAGATGAAGCCGGTCACTTTGATCCACCTCTAACCCAAATTCTTCCCCTGGCTGAAAATAGGGAAAAGAGAAACCAGTCGGAAGGCCCAGCAGGCCAGCAGAATGGAAAGGGGAGAGCCAAAGAAAGCATTCCTCACAAAGGAGGACTGGGTATGGATGAACTCAGCCAGAGGGATCGTAATGACTGAGGGACTGCTTTTCTTTTTTGGACCTGTGGTTTCCCTGCCTGGTCATTAGGTTTCACTGGCCCTGCAGGCCCTCGAAGAGAGGGAGGGAGAGAGAGGGAGGGAGAGAGCTAGAGCAAAATGAGTGTGTTTGGGACAGATGAGAGCAACAGATAGCAGAACTGACATAATCCCTTTGTTATTATTGACAAGTTGGCGACGGGCCTTTCCCCCGGAGGATCCCATTGAATCTGATGAAAGATCAGAATGCGAGTCATTTCTCATGGTTTCAGAGGAACACCTCTGGAACACCTAAATGGATTGGATGTTGGAAACCCTCATTCATGTTTTGGTTGCACCTGTGTTTATCCTGCCGTTTAGACACAAAATGGCTGCTGTGAAAAAGGTTAACTAATTGGCTGTGCTCCACTGGCTCTCAGCACGGGTTTGGAGTGAGAGGGAGAGGGGAGAGCTTCTCTTCTCACCATCCAGCAGCTTCAGATAATGTCCAGCCTCTACTGGCTGTCACTGCAGGACCACACAGTCTGATCCATTCAGAGAGCACAAACGTGTTTGCATTCCCTCCTAATTGTCCCTTCTTGTCCATATGCAACATTTAAACAGGCGTCTCATTGGTCCCCAGGTTTGACCGTGCACCATATCCCGCTAATGGGGCCCGAGTGAAGGGGGTCCGGCGTTGTGAGCTCAACCTTATCAAACACGGGAAGCTCAGGACAGCTTATTTGCATGTTCCTCTCATCAATGATTCAGTGGGAGTCAAACAAAGCGCAGTGTTAAGTGGCTACTTGGGGAGAGCGGAAGGGGTGGCGAAGAGCACTGGGGCTCCTTGCATAAGCGTCTGGGCTCTTTGAGCTTCACACAGTTGGCCCCGGGCCTCTGGACCCCCACACTTGTTATGCAAATGAAGGAGCGGATGCATGATGATTTGCCCCTGTTACTGTTGGTTACCCAGGAAATATGGAAGGGCCAGTATCTTTCAAGTCACTTCTGTGCCGAGAAAGAGAGAGAGATCATTAGTATTACCAGGGATGTCTTCTGATAACAAAAAAGAGACACATATTTGAATTTCCAAATAATTCTTCTTGTGAGCTTGAACAGCAGTGCAGCAGTAGCCCATTGCTGCATGCAGTACTTGTGGAAAAACTCCATGGCTCCATCAGTTCCAGTATAGGACTGATGGAGCCATGGCATTGACTATTGAGCTTTTAGCTCTTGTGACATTCAGCAGTCAAGTATCCTGCTGTTTAGAACATAGGCCTTCTTCTCTGGAGAGGAGAGAAAACATATTGCAGTGCTGGCCTCGATCGCTCTGTCTCTCTTAGATCCTCTTTCCCATCATTAAGAATCTCATCTAAAGAGCATTTGTTTTTTGTCTTTGACAAGGAGCAAAGACGAAGGTTCAAGTGCTTTTCCCATGCTCCAAGGTCCACCAAGGGCTTATTCCTCATAATAAGTGAGCAACTAATAGCACTAAAAGGTTCTAATGTGCTTTATACACCATTCTCCAACCTCCATTTTCCTTCTTTGGGAGTTTTGGCCGCCGTTTGAAAACCCATTGTCAGCACAGAGCCCTCGTCCTTCCAATACACATCGAGGTCCCATGAGTTTAGCATGTAGCAGCGGCACATGCATTGTTATGCATATGTGTGAGGCCACCATCTTGTGCACTGGTCAGAGAAGTTCTAGAAAAGCACACTTCCCCCTCTGTCATTGACCGGCGTTGTCAATGCTGTGAAAGACAGAGCATAATAGTGTCCTGCCGGCCTTACAGACAGCAAGCACACAGCCACGTTAGCACACTGAAGCTGAAAGCATGTCATGTGTTTACGGTCTCCTGAGCTTTGTACCAGGGTTGAACCTGTGACCTCCTGGCTATATTGTGTTACATGTGGCACCTTGTTGGGGAGCAGGCCTCAGCTATTTCAGCAAATGGCTAGAGAGCAGCAGGTGCTGTCTCTCTTTACATGGCACAGCACTGGATAGGCTGCACATGCTAATGCTTCTACATAAACAGGTGTCTCTCTTTTTTTCCATATTTTATTTTGCAATAATAGAATATTGCAAGCCCGTAGCTCAAATATTGCAAGCCTGTGGCTCAGCCTCCCTGTCCTATTGGTCGCGGGTGTGTGTGTGTGTGTTGCTCACTAAATGTTATTGCATCAGTGATGTCACAATGCCTCCTTGTGTGTCTGTGTGTGCCCCATTATATCACTGATGACATCATCAGTGTGTGTGTGTGTGTGTGTGTGTGTGTGTGTGCCCCCCTATGACATCACTGATCAGTCTTGTCACAATGCCTCCTTGTGTGTGACATCACTGATCGGTCTTGTCACAATGCCTCCTTGTGTGTGTGTGCGCGTGTGTGTGCGCCCTTATGACATCACTTTTGACATCATCACTGATGACATCATCACTGATGACATCACTGATGACATCGCATCATTAGCTAATTATCCTAATTAAAAAATCTGCATGGGTGCCCTTTACACACCCTGAAGGTTTCAGCCCGATCACACGTAAAATGGCATAGCTGTGGCAGAACACAGACTTTGAAACAGACATCACCCACATACTAAATTGTATAGATATAAAACAAAACCAGGCTCAGAAAAAAACGACACATATATCATCAACATTCATGTTACAGCATGGCGCTACCAGCCGCGTCAAATGATTATTTTCTTGTGAGAGATGTGCGTGGGATCCCACGCAAGGGGTCCATGAAAAGTCAGCTGAGCTAGTTACTTGTTGCTCCTAACCTCGTCTAAGTAAGCAAGAAATGGGTCCCAGATAGTTGATAATTTCTTAAGTGAATTGGTCCTCAGGAACCGGAGTCTCTCCATATGTATAACTGAGACCATGTCCGTCAGCCACAGCTGAAAAGAAGGTGGAGAGCGGGACTTCCACTCCTTCAGAATGAGTCTCTTGGCGACAGTTGGTGACATGGGTTTGGTGGTGTTTGGATGGCAGCAAAGTAAATGGTTCATACCACAATGAAATGAGCACACAGGAAAGACGTGTAATCCAGGGCTAATTGGTCCTTTTGTTTGGTTGTGATTACATGAAGAAAAAATTAAATATTGTAGACATAGAGACAGTTTCAACTAATCTGGTCAAATGGTGTAATCAAACCATGTTGTCACCTACTCATTCTTCAAGTCAAGCTGCGCCAACCCAGAATCAGAATAACTTTATTGATCCCCGAGGGGAAATTGAGTCATGCTCATAGACATAAATAATATGGACGTAACTATCCAATTAATTTAATATATCGTAACTATCCAATTAATTTTCTTCTACTTGGTGGAGTTCAAACGTGGGCCGTCACATCTTGATTTTTCGTCAGCAGAGTGGGAGGGAATGGCTTGACAGTGTTTCCCACAGGATTTTGAGTATTTGTGGTGGGGGGGCCGCAGACCCCCGCAAGATTTTTTTAAACATTTTAAAGTAAAATGCATGAATTTGGTGTACTTTGAGAACGCTTAAGAGCAAAATTAAAAGGCTAGATCTATGAAGAACATGTCATCATTACTGTGCTGTGGGTTTACAATGACAAACTAAATTTCTCCCTATATGTCAGGGATACTCAACTTGCTTTGCCACTTTCGTGAAATGATAGAAGGCGAGGGGCCAGTTAATAAACAAACAATATACATTTTTCTGTAGCGGATTGTAGGTTTTTGGGGTGTCAGCCGGAGTTTAGGCTGACAGTGTTGTGCACACCGGATAGTTAGTTAGGTTAAGTTAGTTAGGTTAAGTACATACATAAGTGCCTGGGTAGCGAGCAGATGGTGGTATTTGACAATTTAGCAGCTAAATCATAGATTATTGAAAGATATTCCATATTCCAGACTGAAATGCTATAACAGAAGTATTGGCCAGAATGACATGAACATTTATTGGACACTTAAGCTGTGTTCACACCGAGATATTTATTTTACGCTCTGTCGCTTGATTCAACCCTTTGGAATCGCTCTGTCGCTCTGTTTAAATCGCTCAACAACAGACACACGAAATGACGGACATGTGGGGGATATAACGTTACGCAATGTCATGCTGTTTGTCCACTACGAGCCACCGTCATTGTTTACAAGCTAAAGCCTATCAGCGTGCTCCCCTTGCGAGCTCCATACCGGTAGGGCAGACTTCACTTCATGTCAGCTGTCAGCCTGTCAATGTGGTTTGTTGCCACACAATAAACCAGCGGTTTGTTCCAAGCCAGTGTGATCCTTGACTCGCTCTCACACGGCAGCCAATCAGCGTTGAACAGCGAGCGACTGATGTATTTTCGGATATTTCATCTTGAGCGACGAGCGTATTTTCTCCCTATCGCTCTGTCTCTGCCGCTCGGACGCCCAGCGATTTTTCTCCCAGGCGAATATACTCTCAATCGCTCGTTTGCATTGACTTTGTATGTAAACTCAACGCCAGCGAAAAACTTTAATAGGTCGGTGTGAACGCACCTTTATTCAGCGGATATCTTGCATGATGCGTTCAGGTGCACTGTAAAAAAAAAATTTTTTTTTTTTTTGGGTCAACATCTTTTTGTGGCGGTCCAAATCCTTTTGTGGCGGCCCGCCACAAATTCCTTTATGTATGGGAAACACTGCTTGAGTACTTCCGCACCTCACGTGAGATCTGAGTTTCCCAGAGCCGCTGCTCCGCCTACTATTGGTCCATGATCGGCAAGCTGCGTGATCACTGGACAGGCGATCTGTCAATCATCCCCTTTTCTATCATCTATTTTACTCCAAACGGGCGAGTTATATAAAAATGTACCCCCCGAAAAAGGTAAAATTAGCTATAGACCAAAACCGTGTTTTGCCCATCACGAGAAAGATGTTTAATCCTGTTACAAAGATTGGCATTTTAACATGGGGAGATCTGCCTACTGCCCCCTGCCCCGAGTGGCCATTCGAGGAATTACAGCTTAAACAAAGACTTCCGCACCTTCCTGGGAAAGGGGGTGAGCTTGGCCACTGGTCATGCCACTTGGCACTCAGGCATGGAAAAATAGATTCTGTACAGAAGATTGTCAACACACAAACTTAGGATGTTCCAGGTCAAAATGTTAGGGTTAATACTCGTGTCTGTGTGTGTGTGCGTGCGTGTGTGTGTGTGTGTGTGTGTGTGTGTGTGATGTGGTGTTGTGTGTGTGTGCCACTGGCAAACCATCTTCCAAGGGACAGCACTGGCTAACACTGGCACATTTACAGTACTGCTCATTAACACATTGAGTGCCAGCGACGCCATATGGCGTCAAGAGAAATTTACCGTAGGCTGCCAGCGACGCCAAATGGCGTCAATAACTCCAAATTCATATTTTGACGGGGGGATGTCGATCTAAGCCTCTTACATCGCCTCTTACAATATGGGAGCTATTGAATGTGTCTAACCTATTTTACAGAACCCTTAGGTGGCGACAGTGCCCTCCCGATTAGACAAAGGCCAGGAGAAAAGAGAGAAGAAGTCATGAGGAAACGGAAATCGCCATTGATATGCTTGAAGCATAACGTTACTTAGCTGTGCCTGTGAACAGCAGTCATCTGCTGCCACAATTGAGCCCCATCCGTGTCCGCTGCGATAGTCCATCCATATGATTTAGTTGCCGACACGGCGACACCAGCGTCTTTCTGAAAAGTTACATTATTCTCAGCTGGGAGCCGAGGACACGCTGTAAAAAAGCGGGGGATGCAGGCAGCGGACTTTTCAGTGCAGATCAAACAGAGCAAACCGCAGCAGAGACACTCGACTCCTCCCACCACGGAGGAGGGGGAGGAGGGGGGTGGGGCACGCAGGGCACTAACAGCATACAACCATTGACAGTACACACACACCCAGGCAGCAGCAGGCTCGAACTCAAAGCAGAATTCATTCTGTCGCCTTTCTAACATAAAGATGTGATTATCTCAGAAACTAATTTCAGCATGCTCTTTTCGGTCGAAAACACTCTTTTTCAGAGGGGTGTATTTCCAAAATGGAACGGTTTATAAACACAGTTTTTTTTTTTATGAAACAGAAGGGTTCAAAGTTTCATTGAGGCTATTGGTTGTCCATATAAGAGGAACACAAAAAATGATATGGCTATATTAAAATGCATTGCGGCCTATGTGGCACAGTACAGCACCTTTTGCCCAAGGGCCGTGGCACTCAAAGTGTTAATGTGCATTGCCCCTCGAATGAAATAAAATAGAAATAAAAATAAACTTAACTAGTACAATGAGCTATCTGACACGCATAGCAATCTGCATTGCTGTTTTAGTGCCTTTGTAACTACAACTAGAGAAGTTGGTGATCAGCTGCTCAGCTTATGATTTATTTTGGATCACAGATAAAACCCACAGTAACCTATAGATCAAACCTGCACCTCTGGGATGCCTTGTTCAACAGCCTGAGCTGCTAAAGATAGATTCATTTCCTCGGGATAGGTGATGCTTTTTGGTCAAGCATTGATGTGACTCACTGCCTAGTTGCCTATCAACATTCCTGGACAAGCCTCTTGCACCTTCTCTATTTCTTTCCTGCAGGAGACAAAGCAGTCTTCAAAACAAGACTATAATGTGTGAAGTTTCTGGTGCAATGCTGGCTGCATGGTTACAATGGAGCCTAATCACATGTGGTTGGCACTTTGTACAGAACAAGCGACCAGGCCAAGCTTTAAGCCTGTTTTGTGCTTGTGGTTGGAAGAAAGAGGTGTGTCTGTGAGTCGCTCCCAGATGAATGAGTAGCACTTAGGTGGAACTCACATGGAAAGACAGCCACACTACAACCTGTTCTTCACAATTAGGAGGACTTTTCTTTCAACCTGTACACAGTTCTTGAAACCTTTTGTTGTTCTAAACACCCGGGGCCGGTTGCACCAAGTGGTCTTAACTATGCCTGGTCGTAACTCCTACGTCGATCTTAGTTAAGACCAGTCTTTAGAGTGGATTTATGCCTGTTGCACCAACACGGCTTACGTCTGGTCTTAACTACGCCGGTCGTAGCAATGCGCGTCCATGTGAATTGCCAGGGAATGCACCCTGATTGGATGATGTTGCAAAAATGTGCCTCGCGACCTGCTTGGAGCGTCACTGTGCCACTACGCTCTATCAGCCACTACTACTGTATGTGCATCACTACACCCTCCCTCCTCCCACCCTCCCTCGCTCCGGGGGAAAAATGGCGGCGATTGAGCCAGACAGACAGTCTGAATGAAATTGAATGTAACGTTCCCAATTCTATGTATTAAATTCTAAAAAATTAACGGCAACATTTGGGAAGGCTAAGCCACACAACTAGTTCGTTATAATCTAACTGGTCTCCGCTGATAAGACACGGAGATCTCTGTTACAGGCAGGCGCTACGCCTCCTCCTGACCAGGCGTAAGAGTTACGCCTGGTCGTAGTGAAAAGAAGGCTTAAAGCCTGGATTATGCTTGACGCTTTGGCCGGCCGCACGGAAATGAGAGACACGGAATCCTGACGAGGAAACGTGTGGAGCTTTTATACTCTGTGCGGGTTTCTGCTCGCGGAATTGAGCGCGAGTCTTGAAAACTCCACTTTGTCCGCCCAGCCGCGTCCGCGTCCGCGTAGTTACAAAATTCGGGGTGCGCGCGGCCAGGCGAAAACCGTCCGCACGGAGCCTTGCGGAGGGGCGTGTCTGCTGATTTGACGTCACTTTTCCGCGCGGACACTCGCGTTCCTCGCTGATGCGGGAAGCAGAATGAGCCCAGCCTGTTAGGTTGTAAAGTTACGACCAACTTAGCTTAAGACCAGTGTAAGACCAGTTGGTGCAACTGGCCCCCGATGTCTAGTGGATCTTTCCATGAAAAAAATCCACTGGAAGTGATACGTTTTACGTTTCCAGCTTGTTTGGAATAAACAGATGGACTGAAGAAGAACTGGGTCGGTAGCATGAGCAGTGATAGTCACCTTGGCTAAAGAGACAGAGAAAAGAGCGCCACCTATATAAATTCAAACTGAATCCAAGGAAAAAGACGTCACAGTACTGGCCACACTGTTTGACTAACAGCTGATCTCAAAGCTTGAGACAAAATCAAACAAAAAACAGCTTAGTGGTAGTTTCATGCTCGCCACCTGTTTTATCTGTGAATCTGACCAATATAACAGCTTAACACGTTGAGTGCCAATGACGAGATATCTCGGCTTACAGGATCCAACCGTTGAGTGCCAAGGACGAGATATCTCGGCTTACATAAACATTTTTTTTTTTGACGGTGGGACATCGATCAACCCCTTTTACGTCTCCTATACCAATATTGGAGGAAGAGAATGTGTATAATCTATTTTACCGACCAGCTAAGTGGCGACAGTGCTCTCCAGACAGAGACAAAGCCGAGCAAAAACAGCCGCGGGTCCGCGGGAGAAAGCCATTCTCAAGGAAATAGCTGGGCGAAAACGCTTTCGATTTCACACACACACACACACACACACACACACACACGCGCGCGCACACACACACACACACTCGAGTACCTTTGAGCATAAATAAGACCAGAATCGCAAAAGCTTCTTCAAAGCTCTCAGCCGACACCTCAAGAAACGAACAAGCCCGTTTTACAGTAATCCAGACTGCCCGAGAGCGGCCGCGGAGCCAGCAGCAGCAGCACAGACGGAGGGAGGAGTTTGGAGACACACACACACACACACACACACACACACACACACACACACACACACACACACACACAATACAATACAGTATACAGACTTGCCCAAGGGCACCCATAATCACAGGCACGTGAGGTGGTTCTAAAAATCCATTTATCTCAAAACTCTCTGAAAATCTCTGAAACCATGCTGTACTCAACGGCTAATATCTACATAACTACCGTACTAACTCTACAAACTAACTCTTTTAGACAGAGAAAGCACACATTCTATTAGTTCTTTTTAGATGATTGGTGTTCACGAAGTCTTAACAGAAAAGAATCCTCGGCTCTTGTAAAATGAGCCAGAATCCTCAAAAAAAAAAACTGGCAGAACCTACCTACAGCATTGAAAAAAGGGCTGGCAGTCAATGTGTTAAAATATCAAACCCAAATATATCAACTGTACCAATTCCAATAATTGCCAACATCTCTAGACTATGCTGTGATGACATCAGACAAAGGTCAAATATCAAGAAGACCCAAGGCAACCTGCTTAGACATCTAAAATAGTACAGTAACTCCACACTAAAATGCCACTTTTAAACAAAACTTGTAAGTAGTACTATGTAGTTATGAACAGTGTTGGGGGTAACTCATTACAAAAGTAACATATTACATGTAATACAGTATATTACTTTTAGCAGTAACTCAGTAATATAACTTATTACTTGTAGGATTTGAGTAATATTATACCAGTTACTTTGTCAAGTAACTCAAGTTACAAATTGAGTTGAAAATGTTAAAATCAGAGCACATATTTAAATAAAGATACAATAATTTCCTAATCAAACTGTGTTTTTATGCAAATAACCACTACAGATGACAATAACGAAGGGAAAGAATAACATTTAGAATTTTGGACCATTTACACTGACTTCAAGGCGGTTGACATTATTTATCGGGATGGTTCCGGGGCAGCGATGTAATTCTGCTGCTGCGGTTGTTTTGGTGAAAGTAATGCAAAAGTAGTGTAATAAAGTGGCTTTTAAACATGAAGTCTGGATCATGTCTGGCTAGCGGCTAGCAGGATATTTTCCGGTTTTACCTTTTTAAACATGAGGGGTCTTTGTTTAGAAACAGCTGGAAATGGTCAGTATTCTCTCTGCCAGTGGGCGGGGGGAGGGGGTGCGGGAGCATGCACGTTATTCCCTACAAGGCAAATAGTTGTCGTGTGAGTCGTCGTCGGCGCTGTGCTAAATTGAAACAGCTTTAGCGAATCTATAACCAAACTCCATTCAAAAACATGCTGTTTTAACTCGAGGGTCCATTCCGACCACGAGGGGTGGCAATGTGCCAAAAATGAGCACTTTCGCCTTTGTTACATAAAGCCCCCCAGTCAAAATAGTGGTCGGACGTCAATCACTGTGGGTGATTTATTTTACAAGTGGCATTCAAGTCATATCTGACTAGTTTTCAATGTATTTCTCCCCACAAAAGTTAGGCTAGGCCTCTGTCTCACTTTTTCTGACATGGATCAGCAGCGCAGCAGTAAGCTCTCTCCTCTCCTCGGTGTGATGCACTGGACCTGCCTGCCTCCATAGCTGAAGCGCGTTGGGATCCCTAGGCTCTACCAAACAATTCAAAGCCGTTTGCAGCACTTGAGTTTGCTCGTTTATTTCGTTGATATAAGCGATTGCCCGAACGATTAATTAATTAATAAACTACGTGAACGTGAAGTGCCACCACCCGCCCACTCAGACATGATCGGGATTGATTGATTGACTGATTGATTGAAACGATTTATTTCAAACAGTTAAAACAATACATAAAGTGAAAAAACAGTAAACATAACAGTCTAATAGACTTCATCAAAAGGAAAATACGTAAACGCAAACATAAAAAAGGTGAACTGTTTGAAAAGGGGCAGGAAGAAGCCTAGGCTTATCGAGTCCAGCCCCCCAATCATTCATAAACAAAATCATACATCCCTATATTATATGCCTATCCCACCTCTTACGCTCCTCCCCACATGCTCATGCATACACATACATACATATATATGCATGTATATACACAAACGTACACAAACTTACCCATACACATACATCATAAATCCACCTACAAATCCCTATCAATACCCATTCCCAATAATACAATCCAACATTACCCCAAAAACCCAATCTTTTGATATCAACCTGTGTTGAACCAATGCATCCAAGAATCCATCCAATGTATAGAACAATTCTTTACATAATGTATATTACAATATAATTTACATCATGTACACCATATATTATACATTGTATGCATAATAACCTCATTACACATACAATAATTTTTATACATATATGTATATCATACATATATGTATATTAATGTACAGAATACACATCAGACCAGGTACATACACCCACCAATAACACAGTAATACTCTACCAGGAAGAAAAAAGGACATTGCCAAAAAACACTAAGAATCCTAGTAACTCAAGATTCAATGTATTTCTTGATTAAATATTTTTTTAAATTAGATTTGAAAATAGAGATACTAGAGCTTTCTTTGATCCTGTCATCCAGTCTGTTCCAAAGAGTCACCCCATAGACTGTAATACACATGCTCTTAAGAGTAGTGCGAGCACACGGCTGTTTCAAATTATATTTACCTCTTAAATCATAACCTCCTTCTCTGTCTGCAAACATTTTTTGAATATTACCAGGAAGTAGATTGTTCCTCGCTTTGAACATAATTAGTGCAATTTTCGAATCAATTAGATCCTTCAGTTTCAATGCATTTTACTTTATAAATAGTGCGTTAGTGTGTTCCAAATAACCTACCTTATGAACAGTCATTGCTTTTTTTTGCAGTGTGCCTAATGTCTGAAGGGTACTTTTATAAGTATTCCCCCAGACTTCCGCACAATAATTCAGTATGGGTAAAATAAGCGAGCAGTACAGCATGTACAGTGATTTCAGGTTCAGAATGTTTTTAGTTTTACCTAGGACACCAATATTTCTTGACAGTTTAGAGCATACAAACTTAACGTGGGGTTTCCAACATAAATTGTGGTCCAAGATTATCCCCCAAAAAATGTTCTCAAAAACTCTTTCTAGATCAACGTTATCGATCTTCACTACGACTGGGGTGTTCAAGTGGACCCTTCTTTTACCGAACAACATAAACTTGGTTTTCTTTAAATTTAGCGATAATTTGTTCAGGTCGAACCACCGCTTTAACTTTCCCATTTCTGATGAGACAACCTCCAATAACTGATGCAGATTCTCTCCAGAGCAAAAAATATTGGTGTCGTCTGCAAAAACAACAAATTTCAGAATATTTGATATTCTACAGATGTCATTAATATACAATATGAACAATTTTGGACCTAAAATGGAACCTTGTGGCACCCCACATGTCATTTCTAAGCAAGTAGATCTGAAATCACCTACCTGTACAAATTGCTGTCTGCTCTCAATGTAGCTTTTCAGCCAGTTGAGGCCCACTCCTCTAATACCATACCTCTCCATTTTCTTTAACAAGATGTCATGATCATGGATCAGGATTATGAGCTGCCAGTGTTTAACAGCAGCCGCTTTTGCTGTAATCCGGATCCTATACAGGTGACCGAGATGAATATGATACGGACTCGCGGGAGTGCGCGTAAGCTGGCTAATTGTTGTTTAACATGCAGGCCAACTGGCTAGGAGCTGGTTATAATACGGATTCCACTGCATGTTAAGAAGTGGCTTAAGTGACGAGTTACTCTACACAGACACAGACAGTAATATTGTAAAGTAACGTATTACTTTCAAATGAAAGTAACTAGTAATATGTAGTATATTACATTTTGAAAGTAACTTGCCCAACACTGGTTATGAAATACAACAATGGCAGTCATATTGTCAACATTAATTCTTCTTGGCCTGATTGGCTTCCCTCCCAGCCGAGAGCTCGCGGTGGCTCCGGCTGACGCGAAGCAACAATTAGCCAGCCACTGCACATAGCCTCAGCTGGTAAAACTAAAATAACTTACCGCTCCACATAGCCTCAGCTGGTAAAGCTACAGCCTGCTCCGCTCGGGAACACTGTGTTCACCAGAGATTAGCCTGAGTCATGGCTGCAGCCCGCTCCGCTCTGGAACACTGTTCACCAGAGAATAGCCTGAGTCATGGCTGCAGCATACTGGGCCGGTGTTGGCCTTTAATTAAAAATCGAATCTGGTCCAGTCACTTTTGTTCTGATATAATAGATATGACGCAGTTTCTCAATGGAAGTTTTGTGTCCTGTCCCATCACCTAAATGCTGCTTCCGCCTTGACAATAAAAAGAAGAAAATCCGGAGAAAATGACAACTGAATACTTATATGTATATGTTGAATATTGGCCCAAAATGTTGCTAATTTAAAAATACTATTATTGGAAGACATCAAAGCCAACCTTGAACCAAACCTCACCCCCCCATAATAAGGATGTGCTGTGCTGAGTAAACTTGCAACTGGTGTTGGAGTGGGACTGTTTGAGTGTAGTAGTCATAACTGAAGAGCATAAATTGTGTGATTTTCTCTCTCTCCAAAACTCAGTTATGTGTTGATAGTTAATTTATTTTAAATTTTGTATTATTAGTTGTCTGGCGTTACACTATGTATGTACTCATGAAACTTAGTTCACTATGCAAAGTTATATCCATCATGTTCAGATAGCAGTAGCCTAGAGTTGAAAGAAGTGGAGTTGGGATTGGAAGGTGACTGGTTCGATTCCACAGATCAGCAAGGAAAATCCGGGTACGAAAGTCAATAATATTCCCCCTCTTTCAATGACTACCATCGATGTACCTTTGAGCAAGGCACTGAACCCACAACAGTAGAAATGGTTGTACTGGGTGGCTCAGTATAAATGTGTGGAACTGTGTGAAAGTGAAGCACAGTGATGCTGAAATAAGAGCCGGATCCCCGGATCAATAAAGGCTGATAAATGGCAGTCCCGTATTTTACACAGCAGGTGGTGCTATTTGTCTTTCTCCTGTCTTGTTGCTATGTTAAAAAACTCATCAATCAATCAATAGGTGTATGTATAATGGACTGGTTGGGGACAGGAAGATTTTTGGGGCCGGTGTGCATGCACAGCAGGGCCCCTACATTCGACTCTGTCGCCAGATTTGTATGGAAGCGTATGGGCCCAACAATTATATATGAAATACCACAATGTTATATGAAATACCACAATGATATAAATAAATAACTCAATGATATAAATAAAAACCCAATTAAATAAATATATACATTTATTTATTTAATTGTGTTTTTGATTTCATTGTGACTTTTCATTGCCTCTTTTATTTATTTATTGATGACTTTTCATGACCACTTTTATCTATTTCATGATGACTTCTCAAGTACATTGGTCCAAAAATTAAATCATAAATACATAATTAAATAAATAAAAAACACAATGAAATAAATAATAAACGCAATGAAATTAAAAAATGAAATGAAATAAATAAATGTATTTATTTATTTAATTGTGTATTTATTTATTTCATTAGGGTTTTTATTTATTTAATTGTGTGTTTATTTATTTCATTAGGGTTTTTATTTATTTAATTGAGCTTTTATTTATTTCATTGGCGTTTTTATTTATTTCATTGTGTATTTAATTATTGGACCAATACAGCGCCATCTGTCAATCAACCCAAACGGGGCGGGACCATAGGGTCGGACCTATTCGCTGATTGGGTACTCTTCTGCTCTCGGCTGCTCTCGGCTACTTTGGTCTGTCTGCAAGACACTGACCCACTCCACCATGTTTAAATGCCAGCGAATTATCACAAGTTTTTAGTGGCTGATAAAAGTTTTATCGTCGATTAATGAAGTGAATGTAGACTTGAATGAGATAAGGGATGCAATGTTGGAGGGATCGTCAGCGGGAGTCAGCTGACATCAACAAACACAGGTAACGTTAAGTTGCTGTTTTTAACGTTACTGAGACATCCAGCTACAGCCAGCATTACCGTTAAACTAGCCTTGTTTAACCAGATTGTAAACGGCATTAACCAAGCTATAACGAGACAACACAAACAAGGATCTAGTCAGGAGAGAAGAATATAAGTGTCATAAAGCGATCTTGGTCTGCAGGACATGGGTGCTAGTAAGCTAGTAAGTGAACGTTACTAGCTAGTTACACCTGAAGGCTAGTCTCCCTAACTGGCTGATAACTAACGTTACCGGTAACTTTTAGCTGATGTTTGGTGTCATTTGCAAATTACAACATTTAACGTTAACCAGCTAATCCAGGCCATGATAAGTAACGTTAATGAGCGTTGAACAAGTCCTATGATAAACTAGAGAGAAGGGGTTACAATCTGTGGTTACAGCTATTTAGCTGTCAGTGTCCAGTAGATCCCTCTCTTACACAGACAGATCGACATAGTCTACCAAAACCTAACACGTTATCTTGACAAAAACGTTATTGTAAGCCCCTGTTGCACACATTTCCCTCCATGGCTCCCTTGAAAAAGACATAGCCTATTCATCTCAACAAGACTGGTTAAATAAGGTTTATTAAAACTAATAATACATGCATTGTCATAACGTTGAAGGCAGAATATGCAGCATAGTCTTAAAAACACAATAACAAAGTAGGCTATGTTGCTCATAAAAACGATAATTCTCAATAATCACATATCCACTAGAAGTGTGTGGCAGCTTATTTATCTACAAAGACCCTGCCTGGCTCTGCCTGTATTTTCAATTATTGTGTTGGTTGTCTTGATTCATGTAACTTTTCAGTTAAAAATGACTGACACATTCCTCTCCCTCATGTTTACTGCTTAATGACACAATGATGGAGTCAGCATTTCATCAATTGTGACCACAGCCATGGAGGATGTTGCTGTCAGACCTCAATCACACAGCCAGGGAGAAGATGGACTGGACCTAGGCTGCACAGATACTGTAGGTCAGCTGTCACTTCCCTAACCTCTTAATCCTCCCATCACCTCTCATCTATGGCCACTTTGTCTACTCTAGAATAATTTCACAATGGCAACCATAGTTGCCATTGTATCCTGATATGATTATGTCAGTACTCTGTTTAACTGGGATTGTGTGTACATGTGTTCATTTTCCTTCAGGTGTGGACTTCACCAAGCAGAAATGGCCCAGCAGTCCCCAGTATCTGCATGACTTGTCTTCATCGCCATGGTCTCAGCCCTGCTGCATGCAACAACTGACATGGAGCAGCTCAAACAATGGCACAGTAGCAATGTGTGCAAGAGATGTTTTTTTGCAGGGGGGGGGGGGGTGACTTTCCCTCTCATCCACATACCAAGTCCCCTTTGTTACACATTGTCCCATTTTGACATTGGAACCCTTTGTATATGAAGGAATGACATTGAAAACAATGTGCTGAAATGGGAACTGTGCATAAACGTTACTATGGCACACTCACACACTGATTAACCCAAACATAAAAAATGGCACATGGTATTTTGTCCTCCCGTCCTCTCCTCACTGCCAACATAAAGCACACATGTACATCCAGTGCATTTCTAGGACTTCCCCTGTAGTTCCGTCATTCATATCTTGCACTCAAGCAGGTTAAATTAAACTGAACATTTACATCAAAATGACTGCTTAACTTATATTTAAGCAATAAAAGGATTAAGAATTATTTAGGTTTCAAGTGTTTATTACATCTTAAGAAAACATGTTTTCCAGCTCCTCTACTGTTGAACTGTAAACAGTAACTGCTTCGCTCAGGGGAACGTCTCGGGTGGGCAGTATTGCAAGCTCCTCTGGGGTCAGGTCATGGGGTAACTGGATTTCGGGGATTTGGACTCCATCATCCCTGTCTACCAGCTCTCGACCATCCATGGTTGCACCATAAAGTGCATCAACCTAACAAAATGTCAGAATTAATTATTGCATATTACCCTACAACTGAATGCATGTACGGTAGTTGCTTCCTGTTAACAAACACACTGGAGCCATGTAGCCACCATGACACACTTTAGCATCATCAGCCTGTTTACATCCAAAATAATGTAGGCAACCACTACATCTGGGGCTAGCTTTAGTTTAATCCTACTTACTGCCTGGGGATCTCCAGCAGAATCTCCGACCCGTAGCCACAGCTGGTAGGGTGACTGGTTATTTTCAGTTCTCAGACTATGGAAGTTCCAGGCTTCTTGGAACCTGCCAAGGTGACTCTGAAGCAAAGGCAGAAACACCCAGTGTAGAGCATACACATGGATTTCATTGTCTGGCACCAACATCCCCGATGCTTCCATTGCATGGAAGAGTGAGTGGAACAGGTCCACGACTTGTATGTATACATCTCGCCAGAGACGCTCGATTCTACAAAAAAGAAGAAAAGAAAAATAACTTTTAAGAATGAATAAAAATAAATCAATGTTTATTTGTCACTACTCATACAGGTAAAAGCAGCTAAATGCAATGTGGGGTATGTGGGGACTAAAGACACACCTTTTCAGGCTCCATCTGGGCCCTTCTTGATCTAACTTCTTTCTCTTTCTTAAAAAAATAAAATAAACTAAACTAAACTTGTACCACTGTTCCTTCAGAGGTTGTAGGTGTCATAGACTGTGTTGCATAGTTGATTGCTCTATTGCTGACAAAAATGTGTTAATGTAAGTCGCTTTGGATAAAAGCGTCTGCCAAATGATGTAATGTAATGTTCTCAAAAAATACTGTACAACAACATCAGCGTAACACAATAAAGGGAGAGAGGAAAGAAATATATATAAATGTGCAAATAGGGCATAACCATTATGTGCGGAAACCTTGGGTATCAGTCAGTATATAAATGGATGGAGCTAGGGCTCTATCCGTTTCTCTGTCTCTCCCACTGTGATGTCATAAATCCCACTGACATGTCATAAATCCCAGTATTCTTGTCAGGTTGGTCATTCATGTAAATTAGACTGAGATGCTACTTCTTAAATGTAAACCAATAGCTTCTTTCTGGCTGGTAATTTATGTAACTTATGTAAGAACAGTAGCCTCTTTTGTGTTGGTCTCTATTTTATTTTGTGTTGTATTATTTTTGCTTATTTGATTGTCTTGTTTGTAAATGTATGTTTAACTCATTGAGTGCCAATGACGTCGATCGGCGTCAAATCAAATAGTAACGTGGAGTGCCAATGACGTCGATCGGCGTCAAATGCGTTTTTTGATGGTGGGACGTGGATCAAAGCCTCATGCATCTCCTGTAAAAATATTGTAGCTATTGAAGGTGTATAACTTATTTTACGGACCCATGTCAGTTGTTGCATGCAGCAGGGCTGAGACCATGCCGATGAAGACAAGTCATGCAGATACTGGGGACTGCTGGGCCATTTCTGCTTGGTGAAGTCCACACCTGAAGGAAAATGAACACATGTACACACAATCCCAGTTAAACAGAGTACTGACATAATCATATCAGGATATAATGGTAACTGGTTATTGTGAAATTATTCTAGAGTAGACAAAGTGGCCATAGATGAGAGGTGATGGGAGGATTAAGAGGTTAGGGAAGTGACAGCTGACCTACAGTATCTGTGCAGCCTAGGTCCAGTCCATCTTCTCCCTGGCTGTGTGATTGAGGTCTGACAGCAACATCCTCCATGGCTGTGGTCACAATTGATGAAATGCTGACTCCATCATTGTGTCATTAAGCTGTAAACAAGAGGGAGAGAAATGTGTCAGTCATTTTGAACTGAAAAGTTACATGAATCAAGACAACCAACACAATTGAAAATACAGGCAGAGCCAGGCAGGGTCTTTGTAGATAAATAAGCTCAAAGCGAAAAATGAGCTGCTTAGAGTTTAAAGGTAAATAAATTTAATAAGAAGTAATTTGTACCTGCGTACTTCACAGTTAACAAACAGTGTACATCTTCATATAGGTGATACGGGCAAGACACAAAACGCAACGCGTTTCAACCGTTGGTTTTCATCAGGCTGTATGGGAGGGCGTCGGCCACCGCACCAGGTTAAATAGAGAACATAGCCTACGTGGCACAGGTAGTGTGGAGTGACGTGAAAGGGGCAGAGCCCTGACGTCAGAGGAAATGGTCTGCTCTACTAGAATAGACAGAACTAGCAGAGATCCATACATAATGATATATTACAAAAATAATGCAAAAATAGGCTACATGTCACATCAATAATGCTGTAGGGAAATTACAGGTCCTATCATGTTGATGTTAATGCAAAACATATCAGCAAAATCACGCGAGGATATGGTGTAAGAATCACACAGAGCAATGCATATAGGCTAATGAAAGGAAAATATAAATATAACATATCATGTTGATGTTAATGCAAAACATATCAGCAAAATCACGCGAGGATATGGTGTGAGAATCACACAGAGCAATGCATATAATTAATGGAAAATATATAAATATAACATAACAGTAGGCATTCCAGTACTACAGACTTCAAGATCTAACTAAATAAAGCATGCAAGGTCCAGCTCCTCATTAAGTCCGTTAGGAGCGGAGGTATCCAGCCTGTAAGATCCAGTGCGCTTCACGCTGGAGAAGCGTCCTGTCTAGGTCGCCACCCCTCGGGTGGGGTTTGACCATGTCTATGGCCCAGAAGCGGAGGTCTGAGACACTATGGTCGTGTCGAATAAAGTGATCAACGATAGGGGCCTTGGTGTCCTGACGCCGGAGCGCGCTCTTGTGCTCCGTGATCCGTGTTCGTAACGGACGCAAGGTCTTCCCGATGTACCAGCTTATATCCGGGACACATCTGATTTTTTACGGATCATTGAGCAAATTGACATTGATGTGCCATCTGTCTTACTTGTCACCATGGACATTGAATCCCTGTATACCAACATCCCACAGCAGGGGGCAGTAGATACCATCAATGACACACTGACAGGTAGAATATCCACTCACCCCCCCAATGATTTCATATCCACACTGGCTGATATTAGTCTACGTAACAATTATTTCTTGTTCAACGGAGACTTCTATCTACAGACCTCTGGTGTTGCTATGGGGTGTGCCGCGGCTCCCAGTATTGCCAACCTGTACGTGGGTGCCTTTGAAAGAGACTTCGTCTACAACCCCAGCGTTAACCCCTTCATCTCATCCATCACCCTGTGGCGCAGATATATAGATGATGTGTTCATGATCTGGTCCGGCCCATCCACCACCCTGTTGGAGTTCCATACACTCCTCAACACCTGGAATCCACACCTCCGGTTTACCATTGATCACCACCCAGATCGAATCAATTTCCTGGACATCACTGTATACAAACAGCACAACAAACTACATTCATCCATCTATCGAAAACCCACGGACAGAAATACCCTGCTCCATGCCTCCAGTTACCACCCCTCACATCTAAAAGATAACCTCCCCACAGGCCAATTCATGCGTCTCCGGAGATTATGCAGCGACAAATGTGACTTCCTGAATAAAGCCACACAGATGAAATTGAGGTTTCAGGAGCGTGGATACGGGCGGAGACCCATCTCTCATGCGTATAAACGCGCACTACACTCCCACCGTGACATCCTGCTCCAGCCCAGAACATCAGACCCCCCCTCGCCTAGGGTGACAGCGACCCTGCAGTACTCCCCCTTGGCCAATAGAATCAAGCGGAGCCTGCTCAAATTCTGGAGAGTGCTACAGGTCCATGATGTCTTCGCCACACCCCCCAGGATCGCCTTCTCCCGAAATCAGAACATTAGGGACTGTCTAGTCAAGACGCTTGTCACCCCCAACATAATAACACAAACCACGATCGACTCCCGTCCTCCCCCTATAGGTCATTTCCCGTGCGGACACTGCGCTTGCTGCCCACAGACCACCAAGGCTAAAACACTCACTTTCCCCAACGGACACACCGTCCATCTCAAACACCTCACCACCTGCGCCTCGCAGGGAGTGGTGTATGCCATTTCTTGCCCCTGCCCGCTCTGGTACATCGGGAAGACCTTGCGTCCGTTACGAACACGGATCACGGAGCACAAGAGCGCGCTCCGGCGTCAGGACACCAAGGCCCCTATCGTTGATCACTTTATTCGACACGACCATAGTGTCTCAGACCTCCGCTTCTGGGCCATAGACATGGTCAAACCCCACCCGAGGGGTGGCGACCTAGACAGGACGCTTCTCCAGCGTGAAGCGCACTGGATCTTACAGGCTGGATACCTCCGCTCCTAACGGACTTAATGAGGAGCTGGACCTTGCATGCTTTATTTAGTTAGATCTTGAAGTCTGTAGTACTGGAATGCCTACTGTTATGTTATATTTATATATTTTCCATTAATTATATGCATTGCTCTGTGTGATTCTCACACCATATCCTCGCGTGATTTTGCTGATATGTTTTGCATTAACATCAACATGATATGTTATATTTATATTTTCCTTTCATTAGCCTATATGCATTGCTCTGTGTGATTCTTACACCATATCCTCGCGTGATTTTGCTGATATGTTTTGCATTAACATCAACATGATAGGACCTGTAATTTCCCTACAGCATTATTGATGTGACATGTAGCCTATTTTTGCATTATTTTTGTAATATATCATTATGTATGGATCTCTGCTAGTTCTGTCTATCCTAGTAGAGCAGACCATTTCCTCTGACGTCAGGGCTCTGCCCCTTTCACGTCACTCCACACTACCTGTGCCACGTAGGCTATGTTCTCTATTTAACCTGGTGCGGTGGCCGACGCCCTCCCATACAGCCTGATGAAAACCAACGGTTGAAACGCGTTGCGTTTTGTGTCTTGCCCGTATCACCTATATGAAGATGTACACTGTTTGTTAACTGTGAAGTACGCAGGTACAAATTACTTCTTATTAAATTTATTTACCTTTAAACTCTAAGCAGCTCATTTTTCGCTTTGTCATTATAGTTGCCTGCTGAGTTGCTTTGGTCCACACCTTTTTGTGCGTTCCTAGATAAATAAGCTGCCACACACTTCTAGTGGCTATGTGATTATTGAGAATTATCGTTTCTATGAGCAACATAGCCTACTTTGTTATTGTGTTTTTAAGACTATGCTGCATATTCTGCCTTCAACGTTATGACAATACAATAACTGTAGCTAGTAATAATGTTCACTTAAAACTGTGATGCCGGTACTAGTGTAACACTGGTCAAAGTTGTTTCCCATAAAGGAAGACACGAGTAGTTGCTCTTTCACATCCACATCTAATTTATTTACTTTACAGGTTATTCTCAGTGAAGTTGGCAAATCAACAATAAAACACTAGTTTAATAATTGACAGTCCTAAAACAGTGACATAGTAGTAGTCCTGCACACACAAGAAAACACAAGAAAACAGACTCCATTAATATCACCATTGCATTCCCCTCACAGTATTTACAAATAATCCTACTGTGGCCAGAACGTACCAGGCATTGCCTCTGCAAATACTCGGGACGTCCACAGGAGAAACCTTGAGGGCCTCACCTCAATGATCTGACAGCAGCCTAATACACAAACACAATAAAGATACATCAAACAATACTCCTGCATTGATGTGTGTGTGTGTGTGTGTGTGTGTGTGTGTGTGTGTGTGTGTGTGTGTGTGTGTGTGTGTGTGTGTGTGTGCGCGCGTGTGTGTCCGGGATGCCACACACACGTAGCTTCAAGGCACACAATATACAACCCAACATTACAGTGCACCCGCAACAAAATGAACAAAACAAACAAACCAAAGCTACTTACATCTCGAGGCACCCAGCCAACTATAACCCGACGCCGGTAGCTCGATCAAACAGACTTCCAGGCGTCCTCGGTGGCAGCAGTAAGTGCGCCCACTGTACACATTGAAAACACACATGAGTTGCACGAATTGCACGACTTAACATTGCATGTACAGCAACGATAACTACTCACGTTTTTGTTGTAAAGCACGGGCTCGCGCCACCGTTTGAGCTGAGACCCTGAGACCGCAGGCTATCGCAACAGCCCAGGGGCTGTTATATGCACTTCCTGCCTGCGCAGCCTATACGTGCTGACGTAGCGCCGTCGAATGTGCTGCTGACGTCGTTCCAGTAAAACACGCCCTGCGGCGCCTTACACTAGCACCCATGTCCTGCAGACCAAGATCGCTTTATGACACTTGTATTATGTTCTCTCTTGACAAGATCCTTGTAGATTTGTGTTGTGTTGTCTCATCATAGCTTGGTCAATGCCGTTTACAATCTTTACAAGGCTAACCTTAAGTAGCTGGCTATACTGTCTCAGTAACGTTAAAAACAGCAACTTAACATTACCTGTTGATGTCAGCTGTGTCAGCTGACTCCCGCCGACGATCCTTCCAACATTGCATCCCTAAACTCATTCAAGTCTACTTTTACTTAATTAATAATCGATAAGACTTTATCACCCACTAAAAACTCTTGTGACGATTCACTGGCATGTAAACATGGCGGAGTGGGCTTTGGGCAGACAGATCACGAGACAGACCAAAGTAACAGAGTCCAAGAGCAGAGGATTACCCAATCAGCGAATAGGTCCCGCCTTATGGTCCCGCCCCGTTCGTGTTGATTGACAGATGGCGATGTATTGGTCCAAAAATTAAATACGCAATTAAATAAATAAAAAACGCCATGAAATAAATAAAAAACACAATGAAATAAATAAAAACGGCAATTAAATAAATAAATACATTTATTTATTTAATTGCCGTTTTTATTTGTTTCATTGTGTTTTTCATTTATTTCATGGCGTTTTTATTTATTTCATTGGCGTTTTTATTTATTTAATTATTTATTTATGATTTAATTTTTGGACCAATGTACTTGAAAAGTCATCATGAAATAGATAAAAGTGGTCATGAAAAGTCATCAAGAAATCAATAAAAGAGGCAATGACAAGTCGCAATGAAATAAATAAAAATGCAATGAAATACAAAACCCAATGAAATAAATAAATGCATTTATTTATTTAATTGTGTTTTTATTTATTTAATTGGGATTTCTATTTATTTCATCGTGTTTTTATTTATTTAATTGGGTTTTTATTTATTTCATTGTGTTTTTGATTTATTTCATTGCATGTTATATTTATATCATTGAGTTATTTATTTATATCATTGTGGTATTTCATATATAATTGTTGGGCCCATACGCTTCCATAGATTTGAGCACGGATTCAGGTTCTAAATGTCTTTCCACACTCCCAGCATGCATTTCGGCATAAGCAGAGGCAGAACGCAGCAGAGAAGACGCCATAAGCTCCGGAAAGTTTTTTACAATTTAAAGTTTTATTTCATCACTAAATTAATTTCTGATGACTTTTGATGCCTACAAGCAGGGTAGTAGGTTTCAATAAGTGCCACTTTACGAACATTTATGGCGAAAAATGGCAAAAAGATCTAGAGCACAATTGGCTGCATCTACATCAGCTGAGCTTTTTATTTGTGTAGTACTGCAGGCGGCCTCTGCGCTGGTATTGCGCAATACCCTCAAGAACGCATCGTCTCAAACTGCCAACAGCTTCATGTGTGCTTGTGACCTAGCAAGTTAATTCTTCCAAGAACGACTAGCAAGAACGTTCTCCCCAAGAACACAAGAACAAGAATGCATTCTTGGTATTGAGAAACGGCCCAGGTATACTGTGGCTAGCTCGTTACACGGACACGGAGGACGCTGCAGCTCCACACTACTTTTTTGCTCGTTACACGGAGGACGCTGCAGCTTGACATGCCACAGTAAGGGTAATGAATATGCTACGTGAACGTAACAGGTACTTTAGCCTATGCAGTAGGCTAAGTAATAGGCTATCATCTCATTGTTGCTAGGTATGTCTCCACTATATGCACTCGCGGAGTGGAGACATGAGGAGTCTTAGTTTAGAAAGAGCTGGGGGGAGGGGGGTGCTGGCGAGTGGAGTCCATAGCAGTTGTATAACATAACACAATAGACAGGCAGTAATTTAAATGAAATCTCCATAACGTTACAGCGTATAATAGCGTAGAATAACCAATTGCCCGAACGATTCATTAACACATTCACTGCCAACAGTTTTTTTTTTACTGTAGGTAGCTTCTGCCAAGGTTTTTTTTTGAGGATTCTGGCTCATCTTTCAAGAGCCGAGGATTCTTTTCTGTTAGGATTTTGTGAACACAAAATATCTCAAAAGAACTACCGTAAATTCCGGACTATAAGACGCACCGGTCTATAAGCCGCACCTTCAAAGGTGACTATTTTTTTCTTCTATAAGCCGCACCGGTCTATAAGCCGCGGGTGTTTTGATGTTTAATTACCATATGTAAGGCTTCGTGCACAGAGGGGATTGTCGGGAAAGAGATGGCTGTTTGGGGAAGCTCCCATTTATTAACATTTCAACAAAACAAAAGTCAGGTCACTAATCCCCAGACAAAATCACACATTGTGGTATTTTTTGTTTTTTTTACAGTGCACACAGTGTCCGCGGTGTGGTGAAAAGAGGGCAAGAGAGGAAATTAAAACAGAAGTGGATTTATAGTTAGAAAGAGTGCTAAAGAAGAGAGAATTCCGTTTTTTATTTTTTTATTTTAGTTACTCACAGTACTATTGACCAGTCCAACTCAAAAGATATTCGGCAGTTTCACTTTGAGCTCTTGTTCCGCCGCTGGGCACACAGTGTCCGCGGTGTGGTGAAAAGAGGGCAAGAGAGGAAATTAAAACAGAAGTGGATTTATAGTTAGAAAGAGTGCTAAAGATAGTCCGGTCTGGTTATGACGAGTCTCGCTGGGTACAGTACGCCAAAGCGATATCCATTGACTCGATGATGCTGTTGTATGTTGCGCGTTTCTGTTGCACCAACGCGGAGAGGTCCTGCCGGACGAAAAAGCGCGTACCCTCCCAGGTGAGGGGCTTCTTCCCCGCAGCCTGGAGGATGAGTTGACGGTCGGGCCAGCGGAGTAGGCAGATGAAGATGGCCCTCGGTGGCAGGCCGGGGTCTGGACGTGGCCGAGGCGCCCGGTGTGCCCTGTCCACCTCTGGTGGTTTCTCGCCTTCCTTCAGGTCCAGGATGTAACACAGGATTTTGCCACAAAAGCGTCCATGTCACCAAACTCAGCTCCTCTTTTACATTGATCAGGCGAATGTTATTTCTTTTACTCCTGCTGATTAAGTCATCAACCTGCGTGTGCAGGGTTTCGATTTTGCATTTTATCCATTTTCGGACTCACTGTGTTGTTTTTGTCCTCCAGTGCGCGGATGCGCTTTTCCGCATTATAAACTCTGTTCACGGTTGCCTTAGTTTCTTTAGTGAGTGAGTGGATGGACTTCTGCACGTTTTCAAACTTGTTTTCAAGCTGCTCAAAACCTCTGAGCGATGTCGGACTTAATCGATAGTGTTTCACGGAGTAAAAGTTTAGCCCAAGCGTGTATCTCCAGCCTCCAGCAGGTGAGTCATTTCCTCATTCATGGCGTGATTGCTTCGTCTTTTTCTTTCTGCTTACCTGTGTTGTGTTATGTTATGTTATGTTATGTTGTTAAAAGAGGGCAAGAGAGGAAATTAAAACAGAAGTGGATTTATAGTTAGAAAGAGTGCTAAAAAAGAGAGATTTTTTTTTTTTTTTGGAAAAAATCCATAGATAAGACGCACCGTTATATAAGCCGCAGGGGGCAAAAAAGGCCAAAAAACGGGAAAAAAGCCGCGGCTTATAGTCCGGAATTTACGGTAATAGAATGTGTGCTTTCTCTGTCTAAAAGAGTTAGTTTGTAGAGTTAGTAGTTATGTAGGCATTAGCAGTTGAATACAGCATGGTTTCAGCGTCTGGAAATGAAAGGTGAGAAAAATGCCTTTTTGTGAAATTCGATAGAACAGTCACTTTAACCATTTATTTTTGGCATCAAAGACATCAGACATCTAAACAATTTGTTCTGAACAGTATTTTCCTCCATAACAGCACCCGCACCCCCCTCTCCTTCAAACTCCTCCCTCCGTGGGCGTTCTCCTCCTCCCTCCTTGGCTCTGCAGCGGGTGTGTCACAAGCGAGTTTCTGCTGCCTGTCTGCTGCCTGGTGGCCCCTCGTCGGGCGAGCCTGGATGGGGCTCGCTCGTTTCTTGGGGTTTCGGTTGAGAGCTTTGATGAAGCTTTTGCGATTCTGGGCTTTATGCTGCGTGTTTCAAAGTGTGTTCCACCCAGTCTATTTTTTGAACCCCCCACCGTTGTGCGCCACCGTTGTGCGCCAGCGCGAAAGCGTTTTCGCCAAACCATTCTACAGTATGAGAATGGTTTCCTCACGCTTTTCCCTGCAGTTTTGGCTCGCTTTCTCTAGTCTGGAGAGCACTGTCGCCACTTAGTGGGTCGGTGGAATGGGTTGTACACGTTCGGTGGCTCCCATATTTTTATAGGAGACGTAAAAGGGTTTGATCCACGTCCCACCGAGTTTTGACGAGTTGACTCGTCATTGGCAGTCAACCGTTGGTTTCTGCTTGACGAGTTGACTCGTCAACGGCAGTGAACGTGTTAATATGCTACGTCAACGTTAGCGGTCCATAACGTTACAGCGTATAATAACCAATTGCCCGAACGATTAATTAATATGCTACGTGAACGTTAGCAGTCCATAACGTTACAGCGTATAATAAGCTATTCCCCGAACGATTAATTAATTAATATGCTACGTGAACGTTAGCGGGTATTTTAGCCTATGCAGTAGGATAAGTAATAGGCAATAGGCTACCATGCACCGGCCCTATGCCAGGTTTCCACCTGGCCTTGTTTTTTATGGACAATGAACATTACTGTAAATGTGCCAGTGTTAGCCAGATGGCTAATTTCCTACTGTTGTCCCTTGGAACTCCAGTTGGCCGCGCACACACACACACACACACACACACACACCCACGCACGCACGCACGCACGCACTGACAGGAGTATTAACCCTAACATGCATGTCTTTTTATGCCTCCGCAGGGGCAATGACAGGAGTCTTAACACTAAGCATCCAGAGACTTACGCACATCCACTGGTTGGTGCTGAGCTCAACTGTACTAAACAGGAAAATAAACGAAAAAAAGGGCTCGCAACACAATTTTAGATAGCTCCCGTGGCGGACATTTATTAAGACATTAAGACAAACAGTTTCGGCCTGGTTCGGGCCTTCGTCAGTGTCAAGGAGTATTAACCCTAACATGCATGTCTTTTTATGCCTCCGCCGGCGATAGCCAGGCCGGAGGATCCAGGTTGTCCGTCCGTATGTCCGTCCGATGTTTGTTAACGCGATATCTGAGGAACGCCTTGACGGAATTTCATCAAATTTGCCTCAAACATCGACTTAGACTCAAGGATGATCTGATTAGATTTTGGTGGTCAAAGGTCAAGGTCACTGTGACCTCTCGAACGCCATTTTCAAGCTTGTTAACGCGATATCTCAGGAACGCCTTGATGGAATTTCATCAAATTTGCCTCAAACATCAACTTGGACTCAAAGATGAACTGATTCGATTTTGGTGGTCAAAGGTCAAAGGCCAAGGTCACTGTGATCTCTCGAACGCCATTTTCAAGCTTGTTAACGCGATATCTCAGGAATGCCTTGATGGAATTTCATCAAATTTTCCTCAAACATCGACTTGGACTCAAGCATGGACTGATTAGATTTTGGTGGTCAAAGGTCAAGGTCACTGTGACCTCTCGGATGCCATTTTCAAGCTTGTTAACAGGATATCTCAGGAATGCCTTGACGGAGTTTCATCAAATTTGCCTCAAACATTGACTTGGACGCAAGGATGAACTGATTAGATTTTCGTGGTCAAAGGTCAAGGTCACTGTGACCTCTCCAACGCCATTTTCAAGCTTGTTAACGCCATAGCTCAGGAATGCCTTGACGGAATTACATCAAATTTGCCTCAACCATTAACTTGCCCTCAGCGATGAACTGATTACATTTAGGTGGTCAAAGTTCAAGGTCACTGTGACCTCACGAACGCCATTCCCAAGTTCGTTAACGCCATATCTCAAGAACGGCTTGATGGAATTTCTTCTGATTTGGCTCAAACATCGACTTGGACGCAAGGATGAACTGATTCCATTTTGGTTATCAAAGGTCAAAGTTCAAGGTCACTGTGACCTCACACACCCAATTTCCAAGCTCTGTAACGCAACATCTCAGGAGCGCCTTGACGGAATTTCTTCCAATTTGCCTCAAATGGCAATTTGGACTCAAGAATGAACTAATGGCGGAGGCATAAATCCGCGGTGCGGTCATTCTATTTTTTCCCAATATTTTATTAAAAAAAATTCAGAACAAACCAAAGCAAAACATACACAGAAAAACAAAACAAAAAACATACCAACATTACAGTATGATGCTACCAGTCGCATAAGGTGCTTAACACATTCACTGCCAGCCTTTTTTTTTTTTACTGTAGGTAGGTTCTGCCAGAGGGTTTTTTTGAGGATTCTGGCTCATCTTTCAAGACCCGAGGATTATTTTCTGCTAAGATTTTGTGAACACACAATATCTCAAAAGAACTAATAGAATGTGTGCTTTCTCTGTCTAAAAGAGTTAGTTTGTAGAGTTAGTAGTTATGTAAGCATTAGCAGTTGAATACAGCATGGTTTCAGCGTCTGGAAATTTATTCTGAGATAAATGGCTTTTTGTGAAATTCGATAGAACAGTCACTTTAACCATTCATTTTTGGCATCAGTAAGACGTCAGACATCTAAACAATAGTTTTGAACAGTAATTTCCTCCATAACAGCAGGAAACCCCCCTCTGCTTCCAACTCCTCCCTCCGTGGGCGTTCTCCTCCGCAGCGTTTGTCACAAGCGAGTGTTCTGCTGCTGCTGCGAGTTTGAGCAGCCTCCCTCCCTGGCAGCGAGTGTGGATAGGGCTCACTTGTTTCTTGGGTTTGAGAGCTTTGATGAAGCTTTGTGCGATTCTAGGCTTTATGCTGCGTGTTTCAAAGTGTTTTCCACCCAGTCTATTTTTGGAATCCCCCACCGCCAGCTCCCAGCGCGATAATGCGCGAAGTGAAAGCGTTTTCGCCAATCCATTTTACAGTAGAGAATGGTTTCCTCGCGCGTTACCCTACAGTTTTGGCTCTGCATTTCCTAGTGTGGAGAGCACTGTCGCCACTTAGTGGGTCCGTGGAATGGGTTGTACACGTTCGCTGACTCCAATATTTTTATAGGAGACGTGGGGAGCGTTGATCCACGTCCCACCGTCAAATTTTTTTTTTTTTTTTTTAAGCCGAGATAACTCGTCTTTGGCAGTGAACCGTCGGATTCTGTAAGCCGAGATAACTCGTCAATGGCAGTGAACGTGTTAAGTGCCTGTAAGAGATGCCGTACATAAAATCCTGTGCAAGGAGTCCATGAAGCCAGTGGGGCGAGTTATTTGTCATTTCTAACCTTATCAAAGTAGGCCAGGAACGGGTCCCAAATAATTTAGAACTTCCTAAGTGAGTTAGTCCTCAGGAACCTGAGTCTCTCCATACACACAACCGAAACCATGTCCACCACCCACAGCCGAAAAGAAGGTGGAACGTGAGACTTCCACTCCTTCAAAATGAGTCTCTTTGCGACAGTCTGTGTCAGAGATTGCTGCACAGCCGTAGGGAGGAGCAGAGGATTCAGAACAGCCGAAGATGGCAAGTTCCGTCTCCGACTGAAGGGTTATTTTGTAGCCCTTAGAGTACCAGTCAAATATTTTGGCCCAGAATCCGGATAGTGAAGAGCAAAACATACATGTCTTTTTTTAAGTGTGCGCTTCAAATTGAGTGTTTTATTTGCCAACATGCAATGCAAGAATATTATTTGATAGTTAGTTGGACCAACAATGGCCACAGGAAAATAGCTAATTTCTTGCCCTTACCCTTACAGTATGGACAACAGTCTTATCCAGTGGGATTCCTTGGGATACAATCTTTTGAAATCAGGGCCTGTGGCCTTCAACATATCCTTCAAATGAAAAGGTGCTGGGAAACCTCACTAAAAAGGCCAATATAAGCCTAAAGAACATCTTTCTGGTGGAACCTAGAAGAATTCAGCAGCCTGCCTCCTTAGTGGGAGTCCAGTATGGCCTCCACCTGCATGGGGCCTTGCTGCTTAAGCCCTGGACGTTATGCAACTTCTCAGCATTGGCTTCTGGCAGGACTCTCCCCCTCCCTCCCTCCTTCCCTCCCTCCCTTCCTCCCCGTGTGGTCGGCTCTAAGTCTGTTTAAAATAGCAACAGGTCACGCGAGCCGGGAGCTGCTACTGCTAGACCCCGAGCCCCCGGTAGCGGAACCGGGCAGAAGAGAACTGGCAAGTAGGGGAGGAGCGGAGAGGGGAGAGGGCTCTATGCCTCGCTCTCTCTCTCTCTCTCCAGAAGAAATCTCCAAGCATGCTGAGCATCATATATTTCCTCCGCGCTCTCTTCAGGGTAAGACCTCTCAGTAGGGATGCACGATATGGATTTTTCTCAGCCGATACCGATAAGTGATAATTATCTGCTTCTCATGGCTGATACGATAACTGATAATTTCACATTTTTGTATTTTAAAAAGAAGTTCATAATAACCTGTAGTTGATGCACAGCTGAGGGTTACAAAGGCTGAGATGTAGTGAGCACAGATGGATGTAATATTCCATACCTCTGCTCTGACCTAACCAAATCTAACTGACATCACTATTGTTAACACAAAACAACAAACACAAAACACTTGTGACTCTTCAAATGTTAATTTATTTATTTTCTACTAAAGTTGATCAAAGAACTTCACAAACATACATTGGCTTTTATAGAGCATTTAGCCTCAGAATCCAAATTAAATGCTTTGACATAATCTGTCAAATCAGAGATGTCAATGCATTTAATACAAGTTATTGCTAGGAAAGTGCATCAGTCAATACAAAAATAAAGGCTTTTGTACAGATAAAGATACATTTCACATTATCTGCTGATAATTTATCAGTTGGATATATCGTGCATCCCAACCTCTCAGCTTTCTAGCAGACAGAGGGATACATCCCAACCTCTCAGCTGTCTAGCAGACAGAGGGATGAATCTCAACCTCTCAGCTGTCTAGCAGACAGAGGGATGCATCTCAACCTCTCAGCTGTCTAGCAGACAGAGGGATACCAGTTCTCTCTCTCCTTTTCTTTTCCCATCTGCTCTTGTTGCTATCTACTTAGTTGTGCGTCACTGACTGACAGCAGACGGCAATACACTCTTCCTCTGCCTCGCAAAACTCACTGGCTTCACTTCCCTTTATGTTGATCAGAAACTCAATTTTCTTTTGTTGTCATCCATTTGCACATTTCCCGCCTGGGAATTCTCCGCTGTGTTTTGTTCAAAGTGTGAAGGCAAGTAACAGGCGTTAACAAGTTTGAGCAAGTTATCAAGATATTGCATTTCTCAAAACTCTC